>NW_027187419.1:101318937-101394201 GCF_028583685.1 Petaurus breviceps papuanus
GATAGATAGATAGATAGATAGATAGATAGATAGATAGATAGATAGATGATAGAGATGTAAAATCATTCTATACATACTTCTGTTTGTCAGTTCTTTCTCTGGACATAGATCACATCTTTCTTCATAGGTCTTTTATAGTTAATTTGGTTATTTAGAATAGTCAAAATGACTTATTTGCTCAAAGTTGTTCTTAAAACAATATTGCTGTTACTGTATACAATATGCTCTTGGTTCTGCTCATTTTGCTCTCTATTATTTCATGAAAACATGGCTGACCTTAGTGAATAGAGCACCAGCCCTGGAGTCAGGAGGACCTAAGTTCAAATCCAGCCTAAGACACAACACAAAAAACTAGCTGTGTGACCTTGGGCAAGTCACTTAACCCTAATTGTTCTACATTCCCCCCTCCAAAAAGCAGAAAAACAAAAACAAAAACCAACAACAAAAAAACATGGCTGACCTCTATATCTTCTAACAATACATTGCATATAGTATACTTGTATTAATGAATGGATGAATGTAATTTCCTGAAAATTTTTAACGTTAGGGAAAGTGATTGGACCTGTGATTTCAATGGTAAGCATGTCTTCAATGAGCTTCCATTCTACTGGGGTTTGGCCAGGAGAAGCAAAGATATTGCATTTAGTAAGGGGGGGTGGGCAGAAGTAGGGACTGGATCAGTGATTTCCTTCGTATCAGGGTATGTTGGAGCCAGCTTGAACTCCCCAATTGATTATTAAATTTTCAATATAAGTATTTACACCTTGGAAATAAACAAACACTAAAAATCAGGACTTAATTTATTGTCTTGTTGATTGCCTTGTCTTAAGAAAGTAATGGAGGCAATTCTTTAAAACTATAAATTAAATTAATGTAGTGAGTATGTGTCAGATGGGACTTGAACCCAGGTATTCTTGGCTCTGAGGGTGGTTCTTTATCTACCATGCCTTGCTATTCTTTCAGTGCCTTAATGGTTAATTTTTTAAAATTAAGTTTAATTTATCAGTCTCTGATATTTTTCTCCTAAAAGCAAAATTTCAGGGATGGAGTGTGTTATCCTAGTAATTGTGATTTAAGTCTATCTCTGCTACCCTCAGTCACTGTTGTCAGTCTACCTGTGACCAGGAAAAGAGAGGCTGAGAATAGGACTGACTCTACTATCAGTAAAAGTTCTAAATAACTGTGGGAGCTAGCAGAAAAGGAGAGAGGGCTTATCTGCATGCAATCATCTTATCAACTCCCCATGCCCAAACTATTTAAGGCAAAAGATCATGAGCAGTCCCTCCCATTTGGAAGATGCCAGACTTCTGCTTTGTGACTTTCTTTTCTCCTTTTAAAACTTCCCTGAATCTACATTTAAACTTTTGACCTGTGCAACAGTATGGGGGTTAGTAAGAAGGGGTGAATGGTAAGAATAGGAGTGGGATTAGGACCCATTATGATTTACTCTGAACCCTTTTCTCCCTTGGGCGCTGCCTGGCCTCTGAGTCCTGGCACAGCTGGTATTTATCAGCTTCAGGAGATGCCAGGTTGATAATGATCTGCTCTCACAAACTCAGACTGATTTTGTATAATCTAGCCCAAATACTGATTGGGCTCCACCTAGGCATACATTGAAGGCTGAGCTGTTCTTATACACACCCATAGGTGTACCCAGAAGGTTGGTCTCCCTTCTTCTCTTCCCCCCCTCCCCCCGCCCCAAGGCAATGACCAGTGGTAATGCTCTTCCCAGGGTGTGCCTGCACAGTCAGTCCTAAGCTCTGTGCCTGTACCTGCCCATGCACACACCCACGCTCTCAGATCCTCTTTGCCCTATCATAGGTCTTGTAATGGGCCTGATGCTATATTCTAGTAGAAATCTAGGCTAACAGCCCCAACTACTGCTTGACCATGCTTTTCTCTTCCTCAGCCAAATTCTAAATAATCAACCTTACCAATGAATCTTTTGGAACATAAACCATTTTAAAAGTCAAGGATTGGCCATTCCATCTTTGGATTTCATTGTAGTATATTATTTCCTTAAAGATACAGCTCCTTCCCTATCACGAAGATGAAATCTGCTATCGTATTTGTCATGACAAGATAGTCATGTAGATTTTTAAAGGCCTTGTTTTCCTGGCAAGCCACTGCTGAAGTCTTGCCTTGCATGTATTATCAAATATAATTTTCTTTGCCCTGAAAAGCATGAAACCCTAAGGAGGATATCAAAATGAAACCTCTGCATTCTTTTTTTTTTTCTGGGACAATCAGGATTAAGTGACTTGCCCAAGGTCACATAGCAAGCAAGTGTCTGGGGCTGGATTTGAACTCAGGTCCTCCTTACTCCAGGGCTAGTGTACTCTATCTACTGTACCGCCTGACATCTGCATTCTTAGAGATGTTCAAACAGACATCCAAGGCTTAATTTTCATTGCAAGTGGGGAGTATAAGAAAAAATTAAAAGGCATGCTATATTCATCCTGAGTGGGAGAGGTGAAAACTTCTCAGACTATATTCTAAAATCTAGTAAGGTTTCTTGTGGGAACATGCCTGAGTTTCGGTTTCACCCTTCCCCCTTCTTTACTACTGCCATATCAGCATTAAGCCCCTTAGGACCCTTTCCCCCTCACTGGCTTTAGCATTTGCCAAATAAGGATATGAACATTTGAATTGGCTATACCGTTTCCCTGTTCTTTGTCTATTTTCGCCCCTGTACTGTAAACCCGCCTCCCAGCCAACAGGAATGAGGTGGGCTGTCTTCTTGCTCTTTGTCTATTTTCTGCCTAGACTGTAAGCCCGCCTTCCAACCAATCAATGGGAATGAGGGATAGTGGTGGGAGGAGATTTGTTTATGCTAAGGTATATAATCTCATTTTATCTTCTGTAGTAGGCCTCCTTCCATCCTGGTGGAAGTGATGCCCTCTTCTCTGGACAACTGAATAAAAGTTTCCTGTTCTTACCTTGAGACATCTCTAGGTTTTTATAAAATTTATAAAATGTGGGTACCCCACACAATCCCAAATCATTACCTTGGACAAGAGTTTCAATCTCTTCCCATCAAAATATTTTTCTCATAGCTTCTAATAGGTACCTCTATTGATTAATCTGAGATCTACTTCCCTATTTACCTCAAGTACTAACTATGAACCTCTTGGAGCCTAGTTTCCTTGTCTATAAAATGAGAGGTTAAGCTGGATTGTGTCTAAGGTTCCATCGGTCCTGTCCAGCTCTAAATCTATGAGCCAATATTTTTAGAGAATCAGTGACCTAGCAGAGAGAGCACTGGCTCTGGAGCCAGAAGGTTCCACTTGCCGTGTTTCTACTTTGGTTTCTTCATCTGGAAAGTGGGGCAATAATAGCACCTACCTTCTGGAGTGGTTATGAGGATCAAAGGAGATGATATTTATAAAGCACTTTGATACCTTAAAGTACTATATAAATATTAGCTATTATTAGGGATTATTATTATCCGCCCACGCCTATTAGCCTAAATGCTACAAGTGGGTGAAAGAGCCAAAAGGAAGGCAGAATAAAAGGGATTAGACCATTTACAAAATGGACCATCAATTATTTAATACAATTTGTCATAGCCAATCAGAAGAATTAGTTTACCTGGGTGGACTAAGTGGTGCTTGATGCATAGTCATGATTAATTAAGCTTTGGATTCCCAATTGGCCACCTCAGAGATGACAGACCGTAGAGCCAAATGCAGGCAATGTTATATATCCCAATGCAGATGGGTATAATGGGCTCCCAGTCAGTGGCTGATGGAAGCCAATATTTGCTGCCTAAAAGCCTTGTAATCCCTAGACATGGTATTACCAACCCACAACACCAAAAGCAAGGAAATTGTCAAGATGTGTTGGAGAGAGCCATAATTAGGGTGGACCAACTGGATTTGCTCCCCAGGGTATTGAATTTAGAGAACAATGACTTGGCCTGCAAACCTTCATCAGTGTAGAAACAATAGAACTGGGGTGGCTAGGTGGCACAGTGAATAGAGCACTGGCCCTGGAGTCAGGAGGACCTGAGTTCAAGTCCTGCCTCAGACACTTAACACACCCACACACAAAAATTAGCCGTGTGACCTTGGGCAAGTCAAAATTGCCCTACTTTCCCCCTCCAAAAAAAAAAGGCAAAAAAAAAAAGAAACAATAGAACTTAGTTTCTAGAGATCAAGGTTAATCAATTAATCCACAAGCATTTAGTAAACTATTACTATATGTTTGGTATTAGGCTGGGGATACAAAGAGGGCAAAAATAATCCCTTCCATAAGGAGATTACATTCTAATGAGAGAGAGAATATGAAGATAAATGGGTACATATAAAAAAGAGATAGAATAGAGAGGGGTGCCTAGGTGGCTCAGTGAATAGAGCACTGGCCCTGGAGTCAGAAGGACCTGAGTTCAAATGCGGCCTCAGACACTTGACATACTTACTAGCTGTGTGACCTTGGGCAAGTCACTTAACCCCAATTGCCCTGCCTCCCCCCCTTCTAAAAAGCAGAGAGAGAGAGAGAGAGAGAGAGAGAGAGAGAAATATCATCTCATTTACTGGGTAGCTACGTACAGTGGGTACAGTACTGGGTTTGGAAAAAAGAAAGCTTATCTTCATGACTTCAAATCCAGCCTTAGACACAGTAGCTATATGACCCCAGTCAAGTCACTTGGGTTTAATGATCTGGAGAAAGAGATGGCAAACCATTCTAATATCTTTGCCAAGAAAACTCCAGCAACTAACACAACTGAACAGCAATGATCCCTGCAACAACCCTGAGAGGTAAGTGCTATTATTACCCCATTTTACAGCTGAAGAAACTGAGGCAGACAGAGGTTAAATGACTTGTCCAGGATCTCACTGCTAATAAGTGTTTGAGGCTGGCTTTGAACTCATGTCTTCCTCACTCCAGGCCTAGGTTATTGCATTTATTAAATGCTCACTACGTGTCAGGGAATGTGCTAAATGCTTTTACAAACCTCTCATTAATTATAAGAACTGGGAAAAGTTTCTGCAAAAGCTCATCTTTTATGTGAGTCCTGAAGGAAGTCAGGGATTTTGAGAAGTAGAGGTGAGGAAGGAGAGCCTTTTAGTCATGGGAAATAGTGTAAAGGTACAGAGAAGGGAAATCGAGTGTTGTGTGAGAAGAACATCAGGTAAGCCAGTATCATTGGGTCATAGATTCTGTGGAGGAGAGTAACATGAAAGAAGATTGGAAAGGCAGTAAGGGAACAGGTTAAGAAGAGCCTTAAATGACAAAGGACTTTATATTGATCCTGAAGGTAACAGGGAGACACTGGAGTTCAGTGCAGGGTGGAATAACACACTTAGACCTACATTTCAGGAAAATCACTTTGTCAAATGGGTGAAGAACGAATCAGAATGGGGAGAGAGATGAGGCCGGGAGAACAATTGGAAGACTACTGTCATCGTCCAGGTAATAGGTGGCAAGATCTGGTACCAGGGTGGTAGTTGTGTGAGTGGAGAGAAGGGGATACCAATGAGGTATGCTGGCTGAGAGGGTAGAAATGACAAGATTTGGCAACAGAATGAATTTGGGGGGTTGAGTGAGAGTGAAGAGTTGAGGATGAGTTACAGACTTGAGGAACTGTGAGGAAGGCGTTGCCCTCCTCAGTAACAGGAAGTTCAGAAGAAGGGATGGTTTGAGGGAAAAGGGATATGGCAAGTTTTCAAGGCCTAGGGAACAACCAGTTAGAAATGTCCAATAGACAGTTGGAGACGCAGGATTGTAACACAAAAGAGAGACTGGAGCCAGATAATTTGGAGGGAGGTCTTTGATGGAGTTCTCCAGGGATTTGCTCTTGGTCTTTTGCTGTTTGACATTTCTCTTGGAAACTTGGATGAAGACATTGATAGAGTACCAAATTTGAAGATAACATGAGGCCAGGAAGAATAGGTAATAAGTTGGGGGCGGCTAGGTGGTGCAGTGAATAGAACACAGGCCCTGGAGTTAGGAGGACCTGAGCTCAAATCTGGCCTCAGACACTTAACACAAAAACTAGCTGTGTGACCTTGGGCAAGTCACTTAACCCCAATTGCCCTCCCAAAAAAAGCAAAAAAAAAAAAGGTAATAAGTTGGATGACAGAGTCAAAGCTCCAAAAAGTTTTAAACAGACCAGCACTTGGTTGAATTTAATATGGTGATATTTAATAGGAACAAAAGGAAAGCCTGATATTTGAATTTATAAAAATAAACCTCACAAATACAATCTGTGGAAAGTATACCTAAACAGTGATTTGTCTGAAAAAGATGCAAGAGTTCTAGTGGTCCCAATATGGAAATCATGGGATATGGAAACCAAGAGAGCTAATGCACAGAGTGCAAGACCAGGAGAGTGATAATAGTCCTATGCATTGCACTGTACTCTGGGATGTTTTATGCTAATCTCCAAACTGAATCAAGAATATTTCCTTCAGCTCCATGCTCCATATTTTAGGAAGAGCACTAACAAGTTACCAGGCATCCAGAGGAAAGGTGAAAGGGTGAAAGGTGAAAGGTGAAAGCACCAGATTGGTGAAAGGGTCTCATGACCACATTGAAGGACCTTGGAACATTCAGCTTGAAGAAAAGGAGATTTCTAGGGTTGTGAGGACATGTGACTATCTTCCAAGTAACTGAAAGTCTGTTATACCGTGTTTCCCCGATAATAAGACCTATCCTGAAAATAAGCCCTCCCCTTACTGTGTAAGATCCCTCTAAAATAAGCCCTCCCCCGAAAATAAGCCCTATTGAGATTATTACTGTAGTGAAGGTGATCCCCTGCGCTACACGCTACATTACGGTACCCTCTGTATGCACCGCCGCCCCCCCCTGGGAAACGCACGCCGCGCTCCGAGCTGCATCCAATCAGAGCTGCAGCAGTGAGCGCGTCATCCTGTTCTTCCCCAGTGATTTGCTTATTGAATAAAGGTACATTTTTTTGTTCACATTTACCTGTTTATTAAAATTGCTGTCAATGTTCATTAAAATAAGCCCTCCCCTGAAAATAAGCCCTCTGGTGTTTTTCTGTCCAAAAAAATAATAAGACAGTGTCTTATTATAGGGGAAACACAGTATTATCTAGCTCTGGTTCCAAGGGGAACTAGGATCAATAGGCGAAAGTTACAGAAAGGCAGGTTCCAGCTCTATATTCCAGCAATATATGAGGAAAAACTTCCTAAAAATTAGATATGCCCCAGAATAGAATCAGCTGCCTTGGAAATAATGGGTTTCCTCTTACTTGAGCTCTTCAAATGATGGTGGATTATTTCATTCCTTGTGTTTGTATCTAGCACAGGACCTGGAACATAATAGGGGCTTTTAGTAAATGCTTGTTGATTGACTGAATGACTGATGCAATAGAAGGGTTTCTTGGATAAGGACTGGTTGGACAAAATGATCTCTGTGGTTGCTTCCAATTCTGAGATGTTGCGTTTCTGTGATTCCTCATTCATTGTCTCTACCAATTACACATCTAGGTCATAGGTACTGCCAAACAAGCTTTATGGCCTCCTCATCCAACTTCAATGTGATAATCAGGGCAATATTTGTTCTTCACGCACATGGCCATTCCTTTGTGCATAGCTAGACAGATTTCTTTTCAATGACCATCAGTGTCACTGAGGAAGTCTTGTAGGGCTCAATCCAAAGAGCAAATGTTATTTGGAGAACTCACCATTTGGAGGGCATCCCTCTTCAATTAGCATTTTGTTCGGAACATCCTCTACCATACTGACAAAAGAAAATTTAGTGACGACATATGCCTGTTTTATATTACTTGATTAAATAAGTATAACTCTATGGTTTCATCTATCAAGGAATTTTGTATGATCTTAAAGTTTACATGACAGAAACTTTATGGGAGAAAAGTCTTTAAGGATATGTTTTGCTCTTCAAAGTCAAATAACTTTTTGTTCTCAACAAGCAACAATCACAGTAGGGACTTATTTTCTCAGTAACTCAGTGAGTTATTTGACTGTGGAGATATGGGCTGCTGTATGAAATCATTGGCAAAAACCCACCTGTCCTTTTCTAATGTTTGCATAAAGGATATCCTCACTACATGTATAAAATATTTTCATAAAGATTTTATAGTGATGGGAAATTAGGTATTAAGGCATTATTTCTTATCCTTTCCAAAAACTCAAGACCTTCCAAGTTATGATCATTGTATTTTTGGCTGACTCCCTTACAGCAGGAAGAAATGCTTTTATAGTCCTAGACTAGACTTTCTGGCAGATGTCACTGACTTGCTTATTTAAACAAGAACTAATTAATGAAATGGAGATTCTCCAGGAGGAGGCTATCCAAGATGGTGAAGAGTTTTGAGTTTCTGCCATATGGGAATTGGAGATGTTGCACCTTGAGAAGGGGATGTTTCTTCTAAGAGAAGACTTAATGTGAGTTGAGGGAGGGGGTGGAGGTTATGATGGCAGCATTGAGGTGTTTTTGTGGCTGTTACATTATTCTGCTTGACTCCAGGGGGGAAGAAATAGAACAATGAATGGAAGTTGTAAGGAGACAGATTTCAGTTCTGTAAGACAAAAAACTTCCTAAAAATGAAAGCCATCCTAAAATGGAATAGCTTTTACATGTAGTAGGTTTCCCCTCTTTGAAGGTCTTTAAGCAAAGGCTGATTGGATTTGTTGAAGAAGGATTCTTTCTTAACTAAAGGTAAGATTAGACCATCCTTCTAACTTCAAAAATTCTGTGATTCTAACTGATCAGTTGAAGGAGCAGTACCTTAGATTAATAGATAACTGTTGTGGTGGTGGGGGGGGGCGGTTTGGGGGATGGGCTTCAAATGAATGTTTGAGCTCTATTAACAGAACTTCAGTACAGGGTGACTCAGTCTCTGCTGAGTCAGCACCCTGTTTAGTCTCCTTCCTCCTTAGTCTGCATAATTCTGAAGCTGACTGACTTAACTGTTGGTTTTTGTTGTTCATAGGAAACATGGAGGACAAAGCACAAGTTTTGGCTTGCCACCCATAGGTGCTGTTGGACTGAACTGCTCAATATTTACTCAACCAGGAAAAACTCTAATTAGGTTTAGGTCTATAAATCTTTAATACTCACCCTTGGAAAGTCATGTTTGAACTCTTCCAAAGAGCCTTGTCTTCAGGGATGAATGATTTGTCTTTTGCTCTACTCCTAAGATATCCTGGAGTTTGAGTTAGCAGGATCATAGATTTAGAGCTGGAAGGGGCTTCAGAGGTCATCTAGTCCAAACCCTTCATTTTACTGAGTGCCAGAGTTGTTAAGAGACTTGCCCAAGGCCATACAGCTATTAAGTAAGAGATAGGATTTGAACCCAGATCCTTAGACTCCAGAGTCAGTATTCCTTCCATTATAACACATTGCCTTCCTTGATTGTATAATCAAGGCTAGAATCTTTGGACTTGCTCTTCCAGGGATGTATAAAAAATCTTTAAATAAGATCTGGCCAGGTCCTCCCCAGGAGTACCAGGGTGTATATTCCCCCAGCTAAAGAGATGGAGAAAGATCTAACCAAGTGACACTTATCAGATTCATTCTTTCCATGTCAGCCCTGTGTTGCAAGTTACTTCTTGTTCCTTGTCCGAAAAACAGCAAGGTCTATGGACTTGAGCTTGGCAAAGCAAAAATTTGTGGGTATGAGTGGATGAAGTATTTAGTTTCTTAAAGATTTTCCCAATAAGCAATAATTTTAAAACCATTGCCCTCTCCTCTCACATCACCCTCAAATACACAAACTTACTGTACCTCCCTACCACTTATTAACAAACCTCTTCTTTACCAGTGATTTTAATTACATTAATCATGCCTTCTAAAGCATTTTCTGTTGTTCTACCCTTCCCCCTTCTACTCTCATATAGACTAGGTTGTGAAATAGGAGGTGTGATTTTTACTTCTGAGAATTTGAACTACATGACACTCACTGTACTGAGAGCTGAGGGCACATCTTTCATATTTCTTGATCCATAAGCATGTATCCTGTCAGACTATCATGCTTGGATTAAATTCTCTAAATTCCTATGTCTTTACAGGAGGCAGAGTTCAAAATCAGACAAACAGAACTCCTTCCCAGGGGACTTGCTAAGAACTTGTGATTCATCTTGTGCTGCTCCCCAAATGGTACCTCCTTGCTTGTGTTACCCATTTAGGGCTTTTACCGAAGTGTTTGCCAGTGTAGAAACACTTCTTACAACCTGGCCTCAAACTATAGAGAATCTTCTGGTCCACATCTTTGATTGAGGAACATTTCTGTGACCTCTGATGTGCAAACTTCTACACCTCTGGGGTTTAAGTAATTTCCTCATTAATACCTTTGACTCCCAAGCATGTTTTCAGTACTTGTAACTGGAGTGATAGATGCTTCAAGTACTGGGTAAGATGTATCCATTGGAATATTTTTCCAAGAACTACCTGGAGACAAGCTGGAAAAGGACTAAAAACTCTCACCTTGGTTTGGGTCATTGTGGTCTGGATGCGACACTGGGGTTTAGGGATGTTTTGGCTTCCTGGAGTCATCTCTCATTCCACCCTGATTCTCTGTCACCTTTCCTCAGCCACTGCCCCAGTGTCCACACTACTCTGTTTTGAAACTTCCCACCTTGTAGAGTACTTCCTCATCAATCAGAATCCTCACTGGGTTCATATTCTCATGACCTGGACCCATGTACTACTTGAGTCTTGTAAGTATTGTGACTACATAGTCCAGAGACTTTCTCCAAAGGAATGATGTTATAACTTGACTCTTGAGCATTGTGGGAAATAAAGTTCAGAAGGCATGTCCTTTGTGTTTCAGGGGGATCATAGAATCACAGATTTAAAGCTCAAAACGACTGCAGAGGCCAATTAATCCAACTCTCCTCATTTAAAAATGAAGTTTTCCTCCTGGGGTTACTCAGGTCCAGTCAACTAAGACCCATGGAACACTGTTAATTTCCCAACATCACACAAGGAGTAAGAAAGAATTTGAACCTAGGGTCTCTGACTCAGTGGTCAGAGGTCTTTCTTTGTAAACTTGAAATAACTTTTAGATTATATTGAAATTATGTTTTATTATACCATTAAAAGTTATCACTATTTTTGTTATGCACTCAAATGTCCAGATACAAATGAGAAAATGGTGATCTACATTGTTATAGGAACTAAGGAGTTAATCTGAATGCACCCTCTGAAGTAAGGGGCAAAAATGAGACCAGGTCCAAATATCACCCCTTGGAAAAGCCTCAGGGTTCCAAGGTCGATTCCTTATAATACTGTTGCTATAATAAAATCAAGAAAAGATTATTTATTGAGAGGTCATCTTTATGCAAAAGTTAATCTATCCCTTAGAGCTATTGCCCTGAGAATGAATGAGGTTGGGACAAGGACAGACTGGGGAGAGCAAGGAAGGCATCATATCCATTGTAGCTCACTCTGCATAGGAGGGATGGTTCCAGGAGATAACACGTGAATGTATTATAATTTTATATTAATGAACATCATACTCAGGCAAGGCTAGGGAGGGAATAAAGGGTCTCTATAATATTATCTCCAGGGAAAGATATGCACCACAGAATGCTTTACCTTAAGAAGATGCTTTACCCTTGGGAAGAATTTCTATTTAAAAACAAACAAACAAACAACAAAACAACACTTTCATGGTAAAATCTTGGCTGGTCTGATTGTCTTCAAGGCAATCTAACTCTGGGACAATTGGATGCCATACTGCATTGTCATATATGTTTGTCACCCCCTTCAGCACCCCCTCTGGGATACTTCTCCAATTCCCATATTTATCGGTGAACTGAACCCCCAGAGTGTGGCTAATGTTACTCTGGAGTATAGAGAAAACTCTGAGAGGCTGAATTTCTAATAGTATTATTGACAAGTGCCCATTGGTGTGTTCTCCACTAATAATTATCTAGAATTAATTAGCCTTCTAGCAAAGGTATTTATTAAGATGGTATAACAAAAATAGTAGTTACCAAAATATTATCTCCCCAAAGTCTGGGGAACACTCCCACAAATGCATGTAGCTTGTGGGGAGAGTGCAAAAACGTAAAAGTACAAAAGTAGTAAAGCTTACAACATGAAGAATATATATATATGACAAAAAGCTAATTCACAACTTCTGGTTACTGGAAGTCCTTTTCTCCCTTTGTAGATCCTCATGAAGTTTCTTTCGGGTTGATCTCTCTGCTGGACTCCAAGAGTCCACAGCTGGCATTTTTCTTTTCCAAAGGAGGTGACACGTTTGAAGCTACCTTTGCTTTGGTGACTGTCACTAAGATGTAGTGTCTCCTACTGGTCCAGGATCTCTGATCCCCAGATGGAAACACTGTCTGTTACTGAGCCAGTCTCTTAGATGGCAGAGAGAAGGGACTTGGAGGAGGGAGAGAGCAACTCTTTCCTCCCCCAGGGAGTGATTCCCTCTCAGCAGTTCTGCTTCAACTCTTGAATGGAATCTTCATAATTGAAATATTTCACCACTAGATTGACTCATGGCTTAGAATTCAAACTCTGAACTGGCTTGCTATTTTTTAAAAATCTATAAACCAAGAGTTGTTATTTAATTTCAACCAATCACAAGATATTTCCCATGTGATAAGTCTTCCAATGACTAAACACTTATAATCCTTTCATATTAAGGATATGTTCACACCAATACTTAATACTTCTGATTGATTGATTTAATCAACCAGTGCCTAGGTCTTCAGTATCATGTTTATTGGGATAATAACAGAACCCCAAACTTATTCAGGGCAGGTAGGAGGCCTAGTGGATAGAGTGCCAGGGCTGGAGTCAGGAAGATTCATCTTTCTGCATTAAAATCTGGCTTCAGACACTGATTTGTTATGTGATCCTGGGCAAGTCACTTAACCCTGTTTACCTTAGTTTCTTCACCTATAAAATGAACTAAAAAAAAGAAAAGCAAACCACTCCACTATCTTTGCCAAGAAATCCCAAATGGGGTCACAGAGTCAGACACAACTGAAACCACTGAACTACAATGCAATGCTTATTTCTACCTATCAAATCTTTGGAGAACTCTCTCAAATCAAAGATTCATAGAATCTCAGAGTTAAGAATGGAATTCTGAGATCATCTAACCCAATATATATAAATGGGAGTACTTTCTACAACTTAAGATATTGCTTTAAGGAAATCACTATATATTATATATAAATAACTATTACATAAATAAATAATATAAATATATTTAAATGTTATATATTAATTATTATATATTAATATAATAATAATTAAATATTATATAAATAACTATAATTTTACAACTTTTCTTAGATGTACTGGTTTATCTCCTATCAGAAAACTTTATTTTTAAAATACAGTGGCACAGACATAACTATCATCTTGACTTCCCAAGTATACAAAGAATAAATACTCATTAGTCAAAGCAAAAATATCTTATTAGGTGAATTTTTGGAATTATTCCTGGTTGACATAGTGGATAGAGAATTAGTGGACAAGAAGACCTGTTTTAAATCCTGCCTCTGTCCATGCTAGTGGTCAGACCTGAGGCAAGCCATTTAACAACTCACTGTCCCTAGGCAATTCATTGAGTGTAAACTGAGTTGCTGATCTGCATCGGTGAAGGGAATTTCCACACCAGGAGTCCCATACAGTACTGCTGTAGGTTCAAATTCCACCTCACTTCCCCTCCCCCCAATTATTTCTGTTTATTAATTCAGTAGCTTTGCTGCAAAGTGATTTTCTTACTTGGTACAATTACGGTAGGTATAAGCTCAAAATAAGACCCAATCCTAAATAAATACAGCATTAAAGAGGATGTAAATTCCTTGCTTTTTGAAAGCTGTAATTGAATATACATCTGCTAGAGAGCAAATACCCAGGAGACCAGTGCCTTAAACTTTTAATCTGCTTAAAGGTTAGAAGCAATTAAATATCTTTTCATCTGATTCCCTCAGTGTTGAGACTGAATGACTTTGGACTAACTATAATCATCATATACAATTATTAGGGAAATGATTGTTAAAGAAGTCACAGTTGTCATCTGAATCAAAACCTTGTCTGGCATTATAACCAAATGACTAAAACTGCATCTGCCTTCACTGGCCCTGAAGAAGTAAAACTTCTTGGAGGGGACTTATTGAAAGGAACCCTTCTGCAGGCAAATCTCAGACCTCTGTGATTCTCTTTGATTCTAAGATTTTTCTTTTGTCCCTAGGAATCCGAGAAAGAAATCTGAGGAGCTGAAAAAGGGACTGGTGCATATTCAGAGTGTATCAGCATTCTCTTGTGATGCAAATTCCTCATGTGGAAAGGCTGGAGAGCCTACTTCTGGGAGGATTGTGATGACTAGTAATGAAAATTCCTTAATGAGACTGTAGTGCATGCTTAGACAGTCCATTGCTGGGTCCAGTCTGCTAGTCAAGTGGTAAGGAGAAGCAGTTTTTCTATTGGCTGCATACCTGGAACTGAAAGTACTTTTAAAAAATGCCTTAGTTGGCCTGGGTTGTTCTCTTTAGCTGCATTTTGTTTTGCTGTTCGATCCTACAGGATCTTTTGCTTAGCTCAAGGTGTCCAGTGAGAGACAAGGAGAGACTTTGGGCCTTTTCTTCTCAAGGCCCTGTGGTTAGGTAGGCCTGGGTTCTTGGTCTGTCTCTACATTTGTTATTTCATTTTAAGTGAAGGGTGAGTGATGTCCCAATGTCTCGGCATCCCAGTATCCCAGATCAGGCAATAGTACTCACCATTGGTAAAAAGTAAAGTGAAATGAGTTAGCATCCATCATCACTGATGTCCCAAAGAGCAAGAATTGACTTTCAGCAGTGACCTTCAGAACGGAGAGCAGTGGTAGCAGAGACAGGGACTCATCTGGCAGTGATGCTGCATTTGGGCATGGAATGAGTGGGACCAATGTTATGTAGATAGGGGCTGAGCTAAGTTTGAATCTCTTCTCCCCAGAAACTGAGATGGTATAGGAGAGAATATGCCCCTGAGATGTTTGGGGGAGAAATGCTTATAAATTTGTTATTGCTATATCTTCAAAGTTCTTTTTGTTGAAAGAAAAAAAGGAAGGAGGGAAGAAAAGAATTGATATTAAATGATTAAATGGAACTGGAGTGCTAGTTACTGGCATGTTACCTGAATGTTGTTACATCCTAGTTACCTGAATGGTGGGGGTAGGGACAAACAAGCCAACTGGGTTCAAGTTGATAGCAGTAGAACTCTCCCCTCCAACCTCTCAGGGAATATCCTAGAATTGGCTGGGGGGGCGAGGGGTGGACACTGACTGGATGAACCCAGAGCATAGTGCGACAAAGAGAACTGCATTTAGATGATTGGCCTTGAAGGCCAAATAGTATTTCAACATGTAAAAAAGTTGGGAGGGAATGAGGAAGGAAAAGGAACACAAGAAGGGCATGCATGACTTGAACAAAGGTGTGGAAGGGGAAAAATGTAGGATGTGTTTGGAGAACAAGAGTTCAGTTTAACTGTACAATAGAGTGCGTGTCAGCTGAGAGAGGAGGAGAAATGTTCGGGGGTTCCCTCGAGTTGACCATATTAGCCAATTTTCATCTTGGAAGGAAGGCACTAAGGGTCAGAATCCAGTAGATTGTAAACTCCTTGGGGCAGGGATTGTCTTTTGCCTCTTTTTTTGTGTCCCCAGCATTTAGTATAGAACCTGGAACATAGCAGGTGCTCAGCAAATGCTTATTGAATGAAGCTGAGGAAAGGATTGACAAAAAAACCAAAACAAACCCAAACCCTCATATTCAAAGGTAACTGCAGAAAGGCAGAGCTTTTATTAAGCATCTTAAGAAGCCTGAAGCTATCGATCAGACTCACAAGGAAGAAATTTACCTCTTTATTTTTTGTCCCAAGGTGGACTTATTTAATGCAGGTATTTAATGGCATATAAACTGTTGGTGAGAGCCATAATCAATTATTGGTCAGTGGGCTCAGCCCTTGTTTAGACTTGTTCAGAGGAGTCCTAGACTTACTTCAGACCCACCTCCAAGCATTTCTGGGGAAGCCCATCTATAGCACTAACTAATCTGGTAAAGGCAGTGGTACTCACCATTGGTGAAAGGTGAAATGAAATGAGTTAGCAAGAACTCTGCCAGATGGTTTGGCCTCCACCCCTCAGGGCTTCCAAGTGACTTTCTGGTCTGCCAGTGTCCTTACTCAGTCAGACAACCTTTTGAATTGATGCAACTCTCATGAAAGTTCAAACATCATCAGCTTCTAAGGCTTGTCAGGGCTGTTGTCTGCGATGCCCTTTGCAGAGAACTATTGATTATGCAGAACACAGGACGTGGGAAAGCTGCAAAGTCACACACTAACCAGATACCTGGAAATGGAGGCTACTTATTCTCACTTTTTATTTCAAAAATTAGTTTTGCCCTTGAAAAGCAGGAGCTAAGACTCAGACAGCTGGGTTCTTATATGGGAGAATCTCCCAAGTCCATGTAGTACTTTTCAAGCATTTTCCCTCCCTAGAAGGGCTTTGTGCCTGGGAGAAAACCCTGTAAGACTGTATTGTATGAGATTTCTATTTAAAGGCGAATCCCAGACAGAGAAATAGTTGCTGTAAATCTCAAATATGACCCATGTGTTTCTCTGCCACTGAGGTCACATTGCTTAAGGCAGTTTCTTTCCTCCTTAATTGATGATTCACTCCAAGAAAGTCCCCATTTCTTTAGCCCTTCTTGTGCTGTCCTGAACAGCTATTTATCACTAATAACTAAAAATATTGAGATCTTTTACATCTTCAAGCAAAGCTGGGTGTAGGAGAGTCTCCCAATCTCCATATCTCTATACCCCATTGCCTTTGCTTCTTTTCTTTTTTAAATGTGACATATCATGGGTTCTGAAGCAAGCTTTCCCTGCAGAGGAATTCTCCAATAGGCAGCTTGTAGGTCACAGTAACATCCAACTGTTTCATTAACATAGCCATTGAGGGAAAGAAAAGGGAAGGCCAAGCCATTTCTGGGTGAATGCAAAGCCTTAAAAAAAATCCTTGTTGGAAATTCGTGCTTCAGGGACTTCTGTAGACTAGTGCCAGGGATTTGAGTGCAGCATTTGCAAAGCAACTTCTTGGAAAACCAAAAGAATGCTAATTAGTTATCTGTGTGGAAATCTGTGCCTTGTAAAACCTAGCAAATGGATCCCTGATTCTGGATGGGAGGTCCCAAGCAAACTTATTAAGTTGGGGCCATTGACTATTTAAAGGCATTCATGGGCATCTTGGGATTCTCACAAATGAATTGTGTCTCTTTTCATGGGACAGGACAAAGTGCAGTCCTCTGGCCCCAGAAGAAGAAGGGTTTTTTTTTTTTTTCCTGTTCTATAATAGACTGGCTGTGCTTGTTATACACACCTTGAGTACATCTTTGTCTGAGCTGTTCCAATTCCCTTCCTGGGAAGTATAGGGAACATCCAGTACTTGCTTGTAAGAAGAAGAGTTTTACAATTTGTCGGGTGCTGTTCAGAAGTTGGGGCGTGGGGTCAGTGAAGAAGATGCCCATCCCTTCTTGCGGTCCTCTCCCCACTACATTTGGGTAACCTCCAGTAAGAGGACAGTGCATTCACTGTCTCCTGATATGCCTTCCCTGACCACCCCCCCCCCCCCCCCCCCCCCCCCCAGTACTAAGTGCAGCTGTGTTATCCCTAGGAATAGTGGTTGTGGCCTGGGATACAGAATCATTAGCTCCTTGTCGCTCTCTGCAGATATGTTGCTGATTTTTTGTTTTTCAGTGTTGGGAAGGGATAGGGATCAGTGAAATATAAGTTCCCGGGCAAAGGAAATATGTTCATTTTTAAGAAGGCGTGGGCTAGTACAGTAATATGGTTCACACTTTATTTCACTACTATTTGAAGGACCTTTCTCCTTTGCCCAGGCCCTTCCAATGTCCATCTCCAGGCATCCTAATGAATATCAGGTCACTGAATCCAGATGGCTCTGGAGGAGAAAGTGAGGCTGGTGACCTTGCACAGCCCTCCCTCACTCAAATCAAAGTCAACCTGCAAGTCATGTCATCATTTCCTTGATGCCATGGTCGTCTTAGAAAATGAAGTACAAACACAGTAATGTCCTGAGTCTGCCAAGAGAACGGATGCAAAGTAATGGACAATATTACCTCTGGAGGCTGGAGCATTGGTGCCTCTTTGATGCGTCCCCTTCCCTGTGCAGGAATGTAAGCTGTGCCCACAAGTTTAATGAATTGGATGTTGAGACTAAAAAGAAAAAAGTTTCCTTTTAGGAGTCAGTGGCTGCCCCACCTACTTTTCTTTTTCCTTTGGCAATACAGCCCAGAAAGCTTCTGGAATTGCTTATAGCAAGTCTGTCTCAACTGGAAAAAAAAGACTTAAAAGCATTTTTTTCCCCCAAAATCATGCACCTTAGCCAGCTCCTTTATAACACATAATAGAGTACATTTTACAAGCACTGGGGATGGATTTTTTTTTTCACAAATAAATCATTAAATCTCCTACCCTGTGAATGTATATGATTAAATCGAATAATTATAGGACTTGAACCTTTTGGCTTCAGATTGGTTGGACCTCTTTTTTCCTCTTTATTTTTGAAGTGATGTTGAAATCTATTAACGAAGCTTTCTTGATGAGAGATAGCATGGTCTGTGTACTATTCTTGTTTGTTTAAAGCATCTTCCCTCTCTAGAGCAATTTAGCAATCCAAGGACCAGGATGGGCTGAGCTCAATAAGAGCCACTCCCTAACCATCCCCCATCTCCAAGGCATCTGGAGAGGAAGGTTAAATTCATTACTTGTGAAGTTCACAGAAAATACTCTTTTATCCTGAAGAGTAAGAAGTTACATGTCTTTAGCTGTTTGGCTCTTTAGGAGTCTAAGGACCCGGAAAGATTTGATTTTCTATAATGCCATAGAGCAGATTGAGATTGGCATATTAAAAAGCAATGACTTTTAGGATTCCTCCCAAAGCTGTAATGTGGATGACCTAGAGAAAATGCTTTTGGCAAACTTGGGACTGTAGGGTCTGGTGGTAGCATCTGTCAGGGAATATCAGGGCAATAACTGATGATTCTGGAACTTAAGGAAGTGTAGGGGAGATGAGGAAAGAGACCTCTTGGTTCTTTGGACACAAAGCCCAGAAGGGAAATAGGCCCTGGGATATAGCCTGGTGGGGAGAAAACAGACCAGAGACCCCAGGGCACGCTGAAACTCTTGATGAAGAGGCCAACACTGGGGAAAGGAGCAGGCTGGGACTGGTCCACTTGCTGTTGAATTTGGAAAAAGTTAATCTGTCTCCCAGAGAGTTTAACCTAATACAGCTGTGGTATAGCCTACACTCCCCAAACCCCCTAACATCTAGGTGAAGGTGTGGTTAGGAGGGTAACAATGGTCAGGGTCAGGCTGGTGGGTGGAAGGCAGTGTGACCCTCTCTTGATTCCTTCCTGCAGTGGAATATGTATGTCTTCAGTACAGTAAGTCAGTCACCAGCCAAGGAGAGGGTCCTGATAGGATGGGTGTGGTGACCTGGGACTAGGCAGAAAACAGAGGTGGACATGGGCACATGGGGGGGGGCAGGACTGTGTGATGGCAGGACTGGAAGAGGATCATGAAACCCAAGATGATCACTGGGAGGAAGGTTGTTTTTTGTTGTTATTTGTCCTTCGTTCTCAAAGACGACCATGACTTCAGGGAGGTGACGCCATGACTTGCAAGTGAAATGGATTTGAGTGAGGGAGGGCTGTGCAAAATCACCAGCCTCACTTTCTCCTCTGGAGTCTTCTAGGTCCAGATATAAGTCAGGAGAACCAGAGATGGCCCTGGCTGGGAAGAATGTATAGAGAGAGGGTAAGAGAAGGAAGTGTATTTCCAGGATATCAGGGACACTGGGGGAAGCCCTGATCCCCCCACCTAGTTTTGACTCTGGAGAACAGAAACTCATTTTGGTTTTGGACTGGCCTTTCTTTATTCAGTTCACAGGTTTCATATGATTTACAGTGGAAGGGATCTGAGAGATCATTTATAATTTCATTTTACAAATGAGGAAACGGGTCTAGGGAGTTTAAGTGACTTTCTCATATTGACTCATTTTGATTCAATTCCATAAAATGAAGGAGTTGGACTAGATGACCTCTAAGGTCCCTTTTAATTCTAAATCTTAAGAATTTGGATAAAAGTTTGTTAAGTGCATGCTATGTACAACCCTATCCACCGCCACCGCCACACTTTGCATAAGACGCAAAGTATCAATAAGACAGGACCTCGTTTCTCTTGAAGCTTAGAGACAAGTAGGGGGAAATGATAACTAGAATGCAAAATAATATATAATTAGTATGCAAAAAAAGGTACAACAAAATCCTTTGTGAGGTCCAAGCAAGAAAAGGTCTTCAAGGCTGCGTGTTAGCCCCAACTGCAATTCCTTTGCCTCAGTTAAACACCCTTATTGTTGCTACTGTGTAGTCCTCTTTCTTTCAGGTTGATGTCTCCAAGATGATGAAGTGTATTTTCACTGTTCCTCTTTGACAGTGTGGCTCAGAGTGGACTTTAATTCAGAGCAAAACTAATGCATGTCAACAAATTATTTTGAAGTAAATATGGTACATCATAGCAGAAAAATATGTATATATTTCCATCTATATTTATCTTTTTTAAAGGAATATGTCATCTTGGAGACACCCCCATGTTTGAAAATGAATGACTCTTTTTACATTTTAAGTTCATCTGTCAGGAAGTGAACGATGTGGTGTGTCTCGTCTTCATTATTTTGGACTTGTGGTTAATCATTGCCCTGATGAGAGTTCTCAGGTCTTTCAAACTTGTTTTTCCCTTTAATGTTGCTCTCCGTGTATATAAATGGTTCTACTTTGCACCAGTTCAGAGAGGACTCTCAGGCACAGTTTCTTAGATGAGTAGCACCTGAGCTGGACCTTAAAAAAAGATAAGGAAATTTGAAAGAAAATAAGGTAGAAACAAGGATTGTTATTATTATTATTCTCAATAGCTAACATTTCTATTAGTAACCATTAGGTCCTGGCAGCTAGGTGGCATAGTGGGTGGAGCACTGGGCCTGGAGGCATAAAGACCTGAGTTCAAATGTAGCCCCAGACACAGACTAGCTGTGTGAATCTGAGATGCCACTTAAGCTGTTTGCTTCTGTTTCCTCAATTATAAAATGGGATCATAACAGTACTCCCCTCCCCCCAGTTGCTGTAAAGATCAAATGAGGATAATAACTGTAAAGTATCTGACAAATCTTCATGCATTCTATCAGTGTCATTGGCTCCACTAATACCACACTCAAGGGCTGTTGCCCATTTTTATTTAAACAGCTAAGGCTGACTATGTATATTTGTTACAAAGGTTTGTTTTTCTATTTTTTTGTTGGGGATGTGAAGAGACACAAAAATGCTTATTAATTGAAAAACAACTGAATTAAAAAAATAAACAGCAATGGTTGTGAGGTAAAGTAAAGCACACTGATGGAGTGGATGAAACTGAACAGAAAAAAAGTCCCAACCTGGATTACATGAAAACATTTCTGATGCAGGGATCTCTCTGGGCACAGCGACCTCTGTGTGCCCATGATATAACTTTTACCATGCAACCCAGAGCCTGTGTGAATTAGTTACTTGGGAAACAATGGCCTCCATGACAAACTAACCAACCATCTTGAAAGGGCTAAATGACTGTCTTAGTCTGAGAATGCTGAAGCTTGGCAAAGGAAGTAAGTGGTCAAAGCCATATTACTCAAAGCCTTTCAAACATGCCTGAATGAAGCTCTCTCTCACTCAGTCCTGCAGAGAATAGGCTTATGCTGACCCCGCAGGGCATTGACAAGATGACCTCATGAATTTTTTTCTATCTCTAGTTTCTATAAAGGGGAGAGGCTAGGGCTGTACCAATGAAACAAAGGGGTAAGCTCAAACTGTCAAAGGCTTTTCATGCTGAATCTGAGTCTTATTTGAGAACATCTACCAAAGAACTTTAAAAGCCCCTATAGACAGATTGTTACAGAGCATTATACCAGAGATAATAGCATAGGATCATAGAACTGGAAAGGACCTCAGAAGCCATCGAGACCAACCCTCTCATTTTAGGACAAAACTGAAGTTGAGATTGGGAAATGACTTACCCAAGGTCATAGGGCAGTATATTTCCTTCTGTCCACTAAAGAGAGAGTGCATCAGGCAAAACTCCCTTTCAGTGTGTGAACTATAAAACACCTTCCATTCCTTCTGTGAAAATGACTACAGGAGCTGTCATGGGTATTCTCTTATAATTCTTGCAGCAACTCCAAACATCCTCTGTTATACAACAGGATAAATACAAAATGCTAAACACTTCCCTTAAAAGGAAAGCCTGCTAAATCAAGTTTGTTTCCTATTTGGGAGCCAAATACAATCACATGGCTCTCTCCCAATCACCAGATAAAGTGCAGACAAAAAAAATTGGAAGAAAATGAGAATCTTCCTTAAGATTTGTTCATGTTCAATAGGGGACATAGTTTGCTTTTGCTTTTCATTTTTTAAAACTGATAAGATGGGCATTATTTATTTTGAGGGACATGTACATTAGCTGCCATGGCAACTCATGTTACTGTTAGCACTCTATGTGGCCAATTAAGGCCCTTCATTATACTTATCTTTTTTTTTTCTTAGAAGCTTGGCAAAGCCACTCAAGCCAGACAGAGATAAGTATCTTATAAGCACTGGACACCAGGTTTTGTTTTCCCTTCTATTTACTTCTCTGGAAATCTTCATACAGTATACAGAGGAAATGTGTTTGCCTCCCTCCTACTGCTGACTGTAGCCTAATTCCCAGCCTGACACTTTGTTCTGGCCAGTCGTATCTGCCTGACATCATCTAAGGGGCTCAGTTCTGCCCACATCCAGTTCAAATACTGTGCAGGGAACACATAAGACTCCTTAGATCTGCCACACATCTGTCCTACTTTGTGAGTGTTGCTCAAACAGCTGGTGGCACAACAGAGAGAGTAGTAAGTTTGGAATTGGAAAGACCTTCATTCAAATCTAGCTTTGGACATTTACCTACCTGTGTGACTCTGGGCAAATCATTTCACCTTGAATCTTGAACCTCAGTTTCTTCATCTATGAAAACAAGGTGGTGATAAGGTATGATTCCTTAGGCTGGATATCAATCTTTAACATCTGCATATGTCTTTCTACCTGCCTTATATTCCTAGACTCTAAACATAACTTGTATATTTGAAAACTATTTCTTGTCTGTACCTTCCTGCCCAGTATAAATTCCTAGCCTCAAGGCTACATGTGGTCCTCTAGGTCCTCAAGTACAGACCTTTGACCAAATCCAAACTTCACAGAACAAATTTGGGTTTGTCAAAGGGCTGCACTTGAGGAACTAGAGGGTCACATGTGGTCTTGAGGCCACAGGTTCCTCACCCCTGTCCTAGACTGTGAATGGAGCCATTTTCCATACGAATCCTTACTGCTTAGTTCAAACCCTTGACTGCTGAAGCCAATGCTGGACTTTATATCTTACTCACTCAATCTGGTGTGAAGATCATCACCATTCCTTTCCAGTACCCTCTGGCTCCTTGACTGGATCCCTTTCCCAACTAGAAACCCTAGTTTCATCAAACCCTAGCATCTAATCTTAATCTTTTATCTGTCTTGATCTATAGGCCTCCAAGTCCTACCTTTAATACCCTCCAAGTTCTCCTCCTACCTATCTGACCATTCCCTTGGTTTACTTTGCTAGACATTCACCTAGGACATTCCTGCAAATAACAGATAGTCCCTCAGGGGTCTAGTATGTGCCTGGGCCCCTTTGTCTTCTCCCTCTATATTATTTTACTTGGTGATCTCCTCAGTTCCCATGGATTCAATTATCATCTCTATGCTGATGATTCTCAGATTTTCTTATCTAGCCCTTACCTCTTTCTTAACTTCCAGACTTGCATCTCCAGCCGCCTACTGGTCAGCTTAAACTCAACAGGTTCAAAACTGAATTTATCATTCCCCCCAAATCTTTCTCTTCTTCCTATATTCTCTATCTTTTGACAGCATCACCATCCTCCTAGCTACCCAGGTTTGCACCTAGGTATCATCCTCAACTCCCCATTCTCTCTCACCCCCATAACTAATCTATGGTCAGGTTTTGTTGCTATTACCTTTATAACACCTCTCATAAATGTTCCCTTCCACCCCAGTACGGGCCCTCCTCACCTCCTGCCTGGACTATTGCAAATAGCCTTCCTAGTTGGTGTCCCTGACTCAGGTCTCTCCCCCACTCCAGTCTATCCTTCACTTAGCAGTCACACTCATCTTCCTGAAGAGCAGGTCTGGCCATGTTCACCTGAGCTCCTCCATATAATAAACTCAATGGATCTCTACCATCTCTAGCATCAAATGGAAAATCCTCTAGTGTTCAGAGCTCTTCATAACTGGGCCCTCTCCTACCTTTCTTGTCTTCTAACACCTCACCCCTATGTACTCTGTAATGTAATCCAATGACACTGGCTTCCTGGCCCTTCTTCACACTATTTCCTGATTCCCCATGGGGGACACACATTTGTCCCCCATGACTCAAATTCTTTGCCTCCTTGCATCCCTTCCTGGTGTCCTTAAAGGGCCAGCTAAAAATCTCACCTGTGAGAAGTCTTTCCAGATCCCTTTATTGATAGTGCTCACCCTTTCTTATTTATCTCCAGTGTATTCTGCCTATATCTTACTTTTACATGGTTGTTTGCATTTTTCTCCCTCATTAGACTGTGAACTAATTGGACTAACTCAATTTCCTTGAGAGGTGAAATGTCTTCTACCTTTCTTTCTTTGCATCTTAAGCAATTAGCACAAGGTCTAGCACACAGTAGGTGCTTAATAAATACTCATTGACTGACTGGACTTAACATATGCTATCTTTCTTTGGTTCTTATTTAATGATTCTTAGATAACCCAGCTATATAAACTATTTGGAAAAATAGGCAAAT
Source organism: Petaurus breviceps papuanus (assembly GCF_028583685.1). Lineage (NCBI taxonomy): Eukaryota > Metazoa > Chordata > Mammalia > Diprotodontia > Petauridae > Petaurus > Petaurus breviceps. The sequence continues at coordinate 101,343,836 of NW_027187419.1, forward strand.
TCCTTTTATAGTACAAATATGATGTCGATACCAAAACCAGGAAGAATGAAAACAGAGGGAAAAAAAACACTATAGACCTATTTCCCTAATGAATATTGATGTGATTTTTTTTTCCTTTTTGGAGGGGGGAAGGTAGGGCAATTGGGGTTAAGTGACTTGACCAAGGTCACACAGCTAGTTTTATGTTAAGTATCTGAGGTCAAATTTGAACTCAGGTCTTCCTGACTCCAGAGCCAGTGCTCTATTCACTGTGCCACCTAGCCACCCCAATTCAAAAACTTTAAATAAAGTGCTAGCAAGGAGATCACAGCAATATATCATAAGAATCATGCACAATAACCCAGTGGCATTTATACCAGGAATGCAGGCATCATTCGATGTTAGATAATTGAACGTCAATAACAAAACCAACTAAATCACACAATTGAAAAATATATAAGCTATTTGGAAAAAATAGGTAACCCAGCATGAGAATTGCACCAGAAAGAGAATAGCCCAGTGTTCTGCTTTTAAGATGCCACTCTGCGCTGCTCTTGCTGTTTCCTATCCATAGACACTTGTCAAACTTTCACTGAGATTCTCTTATCAGAGACTCACTCTGTCTCTAGTCACCTTAGAGCAGTAAGGACCTCATGACACACTTCAACAGTCCATTTAGGCATGACACCTTCAGCCTAAAAATGAGTGTTTGGCTCATGGGAGGAAATTCTGCTCCTTTCTTTTCACGTGAGTCCCTAGGATTCTCTACTGATTTCTGGAGGGGGATTTGAAAATGTCCAATGTTCTCTCCATTTGGGCACTGTCCAGTGCTTCAATGGTTATGGAATGTTAGACTTGTGAAAGCTGAAGGTTGGGCAGGAAGATTTCAATTGGGAGCAGCAGGCTGCATTCCTTTTTAATAGAGAAACAAAACAGTGTGTGTGTGTGTGTGTGTGTGTGTGTATCTGTGTGTGTCTGTATACAATATACACATACATACATATATATACATATATACAATATATCCCATGCATACATAATGTATGTATGTATATGTATGTGTATATATAAAAATAAGCACTATTCATTGAAATTCCCAAATTGTTGATCATGACCAAGCAAGTTATGTGTACAGGAAACAGTCACTTCCCTTCTCCATTTGGAGAACTTAAAAAAATTGATCTAAGATAAACTGCCATAAATAATTATATAAACAGTTCCCCCATCCTTTGATTCCTTTTCCTTCTAATCCTGAAGTGGTATTTTAGCAGTAACACCTAACACTACAATTTCCTTTCCATTTTCTTAGTAAATAGAAGTAGTAGCAGAGCTTCATATAGACAGAGGGTGGCTTTTAAACCTTTAATTATGAGGAAATAATTCAAGACATTGCTGAATTTTACTTCAAAATTGCAAGAACCCAGATTTCATTGCTATGGGATACTCCCTCAACCAATGCAGTTCCCAACCACTTCAGTTCAATTAAATTCAATTAAAGGGGCTATCATGTGCTAGGTATACTGATACAAAAACAAAAATGGAAAGGATCCCTGAATATAAACTTGAATTCTATTACATGATGCATACAGATAAATGTATAGGCTAACTAAAGACGAAAAAAAGACATGTGCCAAGTAAACTTGGAATATAAGTAAATATAAATTATTAAGTGCAAAAACATTAAGTAAATATAAAATGATTTTAAGGGATTGGAAATCACAAAGAGCTAGGGAATTCAGGAAAGACCTCATGTAGGGGGGTGGCACTTGTGGAAGCCTTCACTTAATGTTTGGGATTCCAAGAGGCTGGCAAGGAGGGCAAGCATTCCAGGCATGGGGGCTAACCCAACTGTGCAAGGGCTCTGCATGCCTTAGAACAGTGGTCTTGAAGTTTTTTTAATCTCATATCACTATAAGTAAAAAACAACAACCTTATTGTGTTCTTGGTGGAGTTGTGAACTGATCCAGCCATTATGGAAAGCAATTTAGAACTACCGTGTTTCCCTGATAATAAGACCTATCCCGAAAATAAGCCCTCCCCTTACTGTGTAAGATTTCTCTAAAATAAGCCCTCCCCTGAAAATAAGTCCTATTGAGATTGCTACTGTAGTGAAGGTGATCCCCTGCACTACACGCTACATTACGGTACCTTCTGTATGCACCATCCCCCCCCACCCCCCCGCCCCAAACGCACACTGCGCTCCGAGCTGGATCCAATCAGAGCTGCAGCAGTGAGCGCGTCATCCTATTCTTCCCCAGTGATTTGCTTGCTGGCGCCATTGAGAGCAGTGCCGCGGAGGAGAGCTGAGGCAGGACAACATAAAAACCTGGTATGTAAGCGGGAGTGAGGGGGCATGATGGAGGATTAAAAGGGCATGATGGAGGAAAAAAGAAGAACTCAGGGGGCATGATGGAGTGAAAAGAAAGACTGATGGTCATAATTTTATTATTCTGTCTGTTTTGACCCCCAGACATGAGTACAAAAAGGAAGAGCTATACTGTTGAGTATAAGAAAGCAAATGTAGAGGAGTCACATGGCAAGAATCTTGCAGTTTTCTGTAAAGAAAAACTTTTGGATCTTCGAATGGTCAGAAAATGGAGAGCAGATTATAATAACCTCAATCAACAGGTGGATGAGGGAAAAGGGAAAAAGCGCAGGTCTGGATCAGGTCGGCAGCCCTTATATCCTGACTTGGAGATCCTCATTGGTGAATGGATTGCTGACAGGAGAGCAAAGGCCTTGGTTGTGCGCAGGGCTGATATTCAAGCATTTGCCCTTTCAATGGCATCAGAGTTTGAAATGGTCTCAGAAGGATTCAAAGCATCACAACACTGGTTGGACGGTTTCCTTCAACGGTATGAACTGTCCCTACGTAAGAAGATCAACAACACTGTTTAAGCTGGAAGATGCTGAAGTTATTAAACGTGCACTTGCATTCAAGTCCTTTACTGATAGGATCGACATTTCCAAGTACCAAACCTGCAATATGATTGCTATGGATGAAACTGCAGTGTTTATGGGACAAGGATCTCAAACAACAATTCATCACAGGGGTGCAACGTCAATCTACATTCCCACCACTGGCTATGAAAGTGCACGGGTCACCTGTGTTTTGGCAATTCGTTTGGATGGAAAGAAAGCCACACCTCTAATCATCAGTAAGGGCAAGAAAGATAAGACTGAACGTGTATCTGGCATTTACGTTCTTGAAACCGAAAAAGCCTGGTGTACACAAGCCGTTATAAGAAAGTGGGTTGATTTAATGCTGCCACTTGTTATGCGAGGTAACCAAAGAGGTCTGATAGTCTGGGATTCAGCCAGCACTCACCGCGCTAAAGAAATGAAGAACTTCCTTGCAGAGAGAAGAATAGATCAAGTAATGATTCCTGCAGGAATGACTGCCTATCTCCAGACCCTTGATATTGCAATAAACAAGCCATTCAAGGACCATTTGCGCATGGAAGTCAATGACTACATTGCAAATAGAATGGAAAGAAATCAGCATGGAAACTTTGTGAAGCCCTGTCTGCAAGAAGCCGTGACTTGGGTGAAGAAGTCATGGGATAAAATTACTGACAGCTGTGTCGCCAAGGCACTACGAGCAGGTTACCTGGGCAAGACATATTCATTTAAAGAGAGCTATATTGCTGGACATGACAGATTGGTCCACTTCTTCTGAAGGAAATGGAGGCACAAGACATCCAGGACGGAATTCAGGGTATGGACACTTATGACGATGTTGTTGAAGAAGATGACATGATCATTATTGAATAAAGTTACATTTTTTTGTTCACATTTACCTGTTTATTAAAATTGCTGTCAATGTTCATTAAAATAAGCCCTCCCCTGAAAACAAGCCCTCTGGTGTTTTTCTGTCCAAAAAAAATAATAAGACAGTGTCTTATTATCAGGGAAACACAGTATTCCTAAAGGGCTATAAAACTGTGCATACCCTTTGATCCAGCAATACCACTGCTAGGTCTATATCCCAAAGACATGGTGGTTAAGGATTGGAAATGAAAGGGTTGCCCATCAGTTGGGGAATAGCTAAACAAGCTGAGATCTATGATTGTAGCAAAATATTATTGTGCTATAAGAAATGACAAGCAGGATGATTTCAGAAAAACCTTAAAAGACTTACATGAACTGATGCTAAGTGAACAGAACCAAGAGAACTTTATCCACAGTAACAGCAATGTTGTTCAATGCAGAATTGTGAATGACCGCTATTCTCAGAAATACAATGATCTAAGACAATCCCGAAGGACTAACAATGAAGGCTATTATCTGCCTCAAGAGAAAGAACTGATATTGTTTGAATACAGACAAAAGCATGCTATTTTTTCCCTTTATTTGGATCTTTTTGTACAAAATGACTAATCTGGAAATGTTTTACATGATTGCACATGCATAACCTATATCTGATGGCTTACCATCTCAGGGATCAGGAGGGGAAGGGAAGGAAGGAGGAATAGAATTTGGAACTCAAAACTTAAAAAAAAACCCAACCAAATGTTAAAAAAAATGTTTTGATATGTAATTGGGAGAAAATATAAAATATCTTTTTTTAAAAAACCTTTAAGCACACACTCCTAATATATTTATTTATACCATATAAATGCTATATGTGTGCCTTTCTTTGAACCAGATCTGTGATTTCTTTTTCTTAAATTCAATTTATTCAATTTTTGTGTTGGCATTCTCTCCCTCCTACATTTACTCCTCTTGTGCCTCCCCATACACCTGTGATTTCATTGACATAGAGAGCTCTACCAATATAAATTAGCACCTGCTCTGCAATTTATAAGTTTCGATGCAGTGCTGTCAAACTCATACAAACAAGGGCTATGGATACCTACATAAGGATCCTTGCGGACCCTAGATTGACTTAGTTTTAAAATGTAATGTTATCTGTTTTGCTATATTTATATTTATTTTGTTAAATATTTCCCATTTCCATTTTAATCTGGTTCAGGCTGTACTTGGAAGAGGTATAGGTCACAAAAAACCCATGCGCAGCATTTTTGAAACTTCTGAGCTTAGAGAGTTGTCTGGGGCAATTAGAAGTTAAGTGACTTTCCCAGGGTCATATAGCCAGTATATGTCAGAGATAGGACTTTCTGAGTCTGAGGTCTACTTTATAACTACTATGCTAATATTGACTCTCCTACACAGACTATCATACTCATTTATGAAATATTAGTAAAGCTTAATTTCTTCCTTTTAGTGAAAAATAAAGATAAAAAATAAGAAAGCAGACTTTTAAAGCTATGCTTAGCAGTTTGGCCTACTACTGCTTATATAGTAATTACAAGCTAGAATATGTTAATAAGCTTGATCATTTTATTTTTTTTAAATCCCTGTGTATATTCTGGGGGACAAAGTGGACTAATAAATAACAATTGTTTGTTAATAATTATACAGTTAAGTTGATCCATATAGTTAGGCAAGCAGGTAAATTTCAATATTGAAAAATCACTGCCTTTTAATGAAAAGAAACCTGGTCAGGCCAGGTTCTTAACTTACTAAGGTGGTCCAGAGTATAGAACCAGCTAAGTCAGTTGAAGGGCACCAACCATCATGATGCCAGTCCAGCTACTGGGTGTCTAAGTCTCTGTTATAACTATTTCTTTTCCAATTATAGAGGGGATGAGGTTGGGAAAGAGCTTTGAGCAGCCACTGGGTCCAGTGGATCATAAGTAGAGAAAAGTAGGGAAGCTCTGGGAGATAATGGGTGGAAGGATTATGTAGGGTTGTGTTTAAAATATGTTGGGCAAATGTCTATCATGGTGGGAATATCTTCTGATTGGTTAATTCCATACTCCAATGGATACCCTTGTATACCCTTTATGGCACGCATGCACCTCAGTCTAGAGACCACTTCCTTAGAAGCCAGCATCATGAGTTTCTGTGGCCCAAGATATTCATTGCTTGGGGACCAATCTTCTGGAGATGGTGAGCCTCTCCAAATTCAGCCAGACCAATACTTGGAGAACAGACTGTGACGAGATTGTACACAAAGCCTTTCCAGGTTGGTAGAGCTTTGTGCCTTACTGAAATGACCTTTGCGAATTTTGGCTTCTAAGATTCTTTCATGCTATGAATCTATGATCCTGTTGTAAAATCTATTTATCCTAAGGAGGGATGCCTGTATTCTTGAATGAGGCATGCAGGTCCTTAGTGAAACTTGTTCAATCTTGATATTTTCTAATTCTATATCACATCACAAGTGAAAGTAAGTTTTTCCTTGTCAAAGAGGAAGAGGCAGTTTTGCCATGAAGCTTTAAAAATCCATATTCCCTAGCTACCTGAAGTCCCTAGATTATCACCAAGGTCTTAGATCTGACCTGAATCTGTCAATTTCTGGCTTTAAGTGTTTGACCTTCAGCTTCTTTTGAATTTTTAGGAAGCTAAAAAACCTCTAAGCACAGGCAGGCCTCTTCTGTAAATCTGTCATCTTTCAGAGTACGAGAGCAATGGCAATGGTTTTTTAAATATATATTTTAAAAATTATTATAAAAGAAAATCAACAGAAAAATATTTCTCTAAATACCATAAAGACTAGTATTCATCCTATATAATATTCTGTGAGAAGTTAGAAAATGTTACTCTCTCAACCATAAAAAAATTGGACACATTATTATTGTTAACAATAAATATTTACTGTGCCTTAATTGAATGTACTCCCTGGGAGCTTTCAGGATCAGGGGGCAAGGAGTCACAGAGGAAAGGCTGTGGTTTACTTATATGAGAAAAATAATTTTCTTGGATTCTCAAGAACTAGAAACCACTGATTTAACATTCATGCTGGTACCATATGCATTTTAATAGATTCCAACCCAATAAGCTATGTAGTAGACAGTCATAGCCTTAGATTCTAGGAGACCTGGGGTCAAATATCACTATAGATGTAGAGTTCTATGACTCTGGGATGATCACTCTTAATCCATCCCCAGACCCCCAGTTTTCTAAGATTATATATTGTAGAGAAGGTGCCCATCTATTTCGGTTGAGGGAGTTCCTTATCAGTAGCCCCTAAATTGACAAAATCACAGATTAGGTTTAGAAATACATTATTATTATATAAAATTATCAAAGTGGAGACTTCATTTAATGTTGTAAAAAAAAAGTTGCTTTTTAGCCATTTTTCCTCATAGCAAAAAAATTAGCACAGTAACATGTTACAGTGGAAAGCATTGCCTGAAGATTCAGAGGGCCTCAGTTGTCCTCTTCCAATGCTTACTACCTTTGTGTGACCTTGGGCAAATTTCATGACCTCCCTAGGCTTTATTTTCCTCATGTATAAAATGGGGGGGGGGCAGACAATACAGTCTGACTACATGTCCTCTGAGTTCCCATCATGTTATAGACCTATGGACCTATGATCTTTTCTCTGTAGATTTGTCTTTTGCTGAAGGCCCTGTGACTGTATGCTCCGGAGATAACCTATCCAAATTTCTCCGTTGAAGTTCATAACAGGGAATGGCTAGACGATGCAGCAAACAGAGCACCAACCCTGGAGTCAGGAGGACCAGAGTTCAAATCTGACCTCAGACACTTAACACTTACTAGTTGTGTGACGTTGGGCAAGTCGCTTAACCTCAATTGCTCTGCCTTCCTCCCTCCAAAATGCAAAAGAAAAGAAGAAAAGAAAAAAAAAAGAATGAAGTTCATAACATGTAACTTAGGCATGTACACAGCAAATTCTCTCCAGTTCTTTATTATATTACTTCACAATTTAAGGTAGAGTTAGCTAAGAATAATGGTTGGCATTATTTCAGTGTCTTTCTTCTTAACAATAAATAGATCTCTAATAGTGTTAACCTGTAGAGGAAAGGAGCTGGTATTGTGAACCTCAATTGTAAAGGGCGCCCTGGTAGGACTCACATCTTACCCTGCTAATGTTTTGTGAAAAATCAGGATCAGAACTGGTAGTTTGAACTCCCTTTTCTGGGGTGCTGTCCTAATTTCCAACTGCCTCTTCCCCAAGACCATTCCTAACCTCACATCCTCTGGAATGCAGCCACTAGCAGTCCTAGCCACACATAACTTCTGAAGCAGGAAGCAACAAGAAGAAAGGATTCCTTTAACATGCAAATTCCTTTTCTCGTGAACCGGGAAAAGAAGGTCCTCGGAAATGTTCCTCCTTTGCTGTTTGATCTTTCTTAGCACCAGTCAGTTCATCTATAAAATGCAGTGTCTACATTGGGACTTTACAATGATAAAGGACAGTGGAGAATTTGGAGATGGCTCAGGAGAAATTGTAAAGGCAATTAACAGGTTTGGAGAAAGATGAAAGGGAATGAGAATGAGAAGACTGAAAGGGTTTGAATCTTCTCAGCAAGTCTTATAAAATAGGATTAGTTCATATCTTATTCAGGAAAATCAGGTATGGTACTGTCTTGAGGTTGCAATGAGGATAGACTGTATGAGTTTCCAGGCCTATGATAACAATCACTATCATTTAGACAGCACTTTACATGTTTTCTCATTTGATGCTCAGAACAACTCTGTGAAGTAACTACTATTATCCCCATTTTGCAGCTAAGGAAAACGAGGCTGACTCTTGCCCAGGGTCACACAGCTACCCCAACCTCTCATAATCAGAAGAATCAGTCTAAGTAACCATCAGGGGCTATGAGTCAGGAGACTTAGACTTAATAGCTTTCATACAATAGAACATTATTAAATGTAGATGTCCAATAGAGCATAGAGGTACCACCTGCCTGAGGTCACTGGCCTTGGACATATGTCCCTCCTTGTCCTGTATTCTGCTATAAAGTTCAGTATTGGGTTCATTATTGGGGAAATTTTTTTCTCCTTAGCAGAATTGAGCTTCCCATCTTTACATTTCTTGATAATAAACTTCCACATCACCATCTCAGGCAAATTATAGAATTGGTAAGGTTCATGTGTAGGCCTTCCTAAGGGGGAAAGTAAAAGAGATCTCCAATACACAATATGAATCTGGTATCAGGCAGTTCCTTTCTTCCTAAATGGAAAATAATGCTAAACCTAGAAGCATCAAAGAGTGTATTAAAAGAATGATTAGAGTAGTATTCCTTAATGTAACTATGGTTACAATCACTTGGAGCCTAATATTCTAAGCCTCATAAGAGCATAAGACAGTTGAGCAAATATTTCACCTTGGCTCTGGCACTGTTCATCCAAGCTTTGTCTCCTTTCTAGTTGCCTACTTCTCCAGTGCTAAACCTTTACTTGCTGCCAGCCTGCTCATGCCATTGCTACAACCATAACTACTTGGATTATGCCACCACTGCTCATATCTGCAGACTTTTCAAGATAACAAGGTCTCCTGTCCAAGAAAAGGAAATAGTACAGAGTCAAGGATTGACAGGGACCCAGGAGCAGGAATATCTAGTTTCAGCAACTAGTACTAGCTGGGCAGGATAGACATGAGCTTGGAGCAGAGAATGGGCTCTATATCATCCTACCCTACATCTTGTTGCCTTTACACCTGCAGGCAAAAGACAGCTGATCAGAAGCTGTCTCTTCTTTTGCCAGATGCAGCAGTCTGCCCCCTGATGCAGTCACCCAAGTCAGTCAGGGTTTATCCCATCATTCTAAAACACCAAGTTTCTTTCAGTGCTGGCCTACAGGAACAGCCAGGAAGTCTGTCATCCCCAAAGCCCTAAGGAATGAGTTACCTTGTCCTTGGAGTCCTTGGAAGTTTCCAGAAGAACTTTGGAATGTTCTGTACTAACCCTGCATTGCATAAGGTGTATGAAAAGATTATTGCTTAAGCTCAAGAGCTGCACATGTATCAGACTCTAGATTAATAATGCCTGAGGGTGATAATGTCAGGAATCCCCAGCCTCTCCACCCCACATCTCACATTAACATCCTGGTGCCTGATACAAAGCAGTATAAGGACCTCATGTACCTTGGTGAGGTGAACATTGACCTGGCACTCCACTAAGATCCAACGTTTGTCTTGAAGTATCGAGATGGACTTTTTTGCAATTCAGCTCAATAAACATTAATTAAGAGCCTGTGCAAGGCATTGAGCTAGGCCTTGAAGAACATATAGAGATAAAGAGGAAAGATAGTCCCTGCTTTAAAAGAAATTATGATTCAGTAATTGGAACCAAGTCTGGACCTGCCTTAAGACTTAAAGTCCAGGGTCGGCCAGGTAGCACAGCGAGTAAGAGCACCAGCTCCAGTGTCGGGATGACCTGGGGATCGAATCCGGGCTCAGACACCCAGAAAAACCTGGCCATGTAACCTTGAGCAAATTACTTAACCCTGATTGCTTTAAAAAAAAAAACTTTAAGTCCACAAGTGGTGGTTCAGTTCAATTCACCAAACATGATTAAGATCCTCCTTATGTATCAGTCCATTTGCCAGATTATGGCATGGACTAGAGCCCTAAGGGTAGCCCAAAACCAGAGCTAAGCCCTGGAAAATCTGAAGAATACCTAGGATATACAGGTGGTTTACCTCACTGAACCTACTGGCCCAACAGGAGATTTTAAAAATTTTACAGAATGTGGAGAAAACATCATGACTTCCATTCCAAGTAGATAAGATAGTTGGTTTATGAACACACACACACACACACACACACACACATGCACACACGCAGAAACATACCTGTAAAAGGCAAGTTTGCCTTCCAGGCTTGGCCATGGGCATGGCTGTTATTACTCTATCCATTCTTAAAGAAATCATTAGAAAAATATAACATGGTAGTATTAAAGCCTTTATTTTACTATCACAGATAGTTTAGGGCTAACTCCATTCATAAAAAAGAATCTATGATTCCTCACATTTATTTTTTCTCTGACTATGCTATACGTTGGAACATGTGGTAATTTTTCCTGCTTCCCACAGGTCGATTCTGCCTTTGTATTTGAGGAACCAACAACAAAAATAATGGGAGAAGTGAGAAAGATTTCTGTTGTAAATTGTCTATTTTTAGTGACTTGTAACTTTCTCAATATTCATTTTGGCCTGAAGTGACACATACTTGGGTGTCAGCCCAAAGGGAAGTTATTTTGGAAAGTCTGAGCAAAATTCCCTCTGTGGCTGTTTGAGTTGAGTAAAAGAGTTTACCTCTGGAAAATTACTTTTCTGTTCTTTCTCTGGTCTGGAACTTGGCTGCCTAAATCCAACCTAGGATCTATTTCATTAGAAAGGTGATGATTAACTGAGGTGGGAAGTGGACAAGATAGGGATGAAGAGGAGAAAAAGGCCATAAGACAGAATGGAAATTGGCACCCTGGTCCTTCTCCTGATAGCTTTGCTGCACTCAAAAGAAATTCTAATATTGATCCTTGTCCTACTACCAAATAAGAAAAATAAAACATGTTCCTTGGAAGCAAAATGCTGAAATAGGTGAAATGAATTTCCCTGCCAGGGAGTCAGCTATGAAGAACTAGCTTACTTTATAAGTCAGGATTTTCCTGTATCCCCCTAATAAATATTAAATCTTGTTATTAGTGTCTGATCCTTTCTTATTTAGAAGGCACTGAAGTCTAAGCACATAGAGTGATGGTAGGTTAAATGTACTAACAATGAAATTGCAGTATGACTTGTGTATTTATGTTATCTTTGCCCTATGTAAAGCTAGAGAGTAGGAAACAAACTAGATCTGGAATAAAGAGATCAAAGTTTGAATTCCAGTTCTTATGTTTATGAGCTGTGTGACCATGAACAAGTCACTCAACCATTCTGAGACTGTTTCATTATCTGCCAGTTGAATTGAGAACAGTAAAATTTGCCTTCCCTACCTCACAGAGCTGCTATGGGAGAAATTTGCATAGAAACCAAAGCTTTATTTATTTTTGTTCAGTCGTGCCTGACTCTTTGTAACCCCCATCGTGGTTTTCTTGGCCAAGATACTGGAGTGGTTTGCCATTTCCTTCTCCAACTTATTTTACAGATGAGGAAGCTGAGGCAAACAGGGTTGTATAAACTAGTAAGTGTCTGAGGATTTGAACTCTATAAGCGGAGTCTTCCTGATTCCCAGCCCAGTGCTCTATCCATGGCACCAGGAGGTCAGATTTGAAACCAGGGTGTCCTCACTCCAGGGCTGAAGCTCTCTCCACTGCACTATCTAGTTGCCCCCAAAACTCTATAAATGTGAGATATTGTTTATAACTCACCCTTCTAAATCAGTAAGAATCTAGTATATTTTCCTTCCTCCTAAGAAGAAAAAGACAATAACTTAGTTCTGAGAAAGGATTAGAATCACTTACAGATTGCTCTCCCTCCAAGAACCTCAGAGCCCTTTACAAATTTGAATTCAGGGTGAGCCTCACTGTACATACTTTAAACTGGATGGGTCCTTAATTCTATTGCTACAGGTACTCCTTCTGTTAGCGCAGACAGTGGCTTCTCCGTGGTGTCTCAGCTTGGCTGATTTTTGGCCACATCCTGCAGATGTTCTGAGAACTGTGCGTGTGCATGCTTCTGTGTGTTGAGACTAAGGTCTTCTTATCTCTCCCAACCTGGAAGTACAGTAGCTACCTGCAAGCTTCTAGGCAGGCAGGTACACGGCTCAATGGATGCAGAACCAGCTCTATATCCATTGAGACAGCTCTGGAGATTAGAAGACAGTTCAAATCCATCATCAGATGCTTACTAGCTCTGTGACTCTGGGCAAATTATTTAACCTCTGCCTGCCTCAGTTTCCCCATGTGTAAAATGGGCATCATAATAATAGCATTTGCCTATTGCCAATAGGGTTGTTGTGAGGAGAATGTGAACTATTTGTACAGTATTTTGCAAACCTTAACATGCTATATTAATGCTAGCTTTTATTAGCTATTATTATTACTCATATGCCTGATCCCACTACTAATCAACCTACTAACCTTAAGTATGCACTTTGACCTGCTCTGTTTCTGACCTAGACTGTGTCATCCCTCATTAGGCAACCCAGTTGTGTCCCTTGTTTCTGGGACTCATCATATGGATGCTAGACTCAGGGCAGACCACCAATCGGCTTAGCCCCTTGCAGCTCAGATCTGCTGAATTTAAGAGATCCTCCAGCCTTAGCCCTACTGTGTGTATCATATAGCCCAGAGATGCCCCGGGGCCTCTTTCTCATGACTGTCCTCATCACATCACTTGTATAAGAAGTACAGGGGGACCGCACAAGGCTGTTTTATATTTTTAATTGTTTCATGGATCTCCCTGGAGAAAAAAAAAATCCTTCATTCTATGTCTAATCTTCTGGTAATGAGAGTCTTTGTACCTAGGCAAGCTGGTCCATGGATTGTTGAAACAGTCTGTTACCAGACCTGTAGTCAAAACCATTCCACAGAGGCAGTATACTGTAGGGGGGAGGGCAATAAAGTGGGCATCAGAGTACCCATATTGGAATCTTGGGCTCTTACTAGTTGAGTAGCCTAGGATAAATCATTAAGATTCGTCATGTGTAAAATGAGGATCAGGCTATTTGCCCTATCTGCTTTCACAAGGGTCAAACAAAAAAAATGTATATAAAATGCTCCACAGAATGTGAAGCACAAAATCAATTTTTAAAGAGAAAGAAAGTAGAATTTTCCTCAAGTTTGTTCTTTAGAGGTTGAAATGACTTTTGAGAAGGGAGGCAGTCTATCCATTCTTTTGGTTTCCTTCCAAGTTTAAGCAAACCCATTTTCAGCTACACAGGTTGGAGAACAGGCTTGGAATTTTTCTTTCCTGGACAACAGTAGTTTCAATTTAATTACTCATGGCCATGTTAAATGACTCCAAGTCACTAGAAGTGGGAGCCAGAAGAACAAAGAGATTAGAGACAGGTGGAGAATGGGAGTGGGGTGGGGGTGGCCTGTGAATTGGAGGCTTTTATTTTCTTTCTTTATATCTCTAGTGCTTAGCACATAGTAGGTGCTTTAATAAATGCATGTTGACTGTGAGCTGACGGGTAAACTGGTTATAAACATAAATAGATGGTGAGACAGCAGCACTGGCAATGGAAATGGGCTCTATCTAGGGTGAATATACAACGTGACCAATATTGTATCAACATCACCTACTTTCAGGTTTCAGAGGAGGACCATACCTCTCTTCCCTTCCAACCCTTCCACAAGAGGTGATGTGTTTCTGCTCAACAAGCTAGGAAAGGAAGATGCTCAAATTTGGTGCTGTGCCACCACACCTACAAAAACTATCTTGCTCCTTTGTTCTTGCCAATGTTATGTCATTTCTTCCCATGGGAATCCCCCAGTTCCCACACTTCCTCAGTCAGGAAGGTCAGCCTAGACACATCTGTCTGCATCACTGAGTTGAACCAGATAAGCTGCAGCTGCTAGACCATGGGGCATGTCCTCCCCCATTTCCCCTGCTCTGAGTGGAGCCATAGGCTCAGCTCTGTTGTGCTGCTGTGATCTTATAACTAGCTTTCAAAAGAGGAAAACCAATAAGGACAGGAAGTCCAATTGGGTTCCTCACTGACCAAAGTAGAGCTGGTTGTAATTGGTGCAGCCAAGTAGTAGTGAGTCTGAAGACAAAGGGGAAGAGGTAGCTCCCTTCTTCTGAATCTTTGACACTAATCAAAAAAAGCTCCCTCTTGAGAGAATTTTCATGAGGAAACCTGGGAGCTAACTGATCTGATACGCAACATCAGACATTGCTCAAGTGGAGGGTGAGATTGAAAAGGATGATACTATTGTTAGGCCTATAACCAAAAGAATTCAAAGAAAGAGGAAAATGTCCTTCATATACAAAAACATTTATAGTAGATCTTTTAGTGATAGTAAAAAAAACCTGGAAACTATGAGGATGTCATCAATTGAGGAATGGCTAAATGAGTTGTGGGATATGGATATGTTGAAGTATTACTGTGTTGTAAGAAATGGGGAAATATATGATTTCAGAGAGACTTGGAAAGACTTATATGAGATGATGCAAAGTGAAGTGGGCAGAATCAGGACAATTTACATTACAACATCAATATTACAAAAATGAACAATTTTGAAAACTGTTATAAACTGATGAAGAATGAAATGAGTAGAACTGGGAGGAGAATTTATGGAGTGTTCTTTTTTAACAATTATTCTGAAATTCTGAATTGTTCTGAAAGACAAACAAATTTGAAAGTTCTAGGAACTATGATCAATACAGTGACCATACATAATTCCAAAGGACCAAAGGTGAAACATACTGCCCACCTCCTACTACAAAAGAGACAGATTTAGGGAATAGAATTTTTTTTTAAATCTGTTTTTATATACATCCAACAAGAGAATTTCTTTTGCTTGATTATGCATATTTGTTACAAGGAATTTATTTTTGTTTTCTTTTTTGTTCCCTGAGGTGGTGGTGGAAGGGAGAGAAAATAGACTTCTGGTAATTAAAAAAATTTTAAAAAGAGAATTGGGGTGCTACATTCACTTTCAGATAAAGTCATTGTATTGTTAGTTTTGCTAAATTGTATTTTTGCACAAAGAATCCTGTCATGGAATGAGAGGGTGGTTAACTTATAAATGTTTACATTATAATAAAAATAAAATGTGTCAATAAAACTTTAAAAAAAAAAGGATTATGGAAATGACCCCTTCTATGGGAACTGGATGAAAGAGAAGAAAGGCTAACCTTTCCTAATTATGCTAGCTTTTATTGATCAGCCTTTTCCCTGAACTCCTACAGCATTGACCATATAACATAGGCCACACAGTTAAGCTCTTAATTGTATACCATCTTGCATTGATCATTGATATATACTAACCTCATAACCTTAAGCAGACCATAAGCTCCTTGAGGACTTCCTCCTTGATGGACCAGGTCTTAACTTTTTATATCCTGCCTATCATCTATTATTGTATTGGGCACAGATTATATTCTTGATAAATATTTGAGTAAAACGGGAGCTTTCCTGGATGGACTCATATCTGCCTGTACCATTGGTTTTGAATGGTTTTTCCAGTCTACTCTTTACATATAGGCAGGTTCAAACACCAGCACATGGCCTCCTCTATGTGCCTTTTCAGTGCCTGTATCTGGAATATTATCCCTCATCACTTTTGGATTCCCCCACTTCATTCAAGACAGCTCAAATCCCACATTCTGCAAGAACCCTCTCCCAGTCCCTGCTACTAGAGCCTGCCCTCTCATTTGTTAGGTGCCTCTTGTATATACATGATACTCTGTATAATGTCTCCCTTATTGGAAGATAAGCTCCTTGAGGGCAACTTGACAATATATCTGTCTTTATTTGTTTTCCCAGTGCTTAGCATAATACCTGGCACATTGTAAACATATCATATATGCTTGTTGATGACCCATCAGTTCTCAGAGCCTCTGTGTAATGAGAATAAATTTTAGTACCTTAATAAAATGATAGGAATAAGTTTGTCAACCTAGCATAGCTAACTCCATTTTGTTTTAAGCCTCCATTTTATAATTGAACTGTTTTCAGTAAATTGATTTTCTATAAACCGTTTTTCAGTAATAAGACAGGCACTCGTGTAGTATAATGTAGTAAACAAAATGTGTATGTGTTCCTAAACAATCAATAAGCATATGTGGATCCTCTGAAAAGACAGAAAACAACTTTATCAGTAATTTATATAGTAAAGTACCAATAATATTGTGTGATAAACAACAACCCATAGCTAGAATTATATAAAACCCTTTAAAGGTCTCATCCTAGGTCTGGGACTGGCTTCAGAATTCTCTACACTGGAGACCCGCAGGCAGTGTTTGCCCAAGGCAGTGCTGGGAGGGAACCATCCTTATTAGTCCAGTATGAAAGAATATTGAGACTTCTAAGACTCAGGTTGGTGGTTTGTTCTCAGAGGAGTGTATTATTTGCACATATTAATAAAATGTGCTTATATGCACTGAGAAGCATAAATCTAATTAGTGTTTCTGTCACACCAGTTAGCATATGTAATCATAAATTGGCTATAAGTACACACTTTGTTTTGTACTGTGTTCTGTGGGGAACAGTGGGTGCAGCAGGGTGCAGTAAATAGAACATTGCCTTTGGAGTCAGAGACACTGGGTTTGAACCATAGCTCGGGTTCTTAGTAATGGAAAAGTCCAGGTCTTAGTTTCTGTCTTCTGGGGTTTGTTTGACGACCTAATAGGGGCTTTCCAACTCAGTGTCCTTAGAATTGCAGCTTTCCTAGCTTTGAATCCACGTTTACTGAGGAGTGGTTCCAACTGCCCAGAGGTGGAAAACAAAGGGTTTATAGGTGTTTCATGTTCAACAATTCATGCTTTTGGGATAAAAACGGCTTTGGGATTGTTGTTGTTTGTTAAGGGTCAAGCCCTTTCCTCAGAAATGCAGTTGGCTCTTCGGAAAGCTGACACTCCCTCACAAGCCCTTACCAGCTGCCAGCCCCCAGCAGCAGAAGCAACAACAACAACCATTAGTTTGCAGCCTTCATGCAAAATTCCAATGGTTTTGGCTCTCCCTGCCAGGGACAGGGAATGTCTGCACTTTGGTCGGGGCAGGAGTGGGGAGGGGAGCACCCACCTGGGGCTTCCTTTTTCTTTTCTCTCAGTATTGTGCGCCCTGTGAGGATTTTCAGCTGACCTTCCACAGCTGGTCTCAGGAGGGCCACTGGGCAGTCTTGGAGTTGCATTGCTCACCTTCAAACTCCTTGTTTTATATCTTAAGTACGATAACAGGTTGAACCCACAGTGAGATATAAAGATCAACTTTGTATGCAAAAGCCATTAAAGAAATGTAGATGGGGAATAGGTACCTCGAAATACCAAAAATGTTAAGCAGAGATAAGCTATTTTTGTAAAAATGGTTATTGCTGCTATTTTGATTATCATCCATCATGGAAGAATGTTGAATTGGAAATTAGGGTCCTGGGTTCTAGTACTGGGTTTTCCTCCAGTGTGACATGACACAAGTTACATTTCTAAAATTCAGTTTCCTCATCTGTAAAATAAGAAGGTTGAACTAGATGATATTTTAGGTTTCCTTCCAGATCTAAAAGCTCAATATTATGAACTACTTGTAAACAGCAGATCATACCCAAAGAATACCACCAAATGGAGGAAATTAATTCAAGCTATTAGTAAGGGTGGTACCAAGGTTGTTCGGGTTTTTTTCCCATTAGTAATCACAAAGAAACTGCATTTCTCCTTTTATGGATTCCTCTCCAGCTTACTGAAAGAGTATTTAAGTCAGTTCTCCAGTTTATATCTTTATTTAACTTTCCAAATGATCTCAGTTTACTTCCTTTATCTTTTCTTTTTAAAAAAATATATTTATTTTATTCTGAACTTAAGAAATAAAACAAACATTTCCATAACATAGTAGAATAAAAAAAAATGATTATACATGAAACTGCAAATCTATTATGTACAACTTGCTATTCCTTTCACATATATAATAACATTATCATGTAACTTTTTTTTCCTTTCCATTATCTTTTCTTAGACTATCCAGATTTTAAGAAGTCACAGGTGTTTATTTCCTGATTCTCTCCCTTAAAGCATTTCCCAGCATCCCTGGGACAAGAAGGGGGTGATTCAAGTCAACTGCTGCATACAGAATGTTCTAAATCTAAAAGACAAGGAGCAAATAGCTGGACATGCCTTACCCTTGGTGTTAGCCTCTCCCAGACCATTCTTCTGTGATGGAATCCAGCCAGCTCTCCCCAGCTGACCAAAGAACAGGCTTGCCTCAGTGACTGAGCTCACCACCCAGCTCCAAAAACTTCTATGCTGAAGTTAAAGGCCGTTTTTTTTTTTTTTCCAACAGTATGATAATCCACTGTTCTCATTTGTTCATCCATATAGGTCTTCTTTGTCCCTTTTTAGCTTGGAAAATATACATTCTCAAACCAGATCTTCCCTGTCACAAAGAAATTGGTTTCTTTAGACGATTATACTCTGATACAAAAACAGTCACCTTGGTTTACAGAATTAGCACACTTTTTTTGTTTGTCACTGACTTTTTGTGGCTTTAGTGACTCTTTAGGGGAAATAAAGAAGATATTGGTGGTGGAAGGGTGGTGGGTACCAGGTGATGAAAGATGCTGAGATGGCAACTGTCTAGGCCAGCAATGGGATGCATATCTGACCAAGTCCCAAAGTTCAGTCTGTTATGTCTGAGTGGAAAGTCTAGAACCAAATTCAGACCTTTGAGTGTCAGCACCATCACATTCTTGGTTAAATCAGTTTCCTGTTTCTTAGATACAAGGCTCCAGAGAGCCCTACGATATCACAGCTCTCATGAAACAAACTGATGACTTAAACATACTTAAGAATCAGCAACCCTTGAATTCATTAATCTCTTGAAAAATAGGCAGTACTAGAAACCAAAACCGTGAGAATTCTTTGATTTTCAGTGAACACTGAATATTTCAAATAATTCAAAATGATACTTCAAACAACTGGAGTATCATATTAATGACAGCATAACCTTTTATTTTGTTAGCACTAACTGAACCATGGAGAATCATTGGGGGTAGAGAGCCAGTTTTCTTCAGTTCTTCTCTGTGACAAAAGGACCTGGATTCAGGTCCTGATTCTGATAGACACTGGCTATGTGTGTGTGACTCTGGGCAAATCATTTCATTTCTCAGTGCCTTAAGCAGCTATAAATTTCATCACATGTATTGGTAGAATTTCCTCACTCAGGAAAACAACCCCCGTGGGTTGCAGCTTGGCAATTGCTTCTATGGACGTTGTAGACACATGTGTAGCTGTTGTTGCTCTTTGTCCTTCCTTCTCCAAGAGGACCGATGACATCACGGGGTGATGTCCCCACTTGAAGTGAATTGGATTTAAGTGAGGCAGAGTTTCACAAAGTCATCAGCCTCACTCTCCACCATCAGAGTGTCATCAGAGCCCAACAACAGGACAAAAGTCAAGACAACTGGAGATGGCTGGTGGGGATGCAGAGAATGACCGTGGTGTCTTCTGCGTCTGACCAAGTTCTACAGGCTCCACAGCACCTGTGACAGCGGCCTTCATGGACAGTGGAACAAATTATTCTCCTTCTCCCCTTCCATCAAGAGAAATCTTCATTTCTTTCCTCCATCTATATTCACCCTGGGCTCAACCACCCAAGGAAACAAGAGCCTTTGGATGACGGCAGAGCTATAGGAAAATTTCAGTTTCGGCCTTTGGATTCCCAGTATTCAGCACAGTGGAGGGTATATAGCACACACTTAATCAATGTTAATTGAAATGAAATGAATCCTTATCTACAGAATGATAGAGCTGGACTAGGTGATCTATCTCTGAAGTCTCTTTCAGCTGGGGGTGTGCTGGAGGTACTGGAAACAGCTTTGGAGAGCTCATTGTTAAATTTTCAATGTGAGCATTTATACTTCCCAAATCCAACATTACAAATCAGGATTTTTGATTTATTGTTTTGCTGATTGTCCAGGTTTAGAATAGTGATATAGAAAATGTTAATAATATAGATTAAATGGAAGAATGTGTCCTACATATATTGTTTCCCACCCCTTATCTCCCAAACTATGTTAAACATTTACCAGTACATTGCTTTTTTAGCTTTTAAAAAAACCCTACAATCTACACATGAATAAAGTCAAAAGACAAATATGTAACAGTTGAAAGATTAAGCTATAGTTTATGAATTAATATGTAGGGACTGTTAGTTATTTACAGCTGCTCTCAAGAATTCTTTTAAATAACTGATGATTCTTAATCCAGGCAGGAATCCAGCTATCAACACACATGATGTGTTACCATAATACTTAGCGTTACTGAAGCCTTTGTCAGCTTTATTTTTTTGCTCATGCATCTATCAACATATCTGTTGAGTTTTTTCTTTAACTGAACCAGATAGTTTCATTTGGGTAGAGGGAAAGGAGACAGAGAAGAGGGCTGAACCCATGACATAATAATAATACTGAGGATTTATATGGTATAGATTTTCAAAGCATTATACTTTTTAAATTATCTCATTCAATACTTACAACACCCCTGGGTAGTGGGGGGTAGATACAATTATTATACTTACTTAACAGATGAGGAAACTGAGGCTGAGACTTGCCCAGAGTCACACTTCTAGTAAGTATTTCGGTAGGCTTTCAACTAAGGTCTTCCTGACTCCAAACTGAGCATTCTATAGTGCTGCACCACCTAGCTGCCTCTGTTAAGGATTGGGTACTCTTAGTGTGGAAAGGTTCTCCAGCAATACAGACAGGCAATTTAACCATAGTTCATAATCTTAGAGAGTTTCCTGGGACACTGAGAGATTAAATGACTTTCCCATGATCACATAACTATTGTTGTTGTTCAATCATTTCAGTTGTATCTGACATTGTGTTCCCATTTGTGGTTTTCTTGGCAAAGATACCAGAGTGGGTTGCCATTTCCTTCTCCAGCTAATTTTACAGATGAGGAAACTGAGGCAAATAGAATTAAGTGACTTGCCCAGGGTCACACAATTAGTAAATGTCTAAAGTTAGACTTGAACTCAGGTCTTCCTGATTCCAGGACTGGCATTCCATCCCCTATGCCACCTATATCACACAACTAATATACATCCAAATCCAGCCCTCTAGCCATGATGTCAAACTGCCTCAGAAATAATTTGTTAAGCTATAGGAATATCTTTAAAAAACAATCAACTCCTCAAATAGATTAATAAATTGTGTGATTTGTTAAACTATATTACTATCTTTAAAATGCCATCAATACCTCAGAAAGATTAAGCAACAAATGACAGGTCAAATGTGTCATAATGACCTGGGATATATAGGCCACTTCTGTAATTTTTCTTGTCTAAGTCAATCTGCTTCCCTTTCATGGAGTGGAACTTTTACTGATACTTTTTCTCATAACAGCCCCAAACAATCTACTCCCCCAAATTCCCCCTTCACAGAAGTCCTTTTTCATCTTCAGACAACATTGGGGTTGGCTCTCCATCAGCACAGCACATTTATGGCTACAGAAAGGAGAGAAGGGTATTATCTTTCTCAAAACTGGGTGTCTAGATATCATGGCTGAAGAAGAGAGAGGACCAAAAAAGCTCTTTACTCATGAGCCAACCCCTAACCAATCATCTTGCTATAGAAGACTCCTACTATCTCCTCCTTCCTCCATATTGTTTCCAGATTTGGTTTCTATCATACAAATACATTCATGCTATGCCCAAGACCCAGAAATGGGAAGAATGAGGAGTCTGAAGAGATGAAAATTGGGACTTCTATTAGTAATGTTGCTTTTATAACCCTGGGACCTGATCAAGCCACTTGAAAACTCTGCTGATACCCTGGATGCCAAAGTAAAAGGCAACCTTTGTGCATGAACCATCTCAAGAAGAATATATTGAGTTAGTCATGTTTGTGTGTACATATATCTAATTAGTATTCAACTTTGTGTTTACAAGGTGAAAATTTCTTTCTGGTAGTGATAGGCTCTTGTAGTCTATCATAATCTTGCCATATGGTAAACATTCTCTCCTTTTTCAAATTTCTCATAGTATTTTATCTGGACCTCTTCCTTGTAACATTCTCTTGTTAATTATACCTAAAAGTTCTTACCCTTAACACAATCTAGAGAGCATACTCAGATTTATTCTTCCTAGTGATTATGCAGAGAAGGCACAAATATTCCCTGATTCATTCCAGTCATGGACCTTAAGGAGCCAGTTTCCAATCATCATGACTTAGGAGTTGGTACAATGTGTTGATTAAAAGTCTTCCAGTTGGCTGCAAAAAGCAGGAAGAATTATGATTCAAAAATGATTGAGCCAAAACTGAGTGTACACACAAAAGGGGTAACCTGCCTATCTATAACTCTCTTTTCCTTGGTGGCTTAAAGTAAAAAGGATTGCTTTGAGCTGCTAGGTGAACGAAGAACATCTGGCCATATTCCCCCATCCACCTGCCATGTATCTATGAGTACAGGGTACCTCTGTTTCTTTTGTGTTTATTCTTTCCTGACCTTAGGTGAACAAATATTCCAAGATCTGATGAATTTGGGAGAGCCTGATGTCCTATTAGAAGTTCTTCTTCCTATGACTTTTGGTGGTAGCGGGTTTCCCAGAGTAATCGTTGTTGATAACAAAGGAGACAACTACAGAGAGATCTGAAAAATAGCCTCCCCAAGGTAACAGTGGTTCCTCATGGAAGAGAGAAATATTAGGTATGGACTCTAAAAACGTACTAATTTTTGGATCCTACTGTGTTTCCCCGATAATAAGACCTATCCTGAAAATAAGCCCTCCCCTTACTGTGTAAGATTCCTCTAAAATAAGCCCTTCCCCGAAAATAAGCCCTATTGAGATTGCTACTGTAGTGAAGGTGATCCCCTGCGCTACACCGTGCTCCGAGCTGCATCCAATCAGAGCTGCAGCAGTGAGCGCGTCATCCTGTTCTTCCCCAGTGATTTGCTTATTGAATAAAGGTACATTTTTTTGTTCACATTTACCTGTTTATTAAAATTGCTGTCAATGTTCATTAAAATAAGCCCTCCCCTGAAAATAAGCCCTCTGGTGTTTTTCTGTCCAAAAAAAAAATAATAAGACAGTGTCTTATTATCGGGGAAACATGGTAGCAGAGAGCTATACTTAAAGGAGTTTTGTGAGAATTCTGTGCAAGGAGAAAAAGACTTCTAGGGAGAGGAGTTGGGAAGAACTTCTTGGTCACATACGCCTCAGTACTATTATACTTTAAGTTTGAACCCATTTTACCCAAGGTTTTGTACCGAGGGTTCTTACTATGTTCTCAGTAAATTCTTTTTCTAAAAAGGAATGTTTAATTGGTTGGTTGATAAGAAATGGCACACTGGTGGGGGCTCATGAGCTACAATGCTGGAATCTACAATCCCTTCAGGGTTATCCTTAGAATATTTAGTAGACATATTCAGTTGCCCTCTTGGGCCTCAGACTTGCCAGTGCAAATACAAGATGAAGGAGAGGCAACCCCAGAGGTAATATATACGCTTTTCCTCCTTACTAGATTGTAAGCTCCATTAATGCAAGATCTTTGTTTTGTCTCTCTAGCACTTAGCTTTGTATCCAGCTTTTCACATAGAAGGGCCTGAATAAACTTCCATTAATTTGAATCATTTGCTGGGATTTTTGACATTATTTAAACTAACTGGGATCAGAATGACTGGGTTTATTTTTTCATTTGTTCCCCCTTTCTCCATGCACCTTCCCACCCCCCACTCCCAACTATTAAAACCTAGTTTCCTCAACTCTGCTCTCTAAGATTGCATTAGAAAAAAGTGAAAGTCCAATGAATTCTGTAAGAGGTGGCTGGGGGTGCAGGCAGGGAGAGTAGTTGTAATGGACTCCAGGTAGGAAAAGGTGCTCAGTAGATAAAGTGCAAGGCCTGGAATCAAGAGCACCTGAGTTCAAATCCTACTTCAGACATTTGCTAGCTATGTGACCCTGGACAAATCACTTAATTTTTGTTTGCCTCTATTTCCTCAACTGTAAAATGGGGGAAATAATAGCACATACCTCCTAGAGTTATAATGATGATCAAATGGAATACAGTATATAAAGTACTTTGCAAACTTTAAAGCATCATATAAATATTCATTATTATTATTATTATTTTGGACCTGGGAAGGAAATATTTAATAGATCACTAGGAAGATCTTTCAAATTGGACATAAGGAAGAATGCTCCTGGTAAAACAATGGTAGAGACTGAAAAAACTACCTGAGATTAATTGTCATCTTGCAGAAAAGTTTAAAAATTGGATAGACTTCCATGCCTTAGCTAGGAGGAAGGCACATCTCTGTCCCCTTATTTGATTATACATAGAGCCTACATTGTCCTTTGATAATTTGCATGATCTTTTCTGGGGGTATGAATGAATCTTTGTCACTGTAATTCTTGGTATTAGGTTGAAGTTGGTAGGTAAGCTACTCTGGAGTCTCTACTTGACTATAATTGAACTATTTTTGTCTTTTAATAAAAGGAAGTTGTTTTCAAATGTCATAAATCAGGTATTACTAACAGCATTCTTGTAAAATATTTTGTAATCACTCCTTTTGTTATCATACACTTGTTTTATGAGATATTCTTCTATATATCTTTTTTGTTTTTTTGCTTTTTGGAGGGCAATTGTGGTTAACTGACTTGCCCAAAGTCACACGGATAGTAATTGTGTCAAGTGTCTGAGGCCAGATTTGAACTCAGGTCCTCCTGACTCCAGGGCCAGGCTCTATTCACTGAGTCACCTAGCTGCTCCCCCTTTATGAGATATTCTTAAAATAAGTCAGGACCTAGAACTAATTGTCAGTGACTTTGATTGCTTAGGTAACTTCCTGTTTATATACATAAACATTTATATACATGTATGTATATGTATATATGTATGCATATGCATATATGTGTGTATAAATGGAGATATATGGAGATAGACAGACATAGATAGATGATAGATAGATAGATAGATAGATAGATAGATAGATAGATAGATAGATAGATAGATAGATAGATAGATATAGATAGATGACACTTCACACATAGGATTGCAGGGAGCTTTCTACTTCTTGTCACTATGCTACTTCAAGGTTATGTGATTTGGGAGCCTCCTAAAACCTTGTCTAGGATTTCAACCCTTAACTCAAGAACTATACCTGTTGATTTTTTTGTTCCTGAAAGTCTTGTTAAATCAATTTTTTATTATACTGTATGCATTTAATTTTCAGTTTTTACATTTGTATCAACTCTTTCCAAATTCTTCTCTTCAATTAGAGAGGAAATGTGTTATAGTGGATAGAATGATGAACTTGGAGGTAGGATTACCTGTGTTAATGTCACACCTCTAACATTTTAACCATGGGTAAGTCACTTTAAGCCTCAGGCAACTAAAACTCTTAAGTTATAGATGTTGCAAAAAGTTATAAAGGTTGCAGAAAGGGAGTCTCCGCTGCAATGAAATTATAGGTCCTTGACATTGACATAAAGAATCAAAGAACTTAGACCTAGAAAGAACCTTAGAAGTCATCTGGTCCAACCTTTTATTTTATATATGTGGTGACTGAGGCCTGAGGTGGTTAAGTCAAGTCAATTAACTGTTGTCAGTTCTAAGGAGCTGAGTCAGAATTTGAATCCAGGTCTTTTCACTCCAAATATATTGTTCTTTCCAGTGAACTTTAAGTTACTGAGCTTTGTCTCTGATCATTTTCTTCATCTGTGAAATGGAAACAATACTTGCCTTGCTTATTTTTATAGAGAGCATGAAGTTTTTTTTGAATCTTTAATAAATAATTATTTTAAAAATATTTTGTTCAATTTTTAATCTCACCTTTTAAAATCTTTATTTTTTTATAATTTAAAATATGAGTACACCTATAATTTTTAATAAACAAATATACAAATATTGAGGATGCAGGCTCAAATTTTTTTTTTTACCGATGGGGACATGATCAAATAGGTTTGGAGACCATTGTTTTAGTCTACCTAATGTCACTTAATTATCTTGTTAGGTCATAAAACAAGTTGTACAAAAAGCTGTGGTGCATATATAGTCTTAGGCAATTATAAGAAAGACAAGATTAATATTGATGACTTGCCATACTTGTTGAACTCATTTGGGTCCTTTATGTTAGAGAATACCTTTTTCTTAAGTGTAAAATGAGACAGAAAGGACAGGGAGTGGGAGGACATCCCCTTCCCTCCACTACCCCAATCCTTTGAAATTTGTACCTTCTTGGCTATATGTAGTGAGCAGTTAATGAGCTAATGTGTATACCCACATACATGTTACATATATACACACATACATGCATACTCACATACATTCAACTCAGAAAATCTTAGACTGATTAATTTATATAATTCAAGATGTATATTCTGTTTCAGCCATATCCTCTCTGGATCATATCCATTGAGAGTTGCCTATAGGCCAAGAGATCCACCACAGGATAACAGGATTAGGACTGAAAGGACCTAAGAAATCATTTCTAAACCAAAACCCTCATTATACAGGAGAGGAAACAGAGATCCAGAAAAGCTAAGTGACTTCAGAAAAGACCAGAAAGAAGTTCAAGAGGCTCCATAGACAAATACTTACTAGCCTTGTGACCCTAGACAAGTCACTTAATCACTGTCTGCCTCAGTTTCCTCACCTGTAAAATGAAAATAATAATAGCACCTACCTCACAAGGTTGTTGTGAGGATCAAAAGAGATAATGATTATAAAGTGCTTGGTACAGTGCCTGGAACATAGTAGGTATCATATAAATATTAGTTATTATTATTATTCCAAATTTAATAGACTTTTAAAAATAAATAAACTATATAATAGAAGTTCACAGTTTCATACACATCTCTCTATATATATTGAAATGTTCATGTTTGCTAATTTAAAAAAAGAATTTTTTTTAAAGTTAAGTGACTTGTCAAAGCTTGTGCAAGTAATACATAGCAGAGTGAGGGGCTAAGCTTAAGGAAGTCTGTAGTCAACTCAGTGCTCTTCCCTTCCAGTGCCTGTCCTACTTCTCTGTCTAAGAGAGAGGCTAAAGACCTTGGAGGTATATGCTGGATGTGCTGCTAGTTCCTGGCATGTCTACATAAGCTCCTCCTGTGTGTGGAGCATCAAACTAAATAAATGAGATTAATAGAACTAACTACCATAGATGGGGGATGAGAAATCTGCTTCTGGTCATTTATTGAGCATCAGTGGGCTCACAGTCTGTATTTGATAGTCAAACAAAAACATAAGGGAATGCTGGGAAAAACTTGAAAGGCTAATGGGGAAAATAACTTAAATTTGTTTATAGATCACATCGAGTTTAGCTGTTTTTTTTTTTTTAAGTATGGAAAAAACAGACTCCAACTACTTTCCTTTCAAGAGGAAAGGCCAATTTTTTTTTCAGGGAGCTTACGTCAGAGTAGAAAATGAAGCTTTGATCAAACAATGTCTTGACTTCCTATGTATATTTCTTTGTTCCGCAAAGGGCCTTAATGTGTTTTCATCTTGGGTCAAAGAAGAGCTTGTCCTAGAGGAACTGCACCTTCATTGGAAGATCAATAAAAAGATGGAATCCTTTTCAGTAAGTCTCAGGCCCTCTGAGATGCGTAGGTTGGCAGGCAGATTTCTTCAGGCAGCCTGAGCTAGCCACCTCAAATGGAGTTTAGGTCATTTGAATTCGAAAAAGGCCCATACATGTATGCACACTCTCACCAAATCAATAAAAAATCAGAGCAAACAGAAGCAACATAATATAATAAAGGTATTTTGTAGCCAAGCAATGCTCTTGGTGAAGAGCAAGGCTTTCTCTGTGTGTCAAATATGAGGACACATTTCCGTTTGAGCTGAGAGAAGTGTAAATTCTCTTGCTCTTCACTCTTTTATTTGGACACATCCATAAAATGTGAAAGCTTAACAGACTACCCAGGCTGGGACTCCCAGCGTGCAGTAAATGTGCTGCCATGTTCCTTCTAAGGGCCCTGTTAGGAGGAGGTGCTAATGAGACTGTCTTCTTAAACAAGCTTCTCAGTTGTGTCATTTTCATCAAGTTCACTGGCATGTAAGTATAACCCCACATTCCTGGATAAAACACATAAATTCAATAAAATAGCTGCATTGGCTCTTTTCTGGAGGCAGAAGGAAAAGAATGTCAAACCCCCATTGTTCACTGTTTCTAACAGACCTCCATTGTATAACTCTTATGACTTTTCAGCCCGAAGTTCCAAGCTGAAGATAATAGCTTAAAAGGCCATCTGAACCCATACTGTTATGTAGATGAAAGAAAGTCTTTAAAATTAATCTATGGCATCTTTGAATAATAAAGGAGGGCAGTCATCTAACCCCCTTTCCTGGGCCAAACCAGTAAGCCCATCCAGCAAAAATGCCAAGATTCAGCTCCTCAAAACCAGAGCCTGACATAGTAGAAACACAGCAAATTCTCCAACAGATTTCTCTTTCTGACCCTTCCCCCTTTACAAATGTGTAACAGTGCCTTGCTATTTCATTATCTATAAAATACATATATATTTTATATATTATATGTATATATGTACACACACATGCATAGAATAGCTAAAAAATGTCACATCGTTCAGTCGTTTTTAGGCATGTCCAATGCTTCATGATCCCATTTGGGGTTTTCTTGGTAAAGATGCTGGAGTAGTTTTCCCTTTTCTTCTCCAGATCATTTTACAGCTGAGGAAACATGCAAATAGGGTGAAATGACTCGCCCAGGATCACATAGCTAGTAAGTGTCTAAGGCTGGATATGAACTCAGGAAGATGAATCTTCCTGACTCTAGGCCTGGCACTCCATACACTAAGCTAACAACACACACATACTACATATATTTATGCATGTATTACACACACATATATACATGCATTTATGAAATGCCTACTCTGTGCTAAGCTCTGGGAATACAAGTACCATGAAAAAAATAATCCCTACTCACAAGGAGCTTATCTTTTAATGAGAGGAGAATACAAAGATGTATGTATAGTCTACATATAAGGAGAATAAATACAAATTAAAAGTACTTAAATATAAGATAGTTTGAGAATGAGAGCACTAGTATTTGGACTAGTGAGAGCACTAGTATTATACGTGTGTATAAACATTTGTGTGTGTATGTGTGTGTGTGTATCTCTGTTTGGTTCAGACCTATGCTTCATCATTTTAAGATATTCCCAGCATGGAAACTCCTTCCTCTGATGGAGACTGTCAAATCCTCTACAGTATAGAGTCTTTGAGAATTTCCTCGGGCATTGATTGAGTGGTATATGACTTATAATTAAGGTCACATAACTACTGTAGGTCAGAGGACTTGAACCCATGTCTTTCTGACTTCAAGAAGACTTTCCTTCCTGCTTTCATTCGGTGGTATTAATAAGAAATTATTGTAAAGCTTTTTTCAAATTATAGGTGTTTTATAAAGATATAAATTATTACATTGCTAACTTCTATTAGATCTGATAATGATTCAGACTATTGTGGGGATAACTTCAGGACTTGATATACCAAGTAGGAAGTCTCTTATTTGGGTGAAGGTATGACAACATCTGGATGTTCATTTTATAGAGAGTCTGCCTGGTATAAGGCAATGGTTCTCACAGTTTTTTTTTTTCTATAGTGAAGATTTCTTTTGAACACCAAACCTTTAACAAAGTCCTACATAACAGTACTTGTATTATTAAAATGTTTTAAGAAATATATGACAAAAAACTACTATGATTTCAGTAATGATGTATTTTATTAATCACAAAAGCATCTACATACATTTGAAAAATAGGACTGTGTGAGGCATATTATTGAATATCATGTATGCAGCTGTAGCTAAAGACCAAAATGGCAATCCTTGGGGTGCCAATAGATTCAGGGACACATTGCAATAACTCCACACCCCTCTAGAGGTCCACAAGCCACAGATTAGGAGCCACTGATCAAGTGGGAAAACGATATGAGTCATGTGACATACATTATAATGCTTTCATTAACTAAGTAGGTGACCCTTGAAAATCACTTACCCTTCCTACATTGGGATTTTCTGATCTGATAGAAAGTACATTTCCCAAGGGCAGTCACTATTTCTTTTGTCTTTTTATCCAGAGTGCCTGGTACATAGTTGAATTTAATAAATACTGTTGAGTCATTGGTTGATTGATTAATCTGCAAATTGGGGATAGTACTACCTTCCCCTAATTAACTCACAGGGTAAATATGAAGATAAATTGGAAAATAGGTGGCAAAGTTAAAAGTGCCATATGTTATATAAAATGAATTTAATTTTAGCAATATACTTTTCTACTTTGCTACTTGACTTACTGAGTTATGATTCAACTTGCAAAGTAATTTATTACTGATAATTCTGTCACAAATCCAGTTCCTTTTTATCTTTCAGAAACCAAGTTTTGGGGGTGTACATTTAGAATTTTTATTGATATGATTTGTTTTTTTACATTTCCTGCATTTCTAAATATATCTACATTTTTTTTTACATCTATAATTTCCAAACAGTTGCCAAATATTGCCATTTCTACCTTTGGAACAGCATTTGTACCTGTCACCTTATCTCTACTCAGCCACCATATTAATTCATGTACTTATCATCTGATCTCTGGATTATTACAAATGCCTCCTAATTGGTATCCCAACCTCTCAAGTCTCTTCACTTTATTCTACACACTGCTGCCAAAGTAATTTTCTCTAAGGGCAAAGCAGAAGATATTATTCCCCCACTCAATAAACTCTAGTGACTCCCTATTCTTTTTTTTTTCTTTCAATTTCTATTTTGCCCTCTGGTTCTGGAATATCAGGGCAATTTTCCTTGAGAATTTTTTGAAAGATGATGTCTAGGCTCTTTTTTTGATCATGGCTTTCAGGTAGTCCAATAATTTTAAAATTATCTCTCCTGGATCTATTTTCCAGGTCAGTGGTTTTTCCAATGAGATATTTCACATTACCTTCTATTTTTTTCATTCATTTGGATCTTTTTTATAGTATCTTGATTTCTCATAAAGTCATTAGCTTCCATTTGTTCCAATCTAATTTTGAAGGAATTATTCTCTTCAGGAGTTTTTGAAATCCCTTTTCCATCTGGCAAATTTGGCTTTTTAAGGCATTCTTCTCCTCATTGGCTTTTTGGGCCTCTTTTGCCATTTGAGTTAGTCTATTTTTTAAGGTGTTATGTTCTTCAGTATTTTGGGGGTCTCCTTTAGCAGGCTGTTGACTCTCTTTTCCTGATTTTCTTTCATCATTCTCATTTCTCTTCCCAGTTTTTTCTCCACTTCCCTTACTTGATTTTCAAAATCCTTCTTGAGCTCCTCCATGTCCTGTAACCGATTCATATTTTTCTTGGAGGCTTTTGATGCAGGAGTTTTTACTTTGTTGTCTTCTTCTATGTTTTGATTTTCTTTGTCCCCCCCAAAAAGATTCTTTGGTCTGATTGCGCTTCCTGTTTGCTCATCTTGCCAGTCAATTACTTGACTTTTGAGCTCTTTGCAGTGGTAGAACTCTGCTTCCAGAGTGAAGAGAGCTGTGTCCCAAATTTCTGGGGTTTTGCACAGTTGTTGTCAGAGCTATTGTCAGAGCTATGAGGAGATCACCCTCTCTAAAGATGCCACAAGCTCTGGCACACTAGCACTCCTTACCCCAGGACCACCACCCAAGACTGTGACCCAGATTCAAGCAGGTCAAAGCAAGAGTGATTACCCTCTGAATAATTGTGTGGTCCCCCTACAATCTGCAGGAAAGGAGGTCCAGAGGCATCCACACAACAGCAGCTACAGTCACCTCTGCTGACCTGGGGGCAGGGGCCAGACTCTTCTCTCACCCAGTTCCAACAGAGTTCCCTACTGACCTCTTACTTTCTCATTGGCATTTATGGATTGAGAAATCTGGAAACTGCCACAGCTGCTGGTGATTCATTCTCCTGAAGTTTGCTCCAGCAGGTCTGGGCAACCACAGCTGCACTCAGCTCCTAGTTCCATGTAATAGACCCTTCTTGTCAGCCTGCCAGGCTGCCTTTAATGGGAGATTTGTTTCTGTCACTTTGTGGGTTCTGTAGCTCTAAAATTTGTTTAGAGTCATATTTTACAGGTATTGGAGGTGGTTGGAATGGGAGCTCAAGAAAGTTGCTGCTTTTACTCTGCCATTTTGGCTCTGCCCCCTCCCATTCTTTTTTAAAAAAAAAAATATATATATATATGTATATACTCAGATTTTTACATCTCTCTCTCTCTCTCTCTCTCTCTCTCTCTCTCCCTATCTATTCATATTAATCAGCAAAAAATTCACTTTTTCTTCCTTTCACCCACACCCCCACCTCCCATTCCCAAATGAGAATTGAAGAAAAATAAAACTCCTGTTACAAGTATATATGGTCAAGCAAAACAAATTTCCACATTGGCCATATCCAAAAATATACACTTTTTATTCTTCACTTTGAGTTCTTCATCTCTATCAGGAGCCAGGTAGCATGTTTTGTTATTAGTCCTCTGGAATAGTGGTCCATCACTATGTTGATTAGAGTTCCTAACTCTTTTGAAGTTGTTTGTCTTTACCAAATTATTGTAATTGAAGATTCTGCTAGCTTCACTCTGCATCAGTTCTTACAAGTCCTCCCAGGTTTTTCTAAAACCATCCCCTTCATCATTTCTTACAGCAAAGTAGCATTCCATCACATTTATATGCCATAACTTGTTCAGCCATTCTTCCTTTGATGGGCACCCTCTCAGATTCCCATTCTTAACCACCTGAAAAAGAGCTTCTGATAATTTTGTACAAATTAGAATTTGTTTTACCTGGAACGAATCCCTCCTTTAATCTCCTTTTCTTCTTCCTTCTTCCCCTGCTGAATGAGATATATTTCTGTATTGGTGTGTATGTGTATTTTTTCTTCCTTTGACCAGTTCAGATGAGAGTGAATTTCAAGTGTCAGTTGCGGTCCCCCCCCCCCCCCCTCATCATCCTCCTTGTTTGTACAGATGTCTACATTATTATGGGGGATAATTTTCCCTAACCTTCCTTTCTCTTTCCAAGATAGCGAATCCCCATTTAAAACTTTCTCTTATGGTATCAAAACACTCCCTGGTCTTCTCTTAATAGACTCCATGGGTTTGTGTCTGAGTCATAGTAGACTGCTGCTGGACTCAGCCACTATTAGCCTGTTTCAGAGTGATGGAACAACAGGCTTCACTTTGTTCTGGACTCCTTGCCCTACTTATTCCTCTGTAGGCTTCAGACTGGGCTAGATGCTAGAAATGATTTTTTATTCTATTCTGCTTTTTTTTTTAATTATTATTTATTTATTTTTATTTTATTTATTCTATTCTGCTCCTGGGATGTGAGGCATACTACTGCTGCTGCTTTCTTCTTAACTTCCTCCTCTTTTGGTATACAGACTATAGCCTGAGGCTTCCCTAAGCCAGTAAAATACTCCTAGGTGTAGGTACCCCTCTCAGTACATCTTAGAACTGCGACCCAGATCCCAAAGCTGCCAATTAGCACATGTTCCCACACAGCAAACTACCATAGGTCTGGGAACCCCTCTTGTCCTAATGCTCAGCCTCCCTCAGGGGGTGCTCCATAGTTGGCATACTTCTGGACAGACCCCCTCCCCAGTGTTCACAAGCTTCTCTGTCTCTGTGTGCCAACATAGGATGGAAAAATGACTCACTGGGCCTTTTTCTTGGCTTTCCCCATCAGAGTTCAATATGATGTGTTTTCTAAATCTGTTTTCAAGAATTGGGGGTTGAGCTCACTGTTCTTCTATATACTCCATCATCTTGACACCCCATGCTCCTATTATTCTTTAGGATAAAATATAAATTCCTCTGTCTTTTAAAACCCTTCACAACCCCGCTCTAACCTATCTTTCCAGACTCATTATATATATTCCCCTTTTTTCACTCTATGGTCCAGACAAACTAGCCAGCTGTTCCCCATTTTGCATAGATGGCGCTTCATCTCCTCTCTGTTCTTTTTCACTGCCTCTCCTCATGTCTTAAATGCACTCCTTTTTTACCTTTGCATCTGTTGAAGCAGTAATATCTCCTAGGTTCCTTGTCACTCAGAGTAGGCTGGTTTTCTCTAGGGCCCTACCATATAGTCTGGTCTAGCTTTTCATAAGTTTCTACCCCACACAGACTTTTCCTTAAATAGGAAAAAAAAAACCCTTTTCCTTAAAAGTTATTAAAACTGTCTTTGAGACTTAATTGGCTCAAGAGACTAAGACTTGAATGTTTGCCATAGCTTTTTGGTGGCCTAAGTATCCAAGCCAACGCGAGAGAAGTCAGGATCTCCTCCCTCCGGCTTCACACACAGGTCTGACCACTGTGACACCATGGTGGATGTGAAGGTAGAGAAGCTGTACCCAAATGAATCAATGCTGTATCCTTGATGAATATCCTTTCCAAGGGACTACTAAGGAAATTTCTTTTTCTTAAGCCATTAGCTCTCCTATGAGGGTTTATTTTGTTCCAGTTTGGAACTTAAACCACCAGAACACCATGTTAAGCCTCAGAGGCCTCACAGAATCCCTCACTTCCTTCATGACACAGTTGAAGTGATGCTTTCTATGCAAAATCTTTCATGATGCCCCCCAACCCTAACTTGTGTTTAACTACCTTTATTTTACTTAGCATTTATCCTGAATTTATTCTGTTTACACATATATGTATGGACATGTTGTTTCCCCTGACAGAATGTAAACTCCATAAGAGTAGGAATTGTTTCGATAGACTTAGCCCTTCTCAGCAATGCAAGGACCTAAAACAAGCCCAAAGGACTCATGATGGTAAATGCCATCCACATCCAGAGAAAGAACCATGGAGTCTGAATGAAGAGTGAAGCAGACTGTTTTTTTTTTTTTGTTTTGTTTTCTCTTTCTCATAGTCTCTCCCATTCATTATAATTCTTCTATGCAACATGACTAATGTGAAAATGTGTTTAATAGGACTGTATGTGTTGAACCATATCATATTGCATGCCATCTTCAGGAGGGAGGAGAAGAAAATTTAAAACTTATGGAAGTAAATGTTGAAAACTAAAAATAAACGAATTAATTAATTTTTTAAAAGTGGGAATTGTTCAGTTTTCTTTGTCTTTATATTCCCAGAGCATAAGGCTATGCCTGGCACATAATAGGCACTTAATAAATATTTGTTGCTTGATTACATTATCCAATATATCCTTCCCTCCCCCTCCCAGAGAACCATCCTTTATAACAAAGAATAAAAAAGAGACTATAAATAGTTCAGCAAAACTAGCCAATACATCAACTAGATCCAACATTCTATGCTCTTCCCCACACATATAGTCTCCCACATCTTTGGAGAAAGGAGAGAGATACAGTCTCATATTTTTTCCTTTGGAGTCAAATTTGATCATTATAATTTCATAGCATTAATTTGTTGGTTATCATTTTTATTGTATTTTGGTTATTGTTTTATTATATTTTATGTGGTTATTTTTCTATTCATTTTGAATTCAGTGTATATATTGTATTTCTGGTTCTCATCTACTTATTTCACTTTGGATCTGTTCGTATATGTCTTCCCATGTTATTCTGTATTTGTAATATTCATTGTTTTTGACAGTGAAGTAATATTCCATTAAATTCATGGAACCCAAATTCTTTTAGTCAGTTCCTAGATGATGGCCATTTACTTTGTTTTCAATTCTTTGCTACCACGGAAAGGGATGCTATAAATATCTTGGAATCCATGGGACATTTCCTTCTATCTCTGACCTTCTTGGTGCCATGTAGCAATGGGATCTTTAGGTCAAAAGTTATAAACATTACAATCATTTTTAAAACATAATTCTAAATTGCTTACAGGATGGTTGGACCAATCCAGAGCTCTGCCAATAGTGTATTAGTGTATGTGACTAGTCCCAATACTTATCATCATTATCAATTTGAATTTTTCTTTAAAAATTTTTTTACTCATGCTTTTTAAAAAAATACCACAGTAGTTTCCTACTTCCTACCCCACTGAACTCTGTCTAATAACAGAAAAGTAGTTAAGTAAAACTGATTGATGAAGCAACCATATTTGATAACATATACAACATTCTGCATCTGTAGTCTCCCATTTCCACTAAACATTTGTTCTCTGGGATGAAGATTGCTCATTGAAATTCCTTTTAGTGGTTGGTTGGCTTGAACATTACTGCAGTATGATATATGCTGTTCTACTATTTTTACTTTCTTCATTCTGCATATATTCCTATTTCTTGCCATGTTCTTTTAGATTAATCACATTCACATTATTAATTAGAGAAATGCAAATTAAAACAACTTTGAGATATCTTCCTACACCTATCAGTAAAATGATAAGATGCCTTTCAATTGGGGAATGGCTAAGTAAGTTGTAGTACATGATTGTCTTTTGTTTCTTTTTTTGAAGGGGGAAGGTAGGGCAATTGGGGTTAAGTGACTTGCCCAAGTCACACGGCTAGTTTTTTGTGTTAAGTGTCTGAAGTCAAATTTGAACTCAGGTCGTCCTGACTCCAGGGTTGGTGCTCTATTCACTGAGCCAACTAGCCGCCCCTGTAGTATATGATTGTGATGGAAACTGTGCTATAAGAAATGATGAGTTGGTTGATTTTTTAATTTATTTTTTTTTGAGTTGGTTGATTTTAGAAAAACATGGGAAGACTTACATGAAATGATGAAAAGTGAAATGAAGAATTGAAATATTGTTGTAAGAACAACTTTGATTGACTAATTCATCTTGAGTATCATAAATATACAAACCAACTACAAAGGACATATGAACAAAGATACTATCCACCTCCAGAGAAAGAACTGATAAATAGAAGTATGTACATTATTATATATATATTTGGGTGTGTATATGCATGTGTGTTCTATGTGTATCTATGTTTAATTGTAGCCTTCTTTAGGGCAGGGTGGGGAGGGAGGGAGAAAAAGAAAGCAGACAGAAGAGAACAAAAGAAAACTTAGAATGAAGTACAGAAAAGCAAGGTAGTTTTAAAAACAATGTGTAGTATTTATTACATAGTTTTCAAAAAAAAAGTAAACAATCTGAAATGGTAATTTATGGTTTTATATTGAATCCTCTCTTTATGCTGTGCTGTATACATGGAAATGTTCTTTTTCCCCCTCTTTGTATTTAAGTCCAAAATGAATAAAAATTTTAAAATTAATTAATCACATTTATAATTTCTTCTACTGTAATGATATTACATTATGTTCATGTACCACAGCTTGTTCAAATATTTCCAGCTCAAGGGCTCCGCTTGGGGCCCAGTTTTTTTGCTACTATAAAATGTGTTTTTTATTTAAATTTATCAGTGAGCTTTTAAGATAATACATCCTTCAATAAGAACATAGTGTTACCTCTACTGATAATGTTTTTTTTTTTTAAAACAGAAACTAAAATATAACTTTTAAAAAATTAACAATTTGGGGGAGCTGCACAGACCGTATTTGCTTGAAAACCTAGGTTAATTTTCCTTGGAACTGAAAATCAATGAAAAGTATGCTAAGTTCTGCTTCGCCCTCCCGAAGCAGCCGCTACCTTCCCCTTTCAGACCGCCTCTGTCTACTCTGTATATATCTTCTATGTAATTAGTTAAGTAGATTTTATCTCTTCCATTATTGTGGGAACTCCTTGAAAACGGGATTATTTTTGCTTTTCTTTATGTCTTAGTGCTCAGCACTGTACTTGGCACACTGTTTGTGTTTTTTTTGTTCAGTCCTCTCAGTCCCATCTGATTGTTTGTGACACCACATGGAGTTTTCTTGGCAAAGATACTGAAGAGGTTTGCCATTTCCTTCTCCAGTTAATTTTACAGGTGAGGAAACCGAGGCAAATATGGTTAAGTTACCTGTCCAGGGTCACACAACTAGTAAGTATCTGAGGCTGGATTTGAAGTCAGGAAGATGAGTCTTCTTGACTTCCAGGTCCAGTGCTCTATCCACTGGGCCACCTAGCTGCCCTGGCATACTGTAGACACTTAATAAATATTCGTTGACTGGTTTGTTACTGACTGACTCTAAGTGTAACAA
The DNA here is from genome assembly GCF_028583685.1 of Petaurus breviceps papuanus. Classification (NCBI taxonomy): domain Eukaryota; kingdom Metazoa; phylum Chordata; class Mammalia; order Diprotodontia; family Petauridae; genus Petaurus; species Petaurus breviceps. Next base: position 101,382,209 of record NW_027187419.1, read on the forward strand.
GATTTCTAAGCCCCAAATGATGACTTCCTTATCTGAAGCAGTATTTGATGGGACTGAAGTATTCTTACTCCAATGCCTCATCATGTTGTCAGAATCCTGAGTTCTTAAAAGCTCTACCAGTGGAGCCCAAGTCCTGTCAAGGCCAAGTCAAACCAGACTGGCTTTGTCTACTGTTTGTGGACCAGTTGGAGAGTCCCACAGCTAGAGGCTTGGCCGCTTAGTAATGAATCTGGGGGGATTATAGCAATTCACAAAGATGTCTCTTAAGGAGTAGAGGAATTGAAATCTACCTCAGAGTCTACCTCATGTACATGAAATCATGAACCCTCGAAGTATTGAACTTTTTGATAGAACTGAATTCCAGGACCACAGAAGAATTTGGACAGACAGTCTACTTGGGGTTTGACCTTGATGAGAGACAGATTCATCCTCTCCTGGGGATGGTGACTTATAACCATATTCTGCAAATGGAGAAACTAAGGCAAGGGGCAGTCTCTCTGAGTCATGAAGAAAGAAGGGACAAAACCAGGAATGAAACTCAGAGTTGCCTGAGGGATGGGATAGGAAAGCTGAAGCTACAGCCCCTTTTGAGCATTTTAAAACAATTTTTGCCCCTGGATGAGTATCCAGTTTTCTTAACTGTGTACTTCAGTGCCTTAGACCACAATGCTTAGTTTCCAATCATCCTAAAGAAAGTCTAGGGTCACTTTCATGTTCTACTTTGTCCTTGCCCCTCACCCTATACTGGTTTGCCTTAAAAGGAGCTAAATGAAAGTTAATAGACTGTCTGAGACTTGGAGTGCAAGTCAGTCAATTCCCAACATGTAATCTGGTTATAATTATAGCTCAAGGGAAGGTGGGGAGGTGTTTGGATGTGTGGAGTGAGGGAGTGGGGGGAGCCGCAGCACAATGGTGGTATTGCTGCCTAACGTACAGGCAACACTTCTCTCCTTAGTACAGGTGTCCCTGCCCCTTGTGCAATTGGCAAGCTCCTGGAAGCCTTGGGATTGCTTCAGATAAATATCCCCCAGGGTTATGTCTTCTGCCCTGAAACATGTGAAGACACAACCCACAGCTATCTGGGTGTGGGCCTGCATTAGTCATCAAGGACCTGGAGAGAAGTTTCCTTTAAAAGTCAAACCAACCTACCTACTTCTGTTTCTGGAAAAAATAATAATCAGGAGAACCTCACCTAGACTTAGTCCCAGTTGCTAATGCAAATAAACCAAAACAGGCTTCTTCTAGACATTCCTTCTCTGAAGAGAATTGGAGTTTCAGAGCACTGCCCCCAGAATAGTCTAAAGAAATCGATTTCCCCTGAATCTGAGATCTCCTGCATTTGAGACTTTCCAGTAACCCAGGAGAAGAGTGTTGGGAAAGGATTTCAGTCTAGAATTATTTCCAAATTATTAGACTTCTATGTAACCACAACTACCTTGAGAGTTTTCATTTGTGATGTAACATGCATATAAACTGAGTGTATACTTTAGGTATACAAAGCAAAACCATGCTCAAACATTAAATCCTTGGCACAAATCACATGAATCTCTCAACACCTTAGAATGCTTATTAATGAAGCTCCTTGAGGGCAGGAACTATTTTTTGCCTCTTTTTGTATCCCCAGAGCTTAGCACAGTGCCTGGCTCACAGGAAGCACACAAGTGTTAAATGACTGAACAGAGGTAGAAGAAATCCTACAACTACGCTCACTGGGTACATTATACATTCGTGTTGTCTTTCTCTAACCAGACCCTCCCTGCGTCAAGGCAGTCCTTTCAGTCCTCCCTAATTGATTTCCCCACTTCAAATACTCTCTTCTTTCCTGAAGCCTCTCAGAGCTCTCCTTCTCTCCCACCCCAGGACCTGACCTATTCGCTGATAACATTGAGGCTATAAAATATGAGCGCTCTCCTATCATCTATTTGTCTCAGACTCCACTGACATCATTCTCCAACTCTTTACCTTGTTCTTCTTTCCCCAGTCTCTCATATTGCAGTTGCCTTTCTCCTTACCAAGATAAATGCATATGCACTCGATCTCATTCCCTCCCTTCTCCAATAGATTATTTTTCTCTCTCTCTTCCCTTCCCTTCCTTCTTTTCTTTCTGTTTCTTTGCTCCTTCCTTTCTTTCTCTTCCTTCCTTTTCTTTCTTTCTTTCTTTCTTTCTTTCTTTCTTTCTTTCTTTCTTTCTTTCTTTCTTTCTTTCTTTCTTTCTTTCTCTTTCTTTCTTTCTTTCTTTCTTTCTTTCTTTCTTTCTTTCTTTCTTTCTTTCTTTCTTTCTTTCTTTCTTTCTTTCTTTCTTTCTTTTTCTTTCCTTCTTTTTTCATTTCCTCCCTCCTTCCCCCTCTCATCCCTTTCTCCTCTTTTTCTCTTCTTCCTCCCTCCCTCTCTGTCTCTGTCTCTCTTACTATCCCCTTCCCTACTACCTTCAAACATGCCCAGATCTCCCCTAATCTTAAAAACAAAACGAAACAAAACAAAGCTCCTTTCATTAGACCCTACTATATCCTCAAGTGATCATCCTAAAAATATCTCTTTTCTTTCTTAATCAAAATCATAGTAAAATTAGTCTGGACTTAATTTTTCCATTTCCTCTCCTCTCTCTTCCAAACTATCTTCAATCTGATTTCTGACTTCATCACTCAACTAAAACTTCTCTCTCCAAAGTTACCAAAGATATATTAATTTCCAAATATAATGTTTTCTCAGTCCTCAATTTTTCTGAATCTATCTATGATATTTCATACTATTGACCACCCTCTCCTCCTGGATACAGTACTTCGTCCTCAATGAGTTTTTGGAATTCTTCTCTCTCCTGGTTCTTCTCCTACCTGTCTAACCTCTCCCTGTTCCTTTATTTATTTTGCTTGTTCATCATGCATATCACACCCCTAACCGTGGGTGTTCCCCAAGGCTCTAAGTCAATCCAAATTGATTCTCTCTTCTACATTCTTCTCTCTACATTCTCTCTTGGTGATCTCATCAGCACTTAAAGATTTAGCTATCATTTTTATACCAATGATTCACAGATCTCTATCTCTAGTCCCCCCACCCCCCCCCCCCCATCTTCAGTCCAACATCACCAATTGCCTATTGGACATTTCAAACTGGCTATCCCAGGAATATCTGAGACATGCCCAAAACAGAACTAATTTTCTTCCCCCCCCCCCCCAAATCTATCCCTTGTTGTTGTTTAGTCATATCTGACTCTTCATGACTTCATTTGGGGTTTTCTTGGCAAAGATACTGGAATGGTTTGCCATTTCTTTTCTAGCTCATTTTACAGATGAAAAAAACTGGGGTAAACAGGGTTAAGTGACTTACCCAGAGTTGCACAGCTGGAAAGTGGCAAGATTTGAACTCAGGTCTTCCTGACTCCAAGCTCAGTGCTCTATCCACTGAATCACCTTGGTGCTTTGTACTAGGCACCTCCTATTCTGAGAATTCCATTCTTTCTCACTTCTGCCCTACAGAATCAATCTTTTCTTTCAAGAAATAACTCAAGGGGCGGCTAGGTGGTGCAGTGAGTAAAGCGCCGGCCCTGGAGTCAGGAGGACCTGAGTTCAGTTTGGGCCTCAGACACTTAACACCCACACACAAAAAAAAACTAGCTATGTAACCTTGAGCAAGTTATTTAACCCCAATTGCCCTCCAAAAGGCAAAAAAAAAAAAAGAATTTGAGTACTACCAGCCTTCCACATGAAGCCTTTCCTTATATGCTACCTTCCCCTCCTAAATATGTACTTATTTTCTTTATATTTAGTCTGCACATACATCTATATGTAATTGTTGTCCTCCTCCTTACAATTCCCAAACAGGGATTCTTTTATTCATTACATTTATATCACCAGTGCCTGGAAGAGTGCCTGGCACATATGAAGTACTTGATAAATTCTTGTTGATTAATTGAATAAACAAGTATTTAATAAGTATTTGTTGTGGGCCAGGCACTGTGCTAAGCAGAAAAAAATGAGAATAATTCCTGCCCTCAAGCAGCTTACATTCTAGTGGTGGATATATAATTATATATATATATATGATATACACATACATATATATGTATGTATATATGTATAGTGGGGGCCTTTCCATTTCCCACCCAGCATGCTCAGTCACCATTCCTAGTTCCAGGGAGCCACATGGAAGCTTGGAGCATGGGGAGGACCTGCTTCTGGCCATATATGACTGCTTGCTGAAGGAGGGGTTTGCGAAGTGAGATGTTGAAGAGTCCCTTAATTGACTTCTGAACCAAAAGAGATGATGACTTATTGGATGTATAAAAATGAGCCACTGGTCTCTCCATCTTTCTCTTCTTTTCCATTCTTGAAGCATGTGGACTGTCTCTAACTGTTCCATGAGAGTTAAGCAGAAGAAACAGAATTGCTCTCTCTCTCCCAGTTTGTGAGTACATGGCTGCCTTTGCTTCTCTTGTGTTTGTTCTTCTTTGGTGTTAGTCAAATGAGTATATCATTGTCATGCCTGGTGGGATCTGAAAAGTTTCAGAGGTCTGAAGGTCCTGGGAAGTTCTCAAATCTAGTAGTTGTTATGTCATCAGAGCAGCAACGTATGGCAGGTACAAACCCTACGTTGGAGAGGATGGTCATCAACAACAGGTTTGATTGAAGCTTGACCCCTAAACAAGTAATAGATAGAGTTGTACAGTACAGGACTGAGGTGAAATATAAAATGCCTGATGAGCAATCTTGCAATATTGCTTGATGTTCTGATGAGGCTTTAGCCACTCATCATTTATAATTATAATTAAAATCATAATTATACATAAATTATAATTATAACCATAGTTATAAGTACTAATTCTGTTAATCCTATTAATTCTGTTAATGCATGGTGTCATTCTTCTATGTGTAGCTTTTTGCATATGTGTGAAAAGGAATAAATTACCTGTCTCACACCTGATTCATACTATACTTTGTTACTTTTCTCTTTTGGGAAGGCCCTCATTCCCCAAGGTATCATGGTATAGGCTTGCTAATGAGCCAATAAAGGTGAGAAAAGAGAGTTCCCTCTCATCAGGTGCTGGATTCTAGTGGACCAAACCCAGTTCAATCATATGACTGGGAATAGGGGAAAGGGGGTGGGTGGTTAGTGCCCCCATGTGCTTGTCCAAGCTATCTTTCGATACTAGACAGATGTATGCAAAATAAAAGAAGAGTAAATACAAGATAACCTTGGAGGGAAAGGCACTAACAATTGGGGTGACTAGCCAGGGTTTCCTATAGAAGATGGTGTTTAGGCTAAGCCTTGAGGGAAGCCAGTGATTGTAAGAGGCTGAAGTGAGGAGGGAAAACACTCCAGGAATAGGAAACAGTCAATGCAAAGACATGGAACTAGGAATGGAGCATTACAGATGAGGAATTCCAACTGTAACTAGCTAGACCATTGAGTGTATGGAATGAGTAATGTGTAAGATAACTAAGAAGATCAAATGAGGGGGTTGGACTACATCATATCTGACGGTCCTTCCATCCCTGAGTTTTTGTTATTTTTGATTGTTTTCTAGTTCAGAAGTGATTGAGTGGTACAAAAAAAGCACAACATACATATTCACATGCTTATTGCCTTCATTGGGGTAGCTAAGTGGTGCAGTACATAGAGTGCTGGGCCTAGAGTCAGGAAGACTCCTTTTCCTGAATTCAAATCAGGCCTTAGACACTTACTAGCTATGTGACCCCAGGCAAGTCACTTAACCCTACTTGCTTCAGTTTCCTCTCCTGTAAAATGAGCTAGAGAAGGAAATGGCATCCAAACCAATATCTTTGCCAAAAAAACCCCAAATGGGGTCATGAAAGTTTGGAAATGACTGAAATGACTCAACAACAACAGCAACATGTCCTTTTTGTGACAAAATATTAATAATAGTAACAATTTTTGTAGTAGCATAGAATTGAAAACAAAGGAGATGTCCATCAATTGATAAAATGTTAAACAAATTGGGGAACTTGCACATAATGGAAGATTACTAAGCCATAGGAAATGACAAATATAACAAATGCAGAGAAACATGAGAATATTTACATGAACTAGTATAAAATGAAGGAAAACCATAAAAACAATATGTACAAGGACTATAACAATGTAAATGGAAGGAACACAAAACAATTTCAACTGAACTCTGTGTGATTATCATGACCAAGCTTGTCCTTGAATAAAAGATAAGAAAATGGACTTCCCTCCTTTATTTGCATAATTGAGGGACTTGGGGTATGAAATCCTGTATACATTGTCATACTCAGTTGATAAGACCAAGGTGGTTATTTGGGTTTGCTGAACTGATTTTTTGCTCTTTCATTTTAACATTTCTTTGTTACAAGGAATGGTTCTATAGGTAGGGGAAAGATGGAATATATTTGGAAACAAAAGTAATTTAAGAACAAAAGATATTGGCATACCCAGCATTTGGGGATAGGCTGAACAAATTATTGTATATGAAGGTATGGAATATTATTTTTCCATAATAAATGACAAAAAGTATAGATTTAGAGAAACCTGGGAAGACACGTATTAACAGATGCAGAGTAAAGTGAGAAGAACCCATAAAGCAATTTTTATCATAACAAGAACAGCGTATCAGCTCCTCTAATAGAACTAAGGGCTCAGAGCAATGAAATGTGATAATTCCATAGGACTGATGAGGAAGCATGATGCCCACCAAAATGACAGAGGCATGATGGACCAAAGATACAAAACAAGACATGTATTTTTGAAAATGGTAAATGTATGGATTTATTTTGCTTGACTTATATGTATTTGTTACAAGGACTATGTTTTTCCCTTTTTACTTGGGGGGTGATGTGTGTGATAGGATTTCAGGGGACATGACAATGTTGTTGAAGAAAGGAAATATAAGAGGGCCATTGAAATCTCTTAAAAATGTATGGAAGGAAACAGAAGGGAGTTAGAGGGAAACAGACAAGCAGGACAACTTTAAAAATAACACAAATTTCTTACATACATTTTAAAAAAGCAAACTGTAGGTAATAGAGTTTTATACTTTCACATTTAATCCCCTTATCACTTTGTACACAGAAAATTTGTGTGCAGAAATTTTTAGACTGTTCATTAAGTTCAGAATAAAATTTTTTAAAATTCTAAAAGATATCAATAATAATTTAACAATATACCATACATTTTCATAGGTATTCTAACACATATGTGTATATATATAGTGCTATCCATATTGAAATTCATTTTTAGTACTTTCCTATTAAATATTTTTATGACTTAGATTAAAAATCAATTAGTGTCTGATGTATGTGCAAGTCCCATCAACTTGGTAGGCCAATGTACCCTCTTCAGGTGGAGGTCACATTAGGGAGCTTGTTTCCAGGAAAGTGTGACAACACATAAGGGAAGGGCTTTTGAGAGACTATAGAGCATAGGTACATAGTCTGTAACAAGTTCTGAATGGCTAACTGTGGTTGGAGAAGCTTTTTTTGATTGTCTATGTAGTTGGAACTGTAGGTGTCTTCAAAAAGGCACAACTCAGCTTTCAGGTACCTTTCTTTTCATTTCATTGAAGGACTGCTTATTGTACCTGATGAGAGATGACGTGGTAAGAGAAAGGGCCTTAGAGTCTTCTCCCCTCAGAAGTTATCTAGCCTCTAGAAACAGCCCTTGGTCCTAGGCCTTTTTGCTTGTTCTTTTTCATTATGATTAAAGGAAGCAAAATCTCAGACCTTGGGGGTTTCAGAAGTTGGAAGAGTGAACCACAGGAATCAAGGAGTCAGAATCCAAGCTGGGTTTTGCTCCCAGTACAGCATATATGCCCCACGGAACAAGTAATATTTGAGAATGACCTTTAGGACCCCAGCCCAGTGCAAAGATTCACTAAATTGTCATGTCTCATCTGGACATGAAGTTGGCAGAGGCAATGCTATATAGGAATTGAACTAAGTTTTGAGCTTATTTTCCCAGAAACCAAGGTATTATGAGGGAATTTATGTACCTGAGGTATTGGCAGGAGAGGGAGGGAATAATGTTTGTACTTTTTCCTAACTAAATCTCTGAAGGAAAAATATTTTTCAGAATGTAATAGATATCTATTAATTGGTGAGTTAGAACGAGATCTTCTAAAATAGAAGGAGAAACATATCTGATGGGGGATTAAACCAATGATGGTACAAACCCTGGGACCCTGAAGGAAGTTATAACTTGGCCATATTGGGAAAGAGCAAACCATACTATAGAGAAATAGAATCACATTCACCAAATTTTTGGATAACACAAAAAATGGAATATCTAATATGATGGCTAAAGAATTGAGATCCTACTTGAGAGATTAGAATTCTGTGCCATCAGGATGAAATTTAACAGGGATAAATACAAAGTCCTGTTTTTAGGTTCAAAAAATCAAGTATGCAAGTATAAGATGAGGAAGATCTGGCTTTACAACAGTTTATAGGGGGGAAAAGATTTAAAGGTTTTGGTTACCCACACGTTCTTTGCAGGTAGGGAGAAAGTGTTTTTTATGTAACCTCCTGGTGCCCAGCACAAAACTGGATATATAGAAGGTTCTTAAGTGTAATTGGAACTTAAGCAAATTCTGCCCTTTCCACATCCAGGATTATTACTAATATTTTGAGATTTATCCAAGGATTAAAACAATTTGCATATCCTGACACATATCCCCAGGGGAAAGAGGGGGGTTGAAAAAGGCAAATGAAAAGGGGTACAAGTGTTTAATCCCAGCTTCAGAAAGACTACTCAACAGAGGTATCAGCCTGCTTGAGTAGACCTCAACCCCAGGGTAGGTTATAATAAATCTATTATGTGGTAGAAGCATACTGTCTATAATCCTAAGGCAAAGAAATAGTAAATGGACTTGTTCAAAATTAGCTAGGAGCAAAGGCTGGAGACCTGCTGAGAAGGTTGAATTGGAGCATCTTGCCATCCTCCCTAATGGTCCTTTTCTATGCCAGTCTATGGGGCTATAGGCTTAAATAACAACAGAGTTGAAAAGATGTTGACTAGCCCTCAGGAGTGTTCTAGGTGGTTGCATTCTAAAAGAGTTGTGCCACTTTGCTGAGAAAGCAATAGCAATTCTAGTGGGAAATGGGTGCCAGTTCTGAAGATGGAGGGAAGCAACAGCAGCTATTAAAAAAAAAAACTTCTAAGACTCTCAAAAAGTAGATGTTAATAATAAGGCATCTTGGTGTGATTTGAACATTCCTGTGTCCCTCTGCTACTGCCCCATTGAAGTAGTAGTTGCAGAGGACACAGGAGTTCCTCAACTATGCTTAGTTATTGGACCATGCTAAATTCCTGGGGGAGGTTCAAAACCATGAGATAGAAGAGCAAACCCAGGCTTTTCTCTTCACAGGTGCTGCAAGTTATGTGGATTTTGCAGGTCTTGAGGAGGAGAGTTGACTCTCTAACAACCTAGAGTATTTTCCACGTTTGAGAGAGTCTCAGCCCCAGGGCAATATTATATTAAATCTAGAACTATACAGGTCTTTGGAAATCACCAAACTTGTAGGGTGATTTTCTCCAGCTGTGGGTTAATTCTCTTGTTAGCAAACCTTATTTCTTTCCCCACTTTAGTGAGGATTGTGTCCCTGGATAAAAGAGGGCTACTCATCAGGAGGTTGTTGCCTTAATTGCCTATGGACTTTGGTATATTTCTGTATTATTTGTCATTTGCCTGGTTAGCTTGGTGTTTGTAAGGGAATTGAGGCATGAGATCTAGTAATAAGCCAAAACCCAATGTTCCCTTATTTATCTAGATAGCGTCACAAGCCATGATGTCATTATTGATATCTCCAATATTGAACGAGGTCCAGATCTCCTCGATTAACACATGGGTTCCATAAGTGAATACTTGCTTGATTACCCAGGCAGATTTTCCCATATTATTATAGTGTTTCAATCTTTCCCTTTTGAAGCATTAAGAAGGAGTGAACTGTGTAGATGGCTTTTAGCCCCAGCTTAGTTTAGTGAATAAAGCATGAGATTGGAAGCCAGGAGAGTTGAGTTCTAGTCATGTCTCATTCTGCCAGCAACTGGAGGTATAAATTTAAATTAGGTTTCAGTTTCTTCATATGTAAAGTGAGAGACATCAGATTAGATGAGACAGTGGATTAGATGGTCTCTAAGACGTATCAAGTGGTCAACAGACCTAAAAGTTCAAGAATCATTGTTTTATAGGAAAATAAATCATATCACAAATGACAGAACCTCATATTTACAGGGTATTTATGACATTCCTTTTAATCCACTGAATTTTTATAAGCCAACATTAAGTAATTACCATAATAGCACAGTCAAGTAGACAAAGAACAGCCACTATTATCTCCATTCTAAAGACAGAGAAATTGAAAACAGAAAGAATTTGAATGCCCAGAGTCTATCAGTAGTATAGAAAAGGATTTGGGGAATAGAACTTAGCTCTCCAGACTACACTAATCATGTACCATGCTGCCTTCTAGTCTCCTTTCATCAATCAAGTAGTCATATTCTTGGACGATGTGCAATAGCTTGGGGGAAAAAATTGACCAATTCACTTACCTTTTCAGAAATCATAGGGCTATAGTGTGGGCAGGGAGCACCAGAACAGTGTCCTAGGAATGATTGCACTGGCCAGGACATTCCTGACGTCCATTACCATTTGAGTTGCTCAGCAACCACCCTCCAGTGGAGACTCGAAGAGGGCTTCGAAGTCTGTCTTGGCTTAAATTGCTCTGGCCTTTGAGCTGGTATGTTAATAAGGAGATAAGGAAGGGGCATAGGGAAGCTGTGCAGAACACAGGAAGCTAGACAGGGAATCTAGTTCATGGTCAGCTCTCCACTAACTATCGAGGTAACACTGATTAGATCACTTCCCTTCTCTGACTCATTTCCTTGTTTGCAAAAATGAGGGGATGACTTTTAAATCCTGAGTTCCCATCCTACTTAAGTTTTATGTAATGTCTAAAAGTTCATTAACCATTAGTTCTCCCCTTGTGCATATGCACTGTTCCCTGTAGGACTGTGTAGACATTTCCATGAAGCCAGGATTCATTCATTCAACCACTGTAAGTACATGATTATATTAGTCAATTTTTAAAAAACCTGTTATGTGTCATATTTTGTAGAATAATACTGCTGAAATAAACTTTAAAAAGCCCACCGGCACAAAAGTGCCTCTAAGGCCACTTATGAAAAACTAACTTCTACCTGTCCCCTTTTCTATCTTCCTCTTTTTATTTTTCTTTCCTTACTCCCCATCATCTATCTCCAGCCTGCCAGTGGTACCTATAAGCATGAGTGACAAACAAAAAAGATCCTGATTCCTTGCAGATTTTGAGGGCTAAGGACCCCGCAACTGTCCCTAGTAGCCTGTTCCAATTTTTTCTCAGTCATGAGGTTCTTGTTTGTAGCTGATGAAAGGGCTTTAGTTTAAACCCATTTCAGTTCTGTCTTGCCTGTACCTAAAATATCCCTGATGGATATCCTTGTCATAAACATTCTTCAAATACTTGAACAAGATACCTGTCAGGAGGCAGCTAGGTGGGGTAGCATATAGAGTGCTGGGCCTGGAGTCTGGAAGATTTTTTTCCTGACTTCAAATCTGGCCTCAGACACTTACTAGCTGTGTGACCCTGGACAAGTCACTTAACCCTGTTTGTCTCAGTTCCTCATCTGTAACTGGAGAGAGAAATAGCAAACCACTCCAGTATCTTTGCCAAAGAAAACACCAAATGGGGTCACAAAGAGTCAGACACAACTGAACAACAATTGATAGCTGTCAAGCGTAAACTTTTTCTTTAGTCTAAGAAACCCAATTCCTTTTGGTTTTCCTATATACCAATTTCCCACTCCTTTAAATTATCATTGTTACTGTTTGAACCTTCTCCAGTTTTTCTACATCTTTTCAAAAGTATGGTAACCAAAATCATCAACACTCATATGTATTTGACTAATGCAAAATATATTGAGGTATTTTTCAACCACTGGATAACCAAATTCTTAATATATTTTAGACTCTGCCCATTTCC
>NW_027187419.1:101394301-101633902 GCF_028583685.1 Petaurus breviceps papuanus
ACACACTATTGCATTGCTGGTTTGTCCACCATGACCTCATATCTTCTTCTTTTATATTTGTGCCTGGCCAACATTTTTATGTCCTGTACTGGTGATCTTGTGTTTTTGTCCCAAATATACCACTTTACATTTGCCTCTGTTGAATTTGTCTTCTTTTTCACAGGCCCATTTATCCATTTTGTCAAGGCTGTTTTGAATCTATTTGTTTATTAGCATTTGTTTTTAAAGCTTTGAGTACCAGATTCTTTCTCTTCTTCCCTCCTTACCCACCCCAACTAAGAAGACAAGCAATTCAGCAATTCAATATAGGTTATGCATATGCAGCTATGCAACACATTTCCATAATAGTTATATTGTGAAAGACTAACTATATTTCCCTCCATCCTATCCCACCCACCATTTGTTCTATTTTCTTCTTTGACCCTGTTCCTTTTCAAAAGTGTTTGCTTTTGACTACCCCCTCCCCCTATCTGCCCTGCCTTATCCCCTTCCCCCGCTACTTTCCTGTAGGGTAAGATACCCAACTGAGTGTGTATGTTATTCCCTCCTTAAGCCAAATCCAATGAGAGTAAGGTTGACCCATTCCCTTTCACCTTACAGCTCTTCCCCTCCATTGTAATAGCTTTCTCTTTACTCTTATGTGAAATAATTTGCCCCATTCTATCTCTCTCTCCTCCCAATATATTCCTCTCTCACCCCTTAATTTTATTTTTTTAGGTACCATCCCTTCATTTGAATTTATTTTTTGTCTTTCACAGTTTTAAGAATCTTACCAAATTTAAGAGTATCTGTAGCTTTCATTGCATATTCTCAATTCCCTTCATCTGTGTCATAAATATAGATGTTGACTAGAATAGACCTCAAGACTAATCTCTGGTACACCACTTAAAACAACCATCCAGGCTGATATGAGACAATTGATAGCCATCCTTTAAGTCTGATAATAATAATAGCATTTATATAATGTGTTTTGAGTTTGCGAAGCACTTTACAAATATTATCTCATTCGATCCTTACAACAAGGATGTGTGGAGGCACCTGCGTGGAATGAGGAATGAGGAAACTGGGGGAGACAGAGGTTAAGTGACTTGATCAGGGTCACCTAGCTGGTAAATGTCTAAGGCTGATTTTGAACCCAGATCTTCCTGACTCCAGGTCCAGCATTCTATTCACTGTGTCTCTGAAACAACCCTGAAATCAATTATTGATTTATCCCAAAACAATATAATCAAAATTTGCCTATTCTTTAGCGAACTGTCAATGAGGCTGTCAGGTAAAATAGAATAAAAAAATCTTACTGAAATTAAGGCAGAGAAAAGTGACATATGTAGCATATCTGGGCTATCATTCTGTCATAGACGGAAATTCAATTGGTCTGGCATGATTTATTCTTCACAAAGGCATTTGGACAGCTTTCTTCCAGATATCTTTGGTACATTGTTTATTTCCTGTTCTGAACATTGAACTGGAAAGCAACTGCACTAATCAATTAATTGAACTTGATTCAACATATTTGAATTAAAAACTCTATCCCACATACTTTTTGCAAAATTATAAACAATTCCCTTCATTCATGTTCTAGTTCTATGTCTCATCATGATATGGAGGTACCCCTGGCTTCTCTATGCTAATAAAGAATAAATTTCTACTTAAATGGATGGACTTCAAGTACAGACCGAGCAACAAATCACTTATCTGTTATTGGAGGATCAGCCTTACTGAGGACTGATAGGCTCATCATGAGAAGGTTACTCATCAGAAAATGACTTTTTTTTTGGTCTTAGCAACTCATAAAAACTGTCTACTAAGACACGGAGGGGTTATGACTCACCCTGACGAACTTATGGCTCTTTCAAAATGTATACAAACTTGATAAAAGTGGGCAGAGATGTAACTAGTGTAGGGAGACTGGGGCTTTGCCCCAAGTGCCACATCTGGACAGACAGGATGCACATTCACCAAGGGGGGAGGGGATGGTTTCCTCCCATATCCCCTACATCATGGTCCTCTGCCATCCTGAACCACCACAGGGTATGACTGCACCTGAGTCTACATCCCCAAGGTGCTATCACCATGGTGTCCCTCTCCTTGAGCCCATCTTCTCCCACATATCCTCTAGGGCAAGGGCTACATTGTCTGGATGACTATTAACCTGCTTTTCTGATGCAGTGACACCTAACTTTGGACTGTACTCTGTATCATGGCTACTCTCCCTCCCTCTAATGAATGTGCTCAGGTAACAAAATTCCTAGTTAGAGCTCTGAATAGCAGCACCTCGTGGTGACACTGTCAAAAACAAGTATTTTATTTCTTCTCCTGCTTTGAGGTATAGGGGTTCAAGGGACAAATAAGATTGTGTACTACCACAATGAAATGAAATCGTCAGGCATATATTTCTCTAAGTACAGTTTGCTGTCAAAAATCTAATAAACACTGAAGTATGATGTCGGCGATAATCAGTTCTAACCAAGCTCCAAATACCTAGAAGTTCAATTCCATTAAGTATACAGCTTGAGCTCACAGCTTCTAAACATGAGGCCTCTCTTAACACTATCATAAACATTGTGATTATGATAAATGCTTCCATATCTGCTTATTTCAAGCATAAATGCTTTCCTTCTTTTTACAGACAATTTGGGATAAGGCAAATGCCATCAATCCCATTTATATTCATTTGCAGTCTCAGCCAACATTTAAATCCAAGGCTCCAGAGAACAGCAAAATGTCTTAAATTAATACATTACAACTTCACTGCCTAATGCCAGAGACTGATGGGAAATTGGCCTCCCCCATGGTACTGTAAAGAATATTCATTTTTCCATCTGGAAACTGAGCATTTGTAAGGATATTGAAAACCGGTGTGATTTCAATAGCTATATAAACTTCACGAGCTCATAAGGCATTTTTTCACTTTTATGAAATGGATTTCATTGTAGGGAGACATCATGGCTTAATGGATAGAAAGCTGGTCTTTAGGATAGGGTTTTGCTTATACCCAGAATGATCTGACATGGTGGCACCCATGTGGAAGACAATAGGCACCGGCTTCTGGGAGAAGTCATTCTGTATTCCCTTACATGGGTGGCTGTGCAGCCAGAACAGGCTACATCTCAGAACCTCCCAGACTGGGGTGGTCTCTCTTTCTTTTAAAGCTATGTTTGGGGGTGAAGGTCTTGTGCCTCCACAACATGGCCACCATTCACTAAGCTGAGGCAAAAGGAAGGTGGTTCTTTTTCCTTTCCCACCTTGGGCTCTGTGGAACCTAGAAATGGGTTTGGAGTTTTAGTTTTATTTTGTTCATCTTTTTTCAGTTCTCAGCTGAGGCAAAGGAGTCCCAATGCTTGGGAGTATAAACCATGGAGACCTGGGATTCCAGGGATTCCAGGCCAGAGGTAGCTGCCTGCTCAGAAGGCAAGTCCTGAAAAGTCAGGGTGCCAGCAATCAAGGCCAAGGGGGTTTTGGACTTGGAACTTGGTGGAATTATGCTACATAGAAACTGAGTCAAACTGTTAATCTAATACCCCTCTGTTCTCCAGAGACTAAGGGGTGTGTAAGGGGGGATTTATCTCCTCAGGTATTAGAGGGAAATGCTTATATATTTGATCTTGATGTATTTTTGGAGTGCTGGAGTATCCTAAAATCAGGAGGTAATAATCAGTGGAGGATCATCAGTGGCAGAGATTAGACACCCACTAAATTCCATGAAGGGTATTGAAGATCCCTAAGGGAGGGGTAAAATGTAACACACATGGCCTTCAGGCAGTGGGGGCCAGACTGTTATCATGGATGGTTCTTTGAGTAAGGGGCAAAGAGGGATATGTCAGAAAATGAAGGTGGCACAACAAAAGATATCAATGAAGATTTTGTTTTAAAAAGTTTTTCATGGACTGGGTCTTGATGAATTTTTTGTTGTTCCGTTGTTTGAAGTCATGTCCAACTCTTTGTGACACCATTTGGGATTTTCTTGGCAAAGACACTGGAGTGGTTTGCCATTTTCTTCTCCAGCTCATTTTATAAATGAGGAAACTGAGGCAAAAAGTGTTAAGTGACTTGTTCAAGGTGACATAGCTAGTGACCGTCTGAGGCCAGATTTGAACTCAGAAAGATGAGTCTTCCTGATTCCAGGCCTAGCACTCTATCTTACCACCACTTAGCTACCCTACTGTCAATATTAGTAGTCTAGTCAAGTAAAAAGTATTTATTGAGTGCCTACTATGTGTCGGACTGCTTAGTACTGTCAATAAAAAAAAAAAAGATTAAGGAGGACGGAGAAGGGCTTCTTGCAAAAGGTGAGACTAGTTAAGCTTGAAGGAAGGGATTGGGGGAAAAGCTGGGAGGTAGAGATGAGGAAGGAGAGACTTCCAGATGTGGGGGACAGTCAGTGAAATGCCCTGAGTTGGGAGATGGTGTGAGAAGAACAGCAAGGAGGCCACAGGAACTAGGAGAAATGAAATTCTCTCTTCCTCTTCAGAATTCCAGTTTCTGTGACAGTTGCCAGAAGTTCCATGGAAATATGGAATATTGAGAGAATGGGAAGGAAATAGTATAGAAAGATACTTCCATGAGGACGAATCTCCACCTCACAAATAGAAATCCTTTTAGTGGAGGCTAACATCCAAAACTATCCCAGGGGCTGAGTTTCCTCTTTTGTTAGAACTGCTCTTCAGCAATTAATGGGCTTTCCATTGTGTTTCCCAACTGTTCTGCACAAGTGAACCAAACCAGGAACCAGTTGAAGTCATTGAAGCTAATACTACTGGAGCTACTGTTTCCATGGCTCCCATGAAGCCTCTTTGCCAAACTGATTGGATTTGCAATTCACTCGCTAAGCTTGTCTGCTTAGGACAACATAAGGCAGTGAACTTTTGCATATAGTGAAACTGGAGTTGCAGGGAAAAAAAGTCTTCTTAAGGAGGAGAGAAGTGAAGGCCTCAACTGGGGGATGGGATGGGGTGGAGGAGAGGAGGGATGGTTCAGCTAGAGTTTTACTGAGTCCTTCCTTCTTGGATACCTAGTGTTGCTCTATCTGGAATATTTCTATTTGGGGCAAGAATGAACATATGTCATATTCCAGCTCAATTGGAAAACTGTTGTTACTTAAAAAAAAAAAACACCACTTTTCATGCTAATGGAAATCTTAAGGCTGAGTATTAGATGTTTGGGGTATAAAAGGGCCTTTAAAATAAAATGAAGTGAAGGGAGTTCTGTTGCAATTAATGGAAGCAGTTCCACTGTGTAAAAGACCTGGGGAACTTGTATTCTTCTATGTGTTACAGCCTTGGAAACACTGCTTCAAACTTAACATATCTCTTGTGCTTTTTGACCCGTTACTAAGGTGCTTGGGAATTTGTCCAGAGAGCCAGGAAATCATTGCCCCCAAAGCCCCTGAAAGTCGCCCTAAACCAGGTCATTATCACCCTCTCTCTGAAAATCATGGGGCAGTGACAGCAGCTCTGCAAGCTTTGCTTGTCATTGTTATCATTTTCCTTTTGACAGTAATGGAAGGGTAGATATGATTAACTCAAGAGACTCTAAACAACCCTAATATCTTGAGGAACTTCTAATTTTTTAGCTAGATTCAGAAAAGGAATAGAATGTCAGACACTCCTTGACTGTGTGACAAGTCACTTAACTTCTTGCTGTTTCAGTTTTCTTTAAAATGGGGATTATAACTACTAAGTTCCAATCTAATAAGAATATTAGTAATTATTAGCATTTAATAACAGCAACAATATTGTCAGTCAATTAGCAATATTATGAATAATTAAAATTTATTTTTATCATGAATAATTATTAATATCAACACAATAATGATAATTATGATGAAGTGGGTGCTTCATGTGAGTTTGTACTGCATATTTCCATTGGTATGAAACCAGTGACCATATTGTACAAAATTATAGTTTTAGTGTGAATTCCAATAGGAATTCATTATTTGCATTAATCAGAATCTAGCAAGACTGAATAAAATAATTTACACAAAGCATTTTGCAAGTCTGAAAGTGCTATAGAAATGTTACCAATGGGGGCAGAGTCAAGATGGCAAGTAGAAACAGGACTTCCTTGCAGCTCCAGCTTCCACCTCCCCCAATTCATGTAAAAAATGACTCTAGACAAACTTTGGAGCTACAGAACCCACAAAACGACACAGAGAAGCTAGCCTCCTACTGAGGACAGCCCAGCAGGCAGGAAGAAAGTGGCCAGCGCAGTGCTCTGGGAGCCAACCCCAGCCCCACTTGAGCCAAGCCGGAGGTCTTAGCCCCAGGCGGCCTAACCAGCCCCTGGCTAGAGGGACTTCAGATCACCAGCAGCTGTGGTGGTTTCCAGAATTATCAATACATAGATGCCAAGGACAAAGGGAGAGGTCAGTGCAGTGTAGACTTTGGGACCTGGGAATTCGGAGTGCAATCTGGCCTTTGCCCTCTAGGGTGAGAAGCTGCTGAGCTCCTGCAGTGCTGCTGCCATGTGGCAGCTGCAGCTCCTGGCCTGCAGATTGTAGGGGGACCAAGTGACCAGTCTGAGGGGTAATCACTCTTGCTTTAACCTACTTGGATCTGGATTGCTCTCTAGGGTGGAGGTCCTGGGGTTTGTGAGCAGTCTTCCAAAGCATGTGGAGGCTTCAGAGAGGGCACCCAACTACTACCTCCAGCAGCTGCAAAAACCCCAGCGTTTGGGATAAAGCTCCTGTTTCTGGTAGCAGAGTTCTACTGTGGCGAAAAGTCCAAAAGTAAAGTAATTGAGTGGCAACATGACCAGGCAAAGGAAGCAAAGCAAACAGAGCAACCCAACTTTACACTCCTATTTTGGGGACAAGCAGGATCAAAGCATGGAACAGGAGGAAGACAGTGAAGCCAGAACTCCTGCATCAAAAGCTTCCAAGAAAAATATGAGCTGGTTACAGGCCATAAAGGACCTTAAAAAAGGATTTTGAAAACCAAATAAGAGAAGTGGAGGAAAATTTGGAAAGAGAAATGAGAATGATGAAAGAAAATTATGAAATGAGAGTCAACAACCTGACTGAAGAAAATAATTCCTTAAAAAATAGACTCAGATGGCAAAAGAGGCTCAAAAAGGCAATGAGGAAAAGAATGTCTTAAAAAGCCGAATTTGCCAGATGGAAAAAAAATCTCAAAAGCTCACTGGAGAGAATCATTCCTTCAGAATTAGATTGGAGCACATGGAAGCTAGTGACTTTATGAGAAATCAAGATACTATTAAACAGATCCAAACAAATGAAAAAATAGAAGGCAATGTGAAATATCTCATGGGAAAAACCACTGACCTGGAAAATAGATCCAGGAGAGATAATTTAAAAATTATTGGAGTACCTGAAAGCCATGATCAAAAAAAGAACCTAGAAATTATCCTTCAAGAAATTCTCAAGGAAAATTGACCTGATGTTTTAGAACCAGAGGGCAAAATAGAGGTTGAAAGAGTTCACCGATCACCTCCTGAAAAAGATTCCAAAAAGAAAACTCCTAGGAATATTATAGCCAGGTTCCAGAGTTCCCAGATCAAGGAGAAAATATTACAAGCAGCCAGAAAAAAACAATTTCAATATTGTGGAAACACAATTCAGGATAACTCAGGACCTGGCAGCTTCTACACTGATTGAAGGGCTTGGAATATGATATTCTGGAGGTCAAAGGAGCTGGGATTAAAACCAAGAATCACCTACCCAGCAAAACTGAGTATTATGTTTCAGGGCAAAATATGGTTATTCAGTGCAATGGAGGACTTTCAAGCATTCTTGATGAAAAAACCAGAGTTGAATAGAAAATTTGACATTCAGATACAAGAAGCAAGAGAAGCTTGAGAAGGTAAACAGGGAAAAGAAATCATAAGGAATTTATCAGAGTTGAACTACTTATATTCCTACATGGAAAAGTGATAATTGTAACTTATGAAACTTTTCTCAGTATGAGAATAGTTGAAGGGAATAGAAATGTGTATATGTATATATGTGTGTATATGTACACATACATATATATGTCTATATAGGAGAATAAATGGGTGTATGAATACATATGTGAATGAGTGTATATATGTTTACAGGTATACATAGACAGAGGGCACAGGACCAATTGAATAGGAAGGGATGATACTTAAAAGGTGAAATTAAGAGGTGAGAGAAGAATATAATGAGAGTAGATGGGGAGAGACAGAATGGGGTAGAAGAGGCATGGGAAATGGTTACAATGGAGGGGAAGAACAGGAAAGCGAAAGGGAATGAGTCAACATTATTCTCATTGAATTTGGTTTACAGAGGGAATGACATACACACTAAATAGGGTATCTCACCCTACAGGAGAGTATGGGGGAAGGGTAAGAGAGGGGGGATAATGGAAGGGAGGGCAGGCTGGGGGGGAGGGAAGCTAGAAACACCCACTTTTTTTTAAGCAATTGGGGTTAAGTAACTTGCTCAAGGTTACTTGGCCAGTTATTTCTGGGTGTGGTGCTAAGTATCTGGTCCCAGATTTGATCCCCAGGTCATCCTGACACTGAGCCAGTGCTCTTACTCGCTGAGCCACTTGGCCGCCCCTGGAAACACCCACTTTTGAAAAGGGAAAGGATCAAAGTAGAGAACAGAACTAGTGGGGGTGGGATAGGTTAGAGGGAAATACAGTCAGTCTTCCACAATATATCCACTATGGAAATATTTTATGTAGCTACTCATGTGCAACCTATATTGAATTGCTTATTTTCCCAGTGAAGGTAGGTAACAAGTGAGGAAGGGAAAGAATCTGGAATCCAAAGTTTTAAAATAAAATGTTTAAAAATATATACGAATGTTATTATTAATATTTTACATGTAACTGGGAAATGAGATATACAGGCACTGGGGCATAGAGATCCACTGTGCCCTACTGGAAGTCGAAAGGGGCACGGGGGAAGATATGGGAGAGAACAGATTGGGGTAGGGGATATTCAGTGGGAACACTGTTTTGGGGTGGTGGGTAGGGAAAATTGGGGATAAAATTTGTAACTCAAAATCTGTGAGTGCAAATAGTTGAGCTGTGCATCTGTATCTGTAGTGGGTGTTTCCTCATTGGGAGTACCTTATGTCAATGAAATAACTAGTCCAGATAAAAGATGATCCCTTTCATTCCTAAAATTCTGTGGCTCTATATTGGCACAAGCCCCTAAAATATACTGCATAATCTTGGGTGGGTCACTTCTTTCTGGGACTCAGGAAACTGAGATTAATATTTCTATTATTAATGTTATTAATAATATTAATTGCTAATATTTATAAACTTGGATAGTGTTTTAAAGTTCACAAAGTTCTTCACAGATATGATCTCATTTTACCTTCACAACAACCCTAGAAGGTAGATGCTATTATTTACCCACTTTACAGATGAGAAAACTGAGGCCAGGAAGGGAATAAGCATTTATTTTATTTTATTTATTTCATTTTATTTGGTGCCCACTATGTGCTAGGCATTGTGCTAAGTACTTTGACAAATATCTCATTTGATCTTCACAACAACTCTGGGAGGTAGTTGCTATTAGTCTACCTATTTTACATTTGAGGAAACTGAGGCAAACAGAGGTTAAGTGACTTGACCAGAATCACACATCTAGTAAGTGTCTGGGGCCAGATTTGAATTCAGGCTTTTCTGACTCCAGACCCAACACTATCAGCTCTCTCTAGGTTAACCTAGATAACCTAAAATTCTAACTCAAAAAAAAATTTTTTTTAAAGGATAACCTCTTCAGAATGATGAACAGGAGCAAAATACTTAGGTGCTTTTCTTCTTCTCTCACTGTTCACAGTCTTATATTGGAATATCTGTTGTGTGTTTAACAAACAACTCCAAAGTCTGTTCTTTACTTCTGTTGAATCCCCTACTTGTCTTCCCACACAAAGAATTTCACAGTTTATGTGGGTCTAACTCAGAGTTATCTATTTCAAACTAGAAGCCGTGAGAAAACAGTCATGTGTTTAGTCTATCTCTTGCCATATATCTATATCTTGCCACAAATAGCACTATGAAGAGACACATTTTAATAAATAATATTTGATAATTATGGTGACAGGAGGGTTTGAGAAGTATAAGACTAGATGAATGCCATAAATCTTGGCATAAAAAAAATGCAGTGTGTCTAAATTCACAAGCTACAGACTTGATCCAAGGAGCAAAACAAAATTAGCAAGATTTAAATATGTGTTGAATTGAATTGAACTAAGTATCTAATCTCTCCTCAAAAACCCATGAAATGCTTATAAGTAATATTAGGATCTTTTTGGATATGAGAATAGATACTTTCTATGTTAAAGTGGAGTATTTGTGTATGAAATATATGCATGTGTAGTAGGAGTGGCCTGGCTCATGGAGTTTTAGTCCTTTCTAAAATATATACTGTGTTTCCCCGATAATAAGACCTATCCCGAAAATAAGCCCTCCCCTTACTGTGTAAGATTCCTCTAAAATAAGCCCTCCCCTGAAAATAATCCCTATTGAGATTGCTACTGTAGTGAAGGTGATCCCCTGCACTGCATGCTACATTATGGTACCCTCTGTATGCACCGTCCTCCCTTCCCCCCCACCCCAGGTGAAACGCACGCCGCGCTCTGAGCTGCATCCAATCAGAGCTGCAGCAGTGAGCGCGTCATCCTGTTCTTCCCCAGTGATTTGCTTATTGAATAAAGGTACATTTTTTTGTTCACATTTACCTGTTTATTAAAATTGCTGTCAATGTTCATTAAAATAAGCCCTCCCCTGAAAATAAGCCCTCTGGTGTTTTTCTGTCAAAAAAAATAATAAGACAGTGTCTTATTATCGGGGAAACACGGTATATATATATGTAACTAATGCTGAGTGAGGGGAGCAAACCCAGGAGAACATTGTATACAGTAACAGCCACAGTGTGCGATGACTGACTTTGATAGACTTAGCAAGGACCTAAAACAATTCCAAAGGACTCATGACGGAAAATGCCATCCACATCTAGAGAAAGAACTATGGAGTCTGAATGCAAAATAAAGTGGACTATTTTCTTTTTGTTTGTTTGTTTCATTTTGTTTTTTTCTTTCTCAAGGTTCTTCCCATTTATTCAAATTTTTCTATACAATATGACCAATGTGAAAATATGTTTAATAGGAATATATATGTAGAGCCTATACCAGATTGCGTGCCATCTTGGGGAGAGGGGAGGGAAGAAGAGGGAGAAAACAGAAAACTTATGGAAGTGAATGTTGAAAACTAAAAAGAAATAAATTAACTTAAAAAACATATATGTATACTGTGCATACCCTCTGACCCAGCAATACCACTGCTAGGTCAATATCTCAAAGAAATTTTTAAAAAAATGAGCAGGGAGAAAGGACCTATATGTACAAAAATATTTATAGCAGCTCTTTTTATGGTGGTTAAGAACTGGAAACCAAAGAGATGCCCATCCATTAGGAAATGGCTAAACAAGCTGCAATATATTATTGTAATGGAATATTATTGTGCAATAAGACATGACAAGTAGGATGATTTCAGAAAAACCAAGAAAAACTTAAATGAACTGATGCATAGTGATGTGAATAGAACCAGGAGAATGTTATATATGGTAACAGCAATATTGTTCAATGAAGAATTGTCAATGACTTAGCTATTCCCAGCAATACAATGATCCAAGAAAATCCCAAAGAATTGAAGATGAAGCATACTATCCACCTCCAGGAAAAATAAATAAATAAATAACTGATGTTGTTTGAATATAGACTGAAGCATGATGGTATTTTCACTTTCATTCTTTTTCTTTTATTAGAGTCTTCTTGTAGAAAATGACTAATATGGAAATGTTTTACATGATTGCACATGTATGACCTATATCTGATTGCTTACTATCTCAGGGAGGGGGGTAGGGAGAGATGGACGGACGGATGGATGGAGGGATAGAATTTGGAACTCAAAACTTAAACAGAAAGCCAAATGTTAAAAAAAATTGTTTTAACACATAGTTGGGGGAAAATATATTTAAATATGTGTATAAATATATACATATATAAATACAAATAAATATATAATATATATGCATACTTATATTGTGTATATTATGCATGTTATTATTGTTGTTCAGTCGTTTCAGTCATGTCCAAGTCTTTATGATCTCATCTGGAGTTTTCTTGGTAGAGATACTGGAGTGGTTGGCCATTTCCTTCTCCAGCTCATTTTATAGACAAGGAAACTGAGGCAAAGAGGGTTAAGTAACTTTCTCAGGGTCACACAGCTAGTAAGTGTCTGAGACTAAGTTTCAACTCAAGAAACAAATTGTTCTCCTGGTTCTATTCACTTCATTCTGTATCAGCTCATACAAATCTCAGGTTTCTATGAAATCATGCGCTTCATCATTTCTTACAATACAAAAATATTCTATTACATTTATACAGCATAATTTGTTCAGTCATTCCCTAGTTATTGCGCACCCCCTCACATTTCCATTCTTGATCACTTCAGAAAAGGCTACCTATAGTTTTGTATATCTTCAGAGTTTGTTTGCTTAGGACTACTCCTTCTCTTAATATAGCCTCCATTTAATTTCACCCTTTTTCTTCTCTCTCCCCCCTTTCCCTTCTATTTACTAAATTCACGTGTGTATGCGTTTGTGTATACTCTTCCTTTCTTTGAATAGTTCAAATGAGAGTGAGATTTATGTGTTAGTCTCTTCCTTACATCCTACTGTGTTTGTATAAATGTCTACCTGTGCACTTTGATTATGTGAGGTAATTTTCCTTAACCTTTCTTTCTCTTCCTTTCCTAGAATATTCCTCTTCCCCCTCTCTTTCTATTCTTCTCTTAAGATCATTCATTTATAACAGAACCACTCCTCGACTTTGCCTATTTAGACTCATTTTATGACCCCTGATGATGATAGACTTCGTCTTTCCACTTTTGAATATAGGGCAGCTTATCCTTTTTTTAGTCCTTTATGATTGTTCATTCCTGTTTATCTTTTAATGTTTAACTCCTGTGTTTATACTTCAAAGTTTCTATTCCGCTCTGGTCTTTTCATTAGACATTCTTGGAAGTCCTCTATTTCTTTCATTTTTTTTTCATGTTGCATTATACTCAGTTTTGTTGGTTAAGTTATTTTTGAATGCAAGCCTATATTCTTTGCCTTCTGGAATATTGCATTCCAAACTCTCTTTATTTTTAAAAACCCTTGAATTTATATCTAAGTTGAGTTGGTTATTTTTTTTTTGAGGCTTTGCTTATAGATGCTTTGTAGTCATTCTCCCCTCCGACCCCCCCAGGCTTGTGTCTTGATTGTTCCTGTCACCATAATAACTTTTTATATTGGAATTCTTTTTTTGTTTGCTCTTTCTTCCATCTTACGTCCTGACTTTGGACTTTATATTAGGGCCTGACTCTGCCCATTTCAGGTGGGAATATCCAGGCTGATCTTGCTGTTGCTTTCTTAGAGTACTGAGTATTGTGTTAGTCCAGGATCTCAAGGATAGCTCAGACTGGGAACTCATAAACTTTCAGTATTCTCAAAGTGTCCGATCCAGAAAAGTCAGATTGCCATTTCCCTGGTCTGAGCGTTGCAAATTCTTGACCTGGGTTTGGATCTGAGTAACAATGGTCTCATCTACTATCAGCCATCTGGGAAGCTCTGCTGTTTCAGCGACAGTTTTATAGGTTCCCCTTCAATCTGGGCTTCTTGTCCCTCTTGCAGGCTTCAGACTAGAAGCTAGAAACAAGACTCTCTTCTGCTTCTTGGGTACAAGCCACACTGATGCTGGCTTTTGAACTTGCTCCTTAATACACTGCTCAGAGCCTTTGACAAGTCTGACAGATATAATATTAATGAAAAAAGTTTGAACTGTGGGGAGAGTCACATGTGACACCAAGACAGTAGGTGAACACCTGCTGTTGGGAAAATGATGCTAACAGACTTGCTCAGTGTAAGGTTGCCACAAACCTTCAATTTGTAAAAAAAAAAAAAAAGTGCAGTATCTGCAGAGTGTAATTGAAGCAGAATAAAATGAGGGCCGCCTGAATTAGCTTTTTATTTCTTTTCTGGATTATCCTGAATTTGTCTGGTTATAGTCCTAATCTGTTGTTTTCTCTTTCTCTTCAGCAGCAAGGTGGTACAGGGGATGGAGCCCTGGGGCTGTGGTCAGGAAGACCTGATTCTAAATCCATCCTCAGACACGTATTAGTGGTATGATCCTAGGTAATTCAGTTTATCTCAGTTTCCTTAGATGAAATGAAATAATACCCTAGAACCTTCCTCAGTTTACCTAGTATCTGGGACCCAGAACTGGGTAGTGGGGTCCAAAGCTGCTGATTGGTACCTGTTCCATAGCAGTGCCCTTACATAGGTCTGGGTTGGGGACTGGTATGTGTCTGGGACCTCCTCTTGCCTTAAGGCACAGTCTTATGGCATGCTCTACATGGCCCTGACCTAGGTAACAGACTATAATGGGAATGGGAATTTGAAGATCTTCCCTGCCCCTTAATAGACCTACAGGGGAGTTTGAAGACCTTCATTGCTTTGAAAGTAAACTCTGCCCCCTCATAGGCTGAATGTGATCACATGGGACCTGTGATGGAGGGAATTTGCTGAAGGGTGTAGCAGAGCCCACAGGAAGCTGGTCAGAGCTGGCCAGATGATGGGGGAGAGAGGAGCTCAGGCAAGGAGTCAGATAAGCTCGTGAGTAAATATTGCTCCTGTATTGGTTTGTGGGA
The DNA here is from genome assembly GCF_028583685.1 of Petaurus breviceps papuanus. Classification (NCBI taxonomy): domain Eukaryota; kingdom Metazoa; phylum Chordata; class Mammalia; order Diprotodontia; family Petauridae; genus Petaurus; species Petaurus breviceps. The sequence continues at coordinate 101,408,995 of NW_027187419.1, forward strand.
AGGCTGAAGGATGCTGTGGCTCTCAGAGTTATTATGGCTTCTGAATATCTTTGGAACTATGATGGAATGAGTTTACTGGTTTTGGGATTTGGTTTTCTGGTGTCTAAATTTATCCTTCAGTTCTATCCTTTATCTGGAGAATCTGGTATACTTTGGCGATCAAACATCATGCAATACTTATAGGTACGGTCTTTATCTGATTGTGGGTACTGTAAATATTGCATTGGCGCTACACAGACCCATCCTCAGTGTCCAAAGACCCCTTTGTCTGTCTCACTATCTTAATCTGGTCTGGAAAAATAACTCACTGTGAACTTTTCTTGGGTTTGCCATCAGGATTCAATTTTTTTGCATCTTTTGTACATCTATTTGGAGGCATTTTGGGGTGGATGGGGAGCTCACTGTACTTCAGGTTACTCCATTATCTTGGTGCTAACTTCTTTGAGCACCTACTTTCAGTCCAAGTTACCATGTGGAAACAGAGGAAGTCAGTTTCTGGTCATGATGTGTTAATGATTGGCCCAGCACCAAGAAGAGGTGACTCAAGAATTGCGGACTCAGAAATGAGTATACCTATTTTTCTGTCTTTTCCTTTTATGACTATGAGGAAGAATTCTGATCTGTCCAAAGGGTTGGGGGAAGATTGCCCTCCCATATCACCCTAAGATCTGAGCACATGGCCACCTCACTCTCTTTGTGTTTTTTCTTTCCTGATTTTAGGCTAATGAGTATTGAGAGATTAGCACATTTGACCTGCTCAGTTCTGGAGATTCAGAGTCTCACCAGTGACAAGATGCCACCAGTAGTTGCCATCCAGTGGAGACAGCTACAGATAGATTCAGAGAAATGTCAGCAGAGAAATGTGCCAACTATGGACTCAATATAAGCATAGACCATTGGAGACCAGCTGTGATGCCTTCCCAGCTAAGAGGAATGTTGAAGACAACACGAGAGAGAAAGGGATTTAGGAGCCAGGAGTTTTGAGGTGCCCCCCAGTCCCATGCATTCTCTATCCATTTGCTTCTCAAGTAGTAAGACTTGAGAAACACATCTTCCACTTCCTCCTCCAAAAAGTATCTCCCTATCCAGATGAGCAGTGATTAAAATTCTCATTAGAATTTCATTTTTTCTATTTTGCCATATTTACACATACTCCTGGGAAGTCTAGCTCTGTTATCAAACTAATATCTTAGTGTCAGATCCTTTATCAGATTTTATTTATCAAATCCTTTCTTCAGGATTGTAGAGTTCAGATCTCTGAGTATACAGGAGGCTGAAACTGAAAGAGGTAAAATGATGGGGGGAAGGATAAATAATACTAATAGCTCATAATTCAAGCACTTTACAAATAGGAAAGGTGGGTGAATATAGATAAATTGCTTATTTCCCAGTTTTGCCTCCAGTTAACTAACCTTGTACCCAGATAGCCAATGACAGAAAGAGAGAGCCATAGGTTGTGAGGAAATTGTAAGTTATTGTATTCATGGACAGAACACTGTAGGGAGCCTTGAGAGCATACCAATATAATTTTGATAAAATCCAATTCTCCCCACTCCAATTCATTCTTTACATTACTTCCAGATTAAATTCCTTATGGACTGAATTTGATTACATTATTCTTTTGCTAAAAAGAAAAACGAAACAAAAAAAAACTGCAGTGAATCCTTCTTATCACCAAATGAAGTTCAGATTCCTTCAAAGTATTTTATGATTTGGCACCACCTTACATTTCTAGGCTTTTATCATACTATGCTCCTTTGTGTAATCAATGTTCTAGTAAAACTGGAAGATTTGTTGTTTCTATACACATGCACACACGTATATATCATATGTATGTTCATATATAATATATGAGTGTGTATACATGTGTATGTATATGTACATATGTGTGTATTTTGTTCACATTGTTCCTTATCCCTAGAATCCCCTCCCTCCTCCACAAAATCATTCCAATCACCAATACCATCAATTTATCCCATCCTCAAAGGCACAATTCAAATAGCAACTCCTAAATAAAAAAATACCTGATACCTCTCAGTAAGTAATGATCCTTCCACTTTTAGAACTCTTACAACACTTAGCCCTTCTCATTCATTTGTCAAGTTAGCATATTGCATTATAGTTATTTGTGCATGTGCCATATTCCTAGGCTAGTCTATAAGTTTCTTAAGTTTAGCAATAGTATCTTATGTTAACTGAATATCTCTCCCAATACCTAATGCAGTTCTCTGAATTTTCCATAAATATTTGCTGAAGTATAATTGGTATATATAGCAGGAAGAAATATAATGTGATCTATTTGATAGATTTCAGGATCTATTTTGTTGGGTGACTTGTCAAATCTAAAGGACAGCTAAATTCAAAAGAAGTAGAACCGTTCAATAATACACCTGCAAAAGTAGGTTCTTATGTATAAAAGAATACAAAATTGCATGCCAAATTAAGCACCTAGGATATGTGTATTTTGTCCTGGATCCTACATGTTAGAATCTTTTTTACTCCACCATCTTGGCTCTACTCCCCCCCCCAACCCCCCCAAATCTTTTTTGTACACTGATAGTTTTTCAGTTTGTTGATTTCAGGACATATTACCTTGATTTCATAACAACAGTTCCTCCAAACTTCACATTTCTGCAAAGAAACTTTTGGGTCTATGAAAATAGCAATTATAGGAAACTTTCCAACTCTCACTACCCCCCTCTTTCCTTATTCCCTCCCCTTCTTCCACCCACGTCCTCAGAATTCTAGGTGAGATAACTAATTTTCTGGTTTTGAACCAATGATAGTTGTTTCACAGCTACCAACAAAAACATTCTCCAAAGCCCTTGTTAATATAAATTGCAATAAAAGTCACATTTGTTTTCCTGCTTCAAGCTGATAGATTTTGGCTGTCACTAGTTTGATAAGCAATCAAGTCTTCATTTCTTTTAGTGAGTTTGTTATATAGTAATCTTGCTTGCTGGAAAGGTCAGTGATATATTTCCTCACTTTTATTTAGCAGGTGCAAATGAAGGTAGGGATGGAAAGGTGGGCAGGGACTATTATACTAAGTATTAAGGAAGGAAAGTATCTTTAACTAGCCTTTCTTTCACTGAAGGACAAAATATAGGAAGTCAGTCAAAGTATGAGCAAGCAGTGACTGTGGATCAAAGAATGAGATAAATATATCTCCTTCCTTCCCCTTAGTACATGGGGCTTATATCTACCATCCCTCCATTTCTGGGATGATCTTAGTGGCTTTATCCAGTTGGTAGCCTGGTTTCTCTTTTGCCTTAGCTACACTGATCTAGTTTATAAGTTTACAGCTCCTCACTGTTATGGTGCTAAGTGTTGTATGGATTATGTTCATTTGTGGAACAAGTGATTTTCATTATCATAAGATCTGCCATGAACTCTTCTTTTAGGAAGAGCTCATTAGGGGTAAGGGCTCCCCCAACTTCTGCCTGCAAGGGTGCTGATGTCACTACAGAATAGGCATTCTGTAGATAACAGAGAATGGTTCAGGTGGTGGTGTTAAGAACTCCATGTTTCTGGACAGGAGCTAAGATGGAATATTAGGAGGAAGAAGTACGGAAAGATCCATCATCTAAAAGCAAACCAAATCAGAACAAAACTTCTCCATTTTGTTTTGTTGTTGTTGTTGTTGAGTCATTCAGTGATGTCTGACTCTTTATGGACCACAGCATGCCAGGCCTTCTATCCTCCATTATCTCCCCAAAGTCTGTCCAAGCTCATGTTCATTGCTTCCATGACATCTATCCATCTCATTCTCTGCTGTCCCCTTTTCCTTTTGCCTTCAATCTTTCCCAACATCAGAGTCTTTCCCAATGAGTCCTGTCTTTTCATTAAGTGGCTAAAATATTTAAACTTCAACTTCATTATTTGACCTTCCAGTGAATAATCTGGATTAATTTATTTAAGTATTGGCTGATCTGATCTCTTTGCTGTCCAAGGGACTCTCAAATGTCTTCTCCAGCACCGCAATTGGAAAGCCTCAATTTTGCAGGGTTCAGCTTTCTTTATAGTCCAACTCTCACAGCCATACTTGAAAAAACATAGCATTGCTTATACAGACTTTTGTCAGCAAGTTGTTATCTCTGCTTTTTAGTATGCTGTCCAGATTTGCCAAGGAGCAAGTGTCTTCTAATTTCATCTGCAGTGATCTTTGAGCCCAGAAGTATAAACTCTGACACTGCTTCCATTTCTTCTCCCTCTATTTGCCAGGAAGCAATAGGATTAGATGCCAAGGTCTTACTTTTTCTTTTCTTTTCTTTCTTTTTTTCTGCTAAGTTTCAATCCAGCTTTTGCACTCTCTTCTTTCACCTTCATCAAGAGACTTTTTTTTTGCTTTTTGGAGGGCAGTTGGGGTTAAGTGACTTGCCCAAGGTCACACGGCTAGTTTTTGTGTTAAGTGTCTGAGCCCAGATTTGAACTCAGGTCCTCCTGATTCCAGGGCCGGTGCTCTATTCACTCTGCCACCTAGCCACCCAAGAGACTTCTTAATTCTTCTTCATTTTCTGCCATCAGAGTGGTATCATCTGCATATCTGAGATTGCTGGTATTTCTTCTGGCAACCATAACTGACTTTTTGATTCATCCAGCCTAGCATTTTGCATGACATATTATGTATACAAGGTGACAATACACAGCCTTGTCATACTTCTTTTCCGATCTTAAACGAGTCAGTGGTTCCACGTTTGGTTCTGTTGATTTTTGACCTGCACACAGGTTCTTCAGGAGACAAGTAGGATGATTTGGTACTCCTATCTCTTTGAGGACTTGCCACATTTTGTTGTGATCCATACAGTCACAGGCAATAAAATGTAGGCAGTAAAGAAGTAGATGTTTTTCTGCAACTCCCTTGCTTTCTCCATAATCCAGCAAGTGTTGATGATTTGATTTCTAGCTCTTTTGCCTCCTCAAAAACCAACCTGCTCTTCTGGCAATTCTTGGTTCACACATCGCTAAAGCCTAGTTTGCAAAATCTTAAGCATAACCTTGCTGGTGAGTGAAATGAGCACAATTGTTCAGTACATTCTTTGGCATTGCCCTTCTTTAAGATTGGGATGTAAACCTATCTTTTCCAATCCAGGGGCCACTGCTGAGTTTTCCAAGTATATTTGCTAGTATATTGAATGCAGTACTTTAACAGTGTTACTTTTAGAATTTTAAATAACTCAGCTGGAATTCTGTCGCCTCCACTAGTCTTATAGTTAGTAATGTTTCTTAAAGCCCACTTGAATGTATTCTTCAGGACCTCTTGCTCTAGATCATTAACCACACTAGCATGGCTATCTACTTCTGTTAAATTCCTACCATTTTTGTCTTTTGTCATGAAACATTTCCTTTTTATCTCTCATTTTCTTGAAGAGACCTCTTGTCTTTCCCATTCTATTGTTTTCTTCTATTTCTTGCATTGTTCATTCAGGAAAACCTTATCTTTCTTTGCTATTCTCTGGAATTCTGCATTCAGTTGGGTATATCTTTCTAATTCTCTTTTATCTTTCACTTTCTCTCTTTCTTCAGCTATTTGTAAAGCCTCATCAGACAGCCATTTTGCTTTCTTGATCTTCTTTTTCTTTGGAATGTTTTTCGTTGTTGCCTCCTGTGCAGTATTTTGAACTTCTGCCCACCGATTTATAGGCACTCTACCTACCAGATTTAATTCCTTAAATCTACTCATCACTTCCACTTCATATTCATAAATATGTTATTTAGGTCATACCTATATAGACTGATGGCTTTCCTTACTTTCTTCAATTTAAATCTGAATTTTGCAATAAGAAGCTCATGATCTGAGTCACAATCAGCTCCAGGCCTTGTTTTAAACGTGCTTCTCCATCTTTGGCTGCCAAGTATATGATCAATCTGATTTTTATATGGGATATCTGGTGGTGTAGAACCCCTTTTGGGTTGTTGAAAGAGTGTTTGCTGTGATCAGTGACTTATCTTGACAAAACTCTATTAGTCTCTGTCCTGCTTCATTTTGTACTCTAAGGCCAAACTTGTCTGTCATTCTAATTATATTTCCTACTTCAGCATTCCAATCCCCTACAATGAATGTGGCATCTTTTTTGGTGTTATTTCTAGAAGATGTTGTAGGTCTTCATGGAATTGAACAACCTTGGTTTCTTCAGTATCAGTGGTTGGGGCATAGACTTGTATTACTGTGATATTGAGTGGTTTGCCTTGGATTTGAACATATATCATTCTGTCATTTTTGAGTTTATTGAAAAAACTTCTCTAAACAGATCTAGAAAATAAACCAAACCAAATCCTGATCAGGAAATCCAAGAAAAAAATCACAGTGAGTCATTTTTCTAGCCTAGGTCAGCAAAAAGAGACAGATAGAGAGGTCTGCAGACCCTGGGGTCTGGCCCTGGTCAGGAGCATGCCTTGAGGAGAAGCACTTTGGCACATGGAGACACTATGCATCAAGGTGAGAGGAGGAAGTCCAGAGGAAGCAGAATATCGTCTAATTCAATCTAATTCTAATCCAGCTTAGTCTAATGAGGGCCTCACTAAGGTGGTAGCTGTATAGTAGAGAGAAGGGATTAGATGCAGAGATATTGAGGAGGTTAGAAACAGGACTTGGCAACTGATTGACTCTATGATTCATTCTATTTTATCCCAGAAGGTACAACTTGAAGCAATGGGTTTAAGGAACAAAGACACAAATTTAAGTTTGGTGTAATGTCTTAACAATCAGAACTATCCAAAAGAGGGGTGGGGTGCCTTGCTGGGTAGGGGAATTTCCCCTTCCTTGAGGTCTCCAAGCAAAGGCTGGATGACCAATTGTGGGTGTTTTGTAGTACAGATCCTTTAATCAGGTATGGCTTAGGATAGATGGTTTGTGGAGGTCTCTTCTAGCTCTGAAGTTCTGTTCTTCTCTGATGCCATACACTGTCAACATTTAACACAGGATAAGCATTTTTTTTAAAAGAAGTGTTAGAAGTAGTAACTAAAATTAGAGTTTTAAAGAATTATAAAAACTCTCACCATCCCACCAAAGAAAACCTCCACATGTTTAGAGGTTAGGTATATACTTGTAACTTAGTCATCTCTTCAGAAACTATCCTTGTGAGCTATTTATCAGAATCATAAATGTGTGTGTCAGTGGGTCAGTAAGCCTGTTATGTGCCGGGCACTGTGATAAATATTAGGGATATAAAGAAAGGTTAAAAAATAGTTGCTACTCTAAAGGAACTCACAAGTATGTGTGTGTGTGTGTGTGTGTGTGTGTGTGTGTGTGTGCATGTGAGTAAGACCACACAAGTTAACCTTTGAAAGTAAAAAGGGGAGAAGAAAAAAATACTAATTTTTTAAAATGAAACACAAAATAGTGACTTTTTCCTTGCCTTGCATTATATTCAAAATACTATTGGGACTATTTACAATTATAAAAGATAACAATATTTGACTGTTGGCATAGAACATAATGTCCTATAGAAATAAGTGCATTTTGGTTATTTACAGAGTGTATATTAGGAACTTCTAAAAATTCACAAACCTAGAAAAATCAAAGGCCTGACTGTCTTTCACCCTCTCTACCTCCTCCTCCTCCTCTACCAATCTGGCATTCAACCAACCATTTCCATTTCTGTAGCTAACAGCAACCAGGGAGGGGTTTGGCTTTTATAAGGAAAGTAAACTTTGTCTGGAGTAAAGAGGGAAAGGTTCTGTTTGCCAGTGGCATCCAAATCTGAACCAATTGACTCAGCGCAGAGTTTGTGAAGCTGAAGCAAGAATTTCACTGGTGAGTCTTCTGGTACTTATCCTTCTCTGAACAGAAAGAACAAGCAACCTGTGTTCATTCTGAACAGTCCAACCTAACTGCCAAAATGTTACTGCTGGCTACTTCATGCCAGAAATAAAGCTTGATCAAGATCACACTTCTTCAACTTCTATCCCTCCTTGAAGAGGCAGGAAATTTGGCTTCAATGGAATAAATCTCTGCCAACACTAAAGAAGGGACTAAAAGTGTGTTCTTAATATGAAATCCTGAGTCCTAATCCAGGCATTGATGTTCAAGTCCTCTCTATGTGAAAAAGTCCATCTTTGCTTCCCCATGTTCTGCCTCGGGACAATAGTTTTTGCCTCACAGCTATGTGATGACTTAAAATCAATACTTCTAAAGAGTTATAGAAAGGAAACTTGATGTGCACTATCAGTGAACCCATTTCTCCCCGTTACTGGGAATGCACATACGTTTCCAGTAATATGCATGGAGCTGGAATGTGTGAGCCTTTATTTTGGCTTTGTGATTTGGAGCTGCAGATTGGTTGTTAGAGAAATATTTCCATTATTAAGTGACTCTAGGGCTCTATGATTTTTCTCCTTTTGTTTTTTGTTTCATAGTGCTTTATAGATAAAAATATAAAATCATACAATTTTTCTTTATTTCTTGACAATTTTTTTACTTAAAAGTTACATGTAAAAACAATTTCTAGCATTCTTTTAAAAAAAATTGAGTTCCAAATTCTTTCCTTCCTTTCTGCCTTCTCTCCTCATTGAGAAGGCAAGCAATTTGATATAGATTATACATTGCAGTCATGCAGAACATATTTCCATATTAGCCATGTTGCAAAATAGACAAAAAAAAGAATAAAAATAAAGAAAATTTTAAAAAATATATGCTTTGATATGCATTTAGATTCTATCAGTTCTTCTTCTGGAAGTAAATAGCACTTTTTATCATAAATCCTTTGGAGTTATCTTGGATCACTGTATTGCTGAAAATAGCTAATCAGGGCGTGGAATCTGTGGGCCTTGAGGCCACGTGTGGCCCTCTAGGTCCTCAAGTGAAGTCCTTTGATTGAATCCAAACTTCACAGAATAAATCCCCTTAATAAAAGGATTTGCTCTGTAAAACTTGGACTCAGTCAAAAGGTGGCACCCAAAGACCTAGAAGGCCACATGTGGCCATGAGGCCCTCAGTTCCCTACCCCTGACTAAGTCATTCACAGTTGATCATAGCACAATGTTGCTGTTACTGTGTACAATGTTCTACTGGTTCTGCTTACTTCACTTTGCATCAGTTCATATAAACCTTTTTAGGTTTTTCTGAGGGTACCCTGCTTATAGTACAATAGTATTCCATACCACAATTTGTTTAGCCATTCCCCCATTGGTGGATATCCCCTCAATTTCCAATTCTTTGCCACCACAAAAAGAGCTTCTATAAATATTTTTATGCAATATTTGTTACATCAGAAATTGCTGTGTTAGTCTCAAATACATTAATAATTCTCTAATACAGTTGTTGTTCAGTATAGTCGAATTTAATTATCTACATGAAATTATTTTGCGATTGTTTTCAGCAATGTTTAAATTCAAGGTTAGTTCCCTTCATATAATGTGTGCCACTTCTTCTAATCATCCAGCAATGTGTACTAAGGGAATATAAATTGATTTTACTATTAGCTTAAGTATAACATCTAAGAAAATAATCTGCTTCAAAGTTGGTAGGTACAAAACTGCATTTGGAGTCAGGAAGACCTGTGTCTGAATCCTGTCTTAGTAATGTATTGGGGGCCTGGCCATTGAGAGCCCAGCCCTGGTGAGCATTTGTGGTATGATCGAAGCCTGACTCAATTCCTTACTGGAACTCTGGGGCATGCACAGGTATCCTATGACTATTTCTGGTCTGCTAACCTTGTGGTGAGGCTTTTAAAGGCTTCACTATCAGTTTCTGAGCCACAACTGAGCATGTATGCAAAAGGCCCCATTGACTCAACCTTGTCCTGTTTCTTCCCTGGCTAGATTTGAGTAAGGAGAAGAGGATGGTTTTAAACCTGTGACTGGGGAGAATGCCAGTGAACTACTCTCCCTACCCAGGCTGACATGAAGGCATGAATGCATGGCCTTGTTTCTACTTCTGTCCCTCTTGTACTTATTCCTTCCTGCCTTAAGTGAAGATAGAACAGATTAGGATGTGACTTTGTGGGCTCTGAAGGTCAAGAGAGTTTCAGGGGTCTAGGAACTGGAGCCCATGTCAGGGTTAATGCCCAGCCAAGCCAGGTGAAAAGTAAAGGCCTAAGTTGTCTGCTTGAGCAGCCCAGCAGCAGACTGGCACTTAGATGCTGGGTTATATAGTATGTGGCTATCACCTATACCATATTCAGAAGAAAACTTCAGAGGAGGCAAATGTTTCATAGTATTTCCTTTAAGATAAGGCTAAGGACCACTTTGGTATTAGGGAGAGTGTCCCTTGGTTTGGGTGGGATGTTCTTGGATATCTTCTCAATAAATATCCCTTTGTAAAAGCTAATTGATTAAACAATGGTGGAATGCTAATCAAAGGTTTTGATAATACTGAGAAGATATAACTTGAACTGGTTAGATGATATCAATGAGATAATTAGCAATTGAAACTGAGAAAAACAATATAAGGATGCCAGTAGCATTAGAAAGGTACTCCCAACCCCTCAGGGATACCCCTAGAAGCTTGAGGAGGAGATGTAGTATTATTCTGGGGACCCAGCTTTCCAGTAAGAGAGTTGGGACAAACAACCCCAGAACCTAGTAGCAGAACCTTGATCTAGAAAATTGTTTAGTTTGAGTGGCAATTGGGACAAGGAACCCACATTTCACAAAGGCTACCCCATTTGGGGTTTTCTTGGCAAAGATACTGGAGCAGTTTGCCATTTCCTTTTCCAGATGAGGAACCTGAGGCAGACAGAGTTGAGTGACTTGCCCAGGGTCACCCAGCTAGTAAGTGTCTGAGGCCAGATTTGAACTTAGTAAGATGAGTCTTCCTGATTCTAAACCCAGTGTTCTATCCACTGTGCTACCTAGCTGTCCCCACAACCTCCCTGCTCCCAGAGATCCATTTATGCAACAATTTTATAAAACCAAACAAAACTTTTAAAGACTTTTGCATTCTGATCAATGCAATGACCAGCCCTGGCTCCAGAAGAACAATGATGAAATGTGTTCCCCATCCTTTGACTACAGATGGAACATAAACAAGCATTTTGGAATAAGGCTAATGTGTAGATTTGCTTTGCTTGACTGTGGACGGTTTTATGTTTTTTTGAGGGGAGAACTAGAGTAATGCGGGGTCATTGATGGTGATACCATAAAAAAGAAAGAAAGGCAGTGAAGCATTTTTTGAAAATACACTGAAGAGAACAGAAAGTTTAGAGACAGACAATCAGGACAGCTTTAAAGCTAACCTGTAGAATTTAATATATATTGGAAAACATCAAGCTGATTGTATATATAATAGGGATCTGCAGCTTTATATATTAAACAAACAAAAAACAAAATAAAAGACTTTAAGTTGCAGTTAGTTATTGCTCTGCACCAATGAATAGTTTCCACAATGGAAGTTCCATTCACCAGTGACATCACAGGTCCACATCACAGGCTGTACCCATTTCAGGGCTAGGCATTATTAAACAAGGTTTAGATAAGATAAAATTCCTGCTGTCCTAGACTGGATCTAGTAGGAGGATGTAATACATAGATAAATAGTTGGTGTTAAAGCATCATAATTACATTAGAGAGATGTAAAGAAAATATTTTATGAAGTTGATGGGAAAAGGTTATTACTGACCAGCAAACTGCAAATGACTTCCTGGTAGAGGGAGCATTTGAGTTGAGCTGTAAAAGATGAGTATGAATTCAACATTGCCATGAGTTACTGAGTTTTGTTTTGAGGCAATTGATGTTAAGCAACTTGCCCAAGGTCACACAGCTAGTAAATATCTGAGGCCATAACTCAGGTCCTTCTGACTCCAAGCCCGGTGCACTATCCACTGAGCCACTAAGCTGACCTTTGCTGTGAGTTATTTATACACTCAGATTGTTGAGGGGGTAATGCTTGGGACTGATTGAACAGAAATATCTTTTTTGGATTTTTCCCCTGAGCTGTAGTTCTCAACAAATAGAAAAATATGAAAAAGATCAAATTCAGTCACTCCACCAGTGGATCTGTAGATTGCTTATTTCTTCTAAGTGACACTTTTTTTTAAATATTAAAGAATACTTTTCAATTTTCCCCTTGGAAAAATTAAGAAAAAAAATTAACTTCAGTACTTGGACCTTGGAGTTTGCATTGCATATGGAATGAGCTACACATAGCTTCATATTCCATTGATAGAAGGGATGGAGAAATTTTTTATTAAATTCATTTCTTGTGAAGAGTTTTGAGCTTTTTTCTTGACTGGTAAAGAAAAAATGACATTTTCTCAGAAAACATATAAACAATAATAAAAAAGAATAACATCTTAAAATATAGTATGACTCTTACCATAAAACCTTTGACAAGACCAATGTAAGTGAATATGAAATATTCAAACAAAATTTATTTTTTTAAAAGTAACTTTCATCTCAAGTGTAATTATCAAAGTTCACTTTGAATTTCTGTGACAATCTCTTCTCCCCACCCCTACAGCACCCAAGAGGGGAGAATTTCCCATTTATGATGCATTTAAACTGCTGAAAGGCAGTGGTAGCATAGTGGTTAGGGGACTGGCCTTGGACTCTAGAATACTTAGGTTCAAGACAAGTTCAGGAAGCATGTAACAAACAAAAGCAAAGAATATAGTAGCATAATGTTAAAAAACAAAACAAAACAAAACTCAAAGACCCCAATGGTGGAAAGTGCACTGACTTTTGAGCCAGAGAAGACAGATGGGTTCAAATTTCATACTACCTGTGTGACTGTGGAAAAATTGGATCTTCCTGGGATTCAGCTTCCTCATCTGTAAAATGAAGGGGTTGTATGAGATGTCCTTCTAACTCTAACTCTAGATCTAGTATCCTGCCCTGACACACGCCTGATGTGTGATTATCTTTGTCACTTCTCAATGTTCAGGGCCATGAGATGAATTATGGAAGGGTTGTCATTTTGCATCGAAGGAGAGTTTCCAGCTCTGAAATCTGTGTTCTCAGACCTGTGAAATTATGGCTAGGATCGCCCTGCCCTACTTCACCACCCCCCTATCCTCCTTACAATAAAAAAAAAAAAGACAATTCACTCATCTGTTCTTAGTTTTCATTTTTCTAATTTCTTCTAGGATGCAACAATCTATTGTTCACTGTTTCTTAGATTTTTCTCCCTCAATCTTTTGAACATGATGAAGTTTTAGCAAAACTTTTAATCACTTGCCAGAATTTAGTGGACCACTTCTTCTGATTTATCCATTTCCATTTGTTCTCCCCTCATGCCCTACAGCAATCATTTCTTTATCTTCTATCTCCCCGCCACTGCTTTCTCCTTTCCATCTCAGACAGCTACTTATCAAGTGTCCTCCTCCAGGCCCATTGTAATCTCCAACACTCTCCTACTCCTTCCATCCTTTATCCCCAAGACTGACATCATGTTCAGCAAAGCCCAAGGGATCTACAAACCCTGCTTTTGGAAAATCTTTTATCTCTGGCTTTTCTGCTTGTGGCCAAACTCAGTCATCCCCGAGGAAGTCACTGTGAAATCACAAGTTTTGATTGTTATTGTTAATCTGGGGGGGGGCAGAAGGGGGAGGGAGGGAAGCAGGAAATCTTCAAAAAGATTCTTATTAAAAATGAGTCCCAGATCTTGACTCATTCCCATCCATGCTTGTCATCTGGGTCAGGGGAAAGTTGGGGGGAGGAAACTAAGGAAAGAGTACTTTATAACATAATGAGTATTTAATAGGGATAAGCCTACTTGCTATCAGTTTTTCCCCTTCCTCCCCCTATCTCTCTTCATCCCATATAAAAGTAGTTGATCTCAGCAATGCTACTATCTAGTTGAAGCTAGTCACATTCTGTGATACAGTGGATTTAAATGAGCATCTTAGAAATAATATTCTTGGGAATTTTGTTCTATCTGTAAATACATCTTGATAGGAACATTTTGCTGGATGTTAATGTTCTGTTAATGAAGAAGTTGGAACTCCAAACCCAGCTTCTCGGAAACAGTCTGTGTTTACATTTGAAACTTTCTAAAAAGTTAAGAGAAGCATGTAAAATAGAGTCAGAAGTGATTGATTAAAGGAGTTTGGGATAGTTGGCCTAGAGAAAAAATTGGCTCAAACTGAGAGAAGACTCTTTCCTGGGTTTTCTTCTCTTTTTTCTCTACACCTTCTCTCTTACTAATCTCATCAGCTCCAATGCTCTCAATTATTATCTCAATGAAAGGGCTCCCAGATCTATCAATCTAGTCCTACTTTTTCTCCTGAGCACCAATCCCTCAGCACCAACTGTCTCCATGACATCTCCAACTGTATGTCCAATGAGCATCTCAAATTCAACATGTCCAAAACAGAACTCATTTTTCTCCCTGTAAATTCACCTTTCCCAAAAGCTTTTCAGTTTCTGTCAAGGTTATCATCATCCTCCTTGTCATGCCTGACTCAGTCATTCCTTATATCTTGTCCATTCTACCTCCACAACATATTTTCCATCTACCACCTTCTTTTCACTCATGATTACCACCTTAGTTATCAATTACTCAATAAACTCTTATTAAGCACCTACAATGTGCTTAATAAATAAAATACTAAATGCAGGCACAGTCTAAACACTGGGGATACAAAAAGAGGAAAAAGACAGTCTCTGCCCTTAAGGAGTTCACAATCTAATAGTTCAGACCGTCATCACCTGGACTATTTCAATACCCTCCTAACTGGACTCCCAGCGTCCAGTCTCTTACCACTCTAATCCATCCTCCACAAAGGTGTCAAAATAATCTTTCTAAAGCACAAATTGGACCATGCCACTTTACCGCTCAGAAACCTTGAATGACTTTCTAATGTCTCTAGGGAAAAAAAAATACGAAGTTCAGTTTGGTGTTTAAAACCCTTCATAAGGGGTGGCTAGGTGGCACAGTGAATAGAGTACCCGCCCTGGAGTCAGGAGGACCTGAGTCCAAATCTGGCCTCAGACACTTAACACTTACTAGCCGTGTGACTTTGGGCAAAGTCACTTAATCCCAATTGCCCCTCCAAAAAAAAAGCAAAAAAACCCCCCCAAAAACAAACCCTCCACACAAAAAACCAAATCCCTTCAGAAGATGGCTCCCAATCTGCCTCTGCTGACTTACTTTGCCTTATTTGCCTTCATTTACTCTCCCTTTTAGGCAAATCATCTCACTTGTGGTGTCCTTTGTTCTCAGAGAGGACCAAAAATGATATCACTATGCTAGAGTCAAATTTCAATGTGCTGGACAGTGGCTGATAAGACCAATACAAGCTTGGAATGCTCTATCATAGGCTGGGCACAAATAGTCTGTGTGAACATTTGGGATGGAATCTCTAAATTTGCCCATCCTGTGTTTCCTTTGAGCTGTTTAAGTTCTGCTTTGCTCACAGAGCACAGCACCTTCTCTGATGTAGGCACGCCATGCTGAGAGGTCCTATGCCAGTGTTTCCCACAATCAATTCCAAAGTTCTTAAGAGAGACCTTGAGATTGTCCTTGTATCGATTCTTCTAACCACCATGTGAGTTCTTGTCCTGTGTGAATTCTACATAAAATAGTCTTTTTGGCAAGTTTATGTTTTGCAATTGAACAATGTGGCCAGTCCATCGGAGTTGTGCTCTCTGAAGCAGAGTTTGAATGCTTGGCAGTTTAGTTGGAGTAAGGACCTCAATGTTTGGTACTTTATCCTGCCAGGTGATCTTCAGAATCTTCCTAAGACAATTCAAATGGAAGTGATTCAGTTCTTTGGCATGGTGCTGGTAAACTGTCCAGGTTTCATAGGCATACAACAATGAAGTCAGCACAATGGCTCTGTAGACCTTCAGTTTGGTAGTCAGTCTAATACCCCTTCTCTCCCATACTTTCCTTTGGAATCTCCCAAACACTGAGTTAGCTCTGGCAATGCATGTGTCAACCTCATTATCAAGGTGTATTTCCCTGCAAAGTATACTACCAAGGTAGGTGAACTTATTCACAGCATTCAAAACTTCTCCATTTGCTGTAGCCAATGGTTCCATGTATGGATGGTGTGGTGGTGGCTGATGAAGCACCTGTGTTTTCTTGGTGTTAATTGTTGGCCAAAATTAGCACGAGCAGCAGAGAATTGATCCATACTGGGAAGGAATTTCTCCTAAGCCCACTGCTCTTAAAGTCTCTTGCTTCCTTCAAGGTTTGACTCATGGGTTACTTTTTATAGGAAGCCTTTCTGAATCACCCAGGTTGTAAGTTCTCTCATCTTCCTCAAATTAAGTTGTTTATACTCACCTTTGGCCCAAGTCACATAAATACCAACTGTCCCAACTTCACCTGCATCTCTCCATGCAGGTGTATTTCACTGAGGCCAATATAAAGCAGGTGGATGTTGCAACCTAGAGTGGGACCTTGGGATCCTGGACACCCACATCCCCACCCTCCAAGTGCTGAAGCCAGGTGTACTGAGGATGGCACAACCACCAAAAATTTCATGAGTAGTGGCTCCATTGAAGTATATGCTCTTTCCTCTGTACAGTTGCTGGCAAAGAAGCTGTGTCCTTGGAATGCTGGCCATAGAAGTTGCTAAATTCAACTTGGAAAAGGCCCTCTCAGACCTTTCAGGGGTATCAGAAGAAGCAGATTGGGCTGAGGTCCAGATTAAATTGAAGCCACTGAAGTCAAGGTGAGTGTTGAACTGAACCTTTGGAATGACCCCCAAATTGGTGCTGATCAGTATGCTCCACAGTCACCTTGGGCCAATTGGCTCAGAAAATGGCCAGGAAGGAGAACATCTACTCTAAGCCCTTGTAATGCCATGCACAGAAGCTTTCCAGAAGAACTACTACTGTGAACAGCTTTTTAAAGGTTTTGATTACTCAGTATAGTGATCACTCTATTCCATAACAAAAGCAAAACATCCATGGAAAATCAAGGTGCAGCATAATTCAAAATACAGCATTCACCATATTTCAACTTATCACAGAAAATCACAATATAATATTCTCAACATAGTCTCAAAGTAAAATAGTCACTCTTAAGTTAATTCAATCAGTCACAAAATAGTCACTCTTAAGTTAATTCAATCAGTCGCTTATCCTAGTATCAAAGTACATATCAAAGTCTTCCACTCTTGGGGCAAAGTCTTGATGAATTCAATCAGTCACTAATCAATAGTCAAAGTACTCAAAGTGAAATCAGTCACTTATTCAGTAAAGTGTTACTAAGTATCTTACACAAAACCCTCCACCCCTTAGGTCACTAGTAAACTACAATTCCATAATTACTCACTACTCAAGGAGAGGTCTTTTCTTCATCTTGACTTGGGGCCTGTTCTCAGATTCCCTGGATCCCCTTCCATGACCCCAGATTCTACCTGGATTCAGTGGCAGACAGCTCCCAGTTCCTTGACCAGCTCTCTGGGGAGGTCCTGCTCCACACTGGCATTCATAGGGTTTGGTCCATGTCAGCTCCTTCACCATGTCTGCTCCAAGGAATTCAAGGCTCAACCAAGCCACAAACAAACAAACTCTCAGCATCCCAGCCAAAGTTTTCAGGACTCAGTTCTCCATTCTTCTGTAGCTGTTCTGCCACAAGATCTCAGTCTCAAGGAAATTCTGACTGTGCCTCTCTGGGGCTTTTCTTATATGCACAGTATTATCTACATCACTTCCTTCAGCCAACTTCCTGTTATGTTAGTAACAAGGGGGAGGAGTTCATACCTTCTGTTCCCCCAATCAGAGGCTGGATCGGTTACTAAGTGTTAAGTACCTGCTACTTTTGCCAACACAAAGGGATCTTCGAATTCAAAATTACATTACCATTACAGCCCTCTGTCTCCCACCTGTCTCTATGAAAGGTCCCCAAACCCCAGTCATGTGTATATACCCTTCCTAAGGTCTCCATTTCTCAGTTACCAGCATATACCTCTTTTTTCCATGGGAGTAATCTTCAGCGTGACCCTACTTAATCCCTAGGGTTAGGTTGTGGCTTCTCCCTTTCAATCTCCTCAGTCTCAATTCTTGATTCTGCTGTTTGTCCCTTTCTTCAGCAGCCCCTCTAACTGTTAAGAGACTGGAGGAGTTAGTGTGCTTGAAAGGTAGCCTGGTGTGTGATCCTGGGCAAGTTATGTAAATTCTCAGCTTGTTTCCTCATCTGTAAAATGAAAGGGCTGGACAGGATGACTTCTAAGGTCTTTTTTAGCTTCAAATATATGACCCTATACTTATCTGTTTACATTTTACTTCCAGAAAAATATAAGCTCCTTGAGGGCATTTTTTCATTTTTCTTTTTATTAGTATAAGGTAACTTTTATTGTCTCATGGATCCCTTTGGCAGTCTAATGAGGCTTACAGAAGACCCCTTTTCAGAACATTGTTTATAGGGCAGATAGGTGTGGAAGTGAATAAACACCCGCCCTGGGTCAAGAGGATCAGAGTTGAAATCCAGACTCAGACACCTGATACATTTACTAGCCGTGTGACCTTGGGCAAGTCACTTAACCCCAATTGCCTTGCCTTCTCCCTCTCCCCCAAAAAAGAATGTTTATAGTGCTTTTAAAAGATGCTTTTCTTAATCATCCTTAATATTAGTGCTCTCTCCAATATATCCTGTATAGATCTTGTTTATACATACTTGTTTGCATGTTGTGTCTCCCATTATACTATGAGCTCTTTGAGAATAATAATTATTTTTTGCTTTTGTTTAGGACTCAGGACCTGAAATAAAGTAGACACTTAATAAATGCTTATTGACTTCCTGAATAAAAGATAATATGTAGGATTATAAAAATTTTATTTTTGAAAATTTATTACTATAATATATAAAATTACAAAAAAGTATATATTGAAATATAATTATCAAAATGCTTTTAAAATTTGTCATATAGTTCTGTATCTAGCAGCAGGTCTAAGAACTACTATATAAAGTAATCATATTATGAGTATATATAAATATAATTGTATTACATATAAACTATATTACAAATATAATTATTATGTAATAATAATTCCAAAGTGGTGACGAGTATAAATGATGTTTCAAGATATCTGCAACAACTTTAATGTGATATGAAAATATCTGATTTCTGTTGGTGACAAAGTCAGAGGTACTGATAATTTACTGTCTTTATTGGCTACATTCATAACTGAAGGAAATGTTAAATTTCTGTTAGAGGTTAGTAAAAATAAAGATGTGATTTTTTTTCATACAAATTCATGGGTCCCCTGAAAATATACAGCAGACTCTAGGTTAAGAACTTTTGTCTTAGTGCCTAGCACTGTGCTTTACACATATTAGGTATTTAAACACTTATGGGATTGGATTAGATTTACTATAACAATCCTCAAGTATGAAAAGTTATCTTGAGGAAGACTGATTAATATTTCTTGGGTTTGCAATGGCTCAATAAACTGGAATTCATTCTGTATAATCCTGTCAGCAACTGTTTGGATACATTATTTGATACTATGGAATTACTGGGATTATCTTCCACTATTTAGTTTGGTCTAGGCTTGACCTGAGTAATTTTTGACAGAGAAACATTACCAAGAACCAAATATATACTCATGAATTAATTGACTCATTCAGTGAGGCAAAAGATTAGGGAACCTGGTATGTTAGTGCCTTGGCCCTGCTATGGTCCACTTTGTTCCAGAGGATCTGGCAGTAACAACCCTCCATCCATGTCCTTCAACAAAGAAAGACATGACCATCTTTCATCACTTACATATAGCAGGGAAGGTTCTCTGTGCCCTATATCACATACAAGTATATCATACTTGGAGAAGGCTTACTACTATTTTCTTTTTGGGCATCTTAAGATTTTCTGAGACATCTTTGGCCTTTCCTTCTCTCTAACTCTACATCCAATCAGGTTTTTAAAAATGCTATTAAATTCTATTTCTACAGTCTCCAATTCCTCTCCTCCTTTCTGATTCCCATTCCCTGGCTCTTGCCCAGGCCCTCACTGCCACTTATCTGGACCACTGCAATAGTATCCTTCCTGCCTCCTATCTTTCTCCTAAGTTATCTGTGGCAGAAAAATCATATCAAATGAGATACAAGTCAGATTTGGGCTCTTTTAAGGTACATTAGCTGGTGCCAGTTTTAAAGATTGGCTCTTTCCTGTCTAGTTTCCTCTTTGGGGGCTAAATATGTGAAATACGTTTTGAATGACTGAAACCACAATGACATCCCTGAAAAGCATTTATCTTCACGCATCCATCTCATGTAGCTTTTGAAACTGAGATTAGATGGACAGTGTCTATGGACATTAGAAAGACAACATATGGTAGAATGTAAGCTGGGGTCAGGAGAGAGTTCATTATAATTGTTATGGGCTAGCAATTAAGTGCCTTCAATATACTTTGCAACATATACTGGACTAACTATGGGGTCTTAATCCAAACTGCCTCCCTCCCCCCTCAAGTTTAGATGCTGCTTTTAAGAGGAAGCCAGGGAAAGTGATACCCTAGCTAAGCGACAGGGCAGCCTAGCGGCTCCAGGGTGGGCTAGATAACTTTGCAGGACCCTTCCTAGTCCAAGAGCTTAGAGATTCAACTTGGGCCACCAGTGCAACACTGAACTCTCCGTCTTCTACGCCGGGAGCTTACCGGAACAGGTAAGCCCGGAATGGCGCGCCACGTGTCGAAAAGAATGAGTTAGAGAATGAGCGACTTTCCAAGCGCAAGGCTTTCCCAGGACTGGCGTTCTCGGCCGGGGCTGGGAGAGAGGGGGCTGGGGGACACTTCCCTAGCTAAAGAGCGTACTAGCCCGGGCAGTGGCCGGAGAAGGTGTAGGCTGGGCGGGGAGAGAGCCGGCCGGCCTGGCCGGGGGAGGAGGGAGAATCTAGGAGGGGTGGGGGGAGAGGCGGGGCCCGGCTTCCTTCGTCACTTGATAAAACGCCTGTGAGTCTCCAGAGAACAACGGGCTCTTTCAGCTGTTCGAGAGCGGGCTACGAGGGGGAGAGGCTGGACAGGGAGTACGGCTAGTCCCGGGGGGTGGGGCAGGGGAGTGGAGCTGGGGAAGGAGAAGGTGGTAGTGGTGGCAGCAGAAGCAGCGGCGGCGGCAGCAGCAGCAGCAGGTCCCTTTCTCCTTTCCCTTCCCCGCCTCGCCATAATTGCCGATGGCGGCTGCCGGGCAGCCGGAGCTCCTCTTCTACCTGTCGGCGTGTCTGCTGCTCCATCTCTGCGCCGCCTTTAACTTGGACACCCGGGAGGAAAACGTGATCCGCAAGAGCGGGGAGCCCGAGAGTCTCTTCGGATTCTCCCTGGCTATGCACTGGCAGCTGCATCCGCAGGACAAGAGGCTGTAAGTTCTCTGCCCTCCGCGTCCCTTCCACCGTCCCCCCCCGGAGCAGCTCTCCCCCGCCGCCGCATAGCCAGGGAGAATCCGAAGAGACTCTCGGCCGCGCGCCTCGCCCCTCACCACCATCCCTCCCAGCCCTGCCCTACCCTCCTCCCTTCTTCTCTCCTCCCCTCCCTCCGCCTCTCCCTGCGAGAGCCCCGGAGGCGCCTCTTTTGAGAAGAGCTTGAGCACGTCCACACCCCTGCCGGGCTGCCTGTCCTCCTCTTCGCCCCACCCGGAGCAGCTCTGCCCTGCGGCCAAGCAGATCCATCCCTGGCCGAGGCTGGCGACCTGAGGGGGCTTCGGAGGGGGAGAGACACTAGCCAGTGCTGAACTTACCCGTGGCTCCGGGATCCCGACTCCTGATTCATCCTTCTCCACATGAACCCTCATCCTCTGGGGCGGCGGCAGAGGATGAAGGGGGAAGGGGAGGACACGGTACTTGGTTCACTCCCCGGATAGGGCAAGTGTCCAGGCGGCGGCAGCAGCAGCAGCATTACTCTGGTTTCCAACTTTCACCCCCACCTCCACTCTATCCCCATTGCCCTCCGGGAGAGTTTATTTCCCTCTTGAATGTTTTTGCGGCGAACCTGGCAGGTGGCGGCCTTTCACAGGTCCACCTTTGTGTGTATGTGTGCATGGGGAGAAAGTTGTATCAGAGAGATCTGGGTCTTCCTCTCAGAGCTCCACCTTTGTGTATGTGTTCGTGAGTGTGTGTATATGTACACGAGGAGAGAGTTGTATCAGAGATCCGGGTCTCCCTCTTAAAAAGTCCGCGTGTGTGTGTGTGTGTGTGTGTGTGCGTGTGTGCGTGTGCATGAGTACGTGTGTGCACACGCGCGCGCGCACACAGGGAGAGAGTTGTAGCGGAGAGATCCGGGTTTCCCTCTCAGATTCACCTTTGTATATACGTGTGCGCGCGTGCCAGAGAAAAAGTTGTATCAGAAAGCTTTGGGCCTCCGTCTTAGAAGTGTGTGCGTGCATGCGTGTGTGTGTGTGTGTATGCGCGCGTGTGCGCATTCGTGCGTGCGCTCGGGGAGAGAGTTGTACCAGAGAGCTCGTGCTCTCCCTCTGAGCTGATGAGTTCGGGGGGCCACTTGTGGTAGCCAAGAGTTTGCAAGTTCGTTTTTATTGTGTTTCCTGTGGTTTACCCCTAAGGCGTGCGCAAGTCTTGTGAGGATTAGATGGTGCTTTCCTGTAGTAGCAGAATGAAGTCTTTAAAAACATTTTTTAAGGGTGGAGTTAACCAACCACCTGTTAGCAGAAATAGATCAGCTGAGAAAACAAGCTATAAAACTGGGCTATATCCCCTTCCTCTCTACCTCCCGCTACTGCTGTGGCCCCCCATACTCCCCTAAACCCCCAGCCAAAACCTGGAACCCCTGTTCCTTTTCACTGGTCTCCCCACCCCCTTCCAGAGGTTAAAGCAAAAGTCCGATCGGAGCTTAGTCTCTTGGAAAGAAAGTATGGAATAGTGACGTACCCCCTCCCCCCATCACTGTCCCAGCCAAGCCTAAGGAAAAGGGGTTAGCTTAGTTGGCTCAGCCTGTCTTGTCTTTTATTCTTTCTAAGAAAACTTCACAAAGTCTTTCCACATGATCCGGCTTATTAGAAACCAGTTCGAGGCGGGTTTTTTTTTTTTTTTAAGAATACAGTGCTGGAGAGTGAAAAAAATGGTTTTTTGTTTTTTGTTTTTGGATCTTGGTAGTCACGGTCTTGCATTCTTGATCTGGGCTTGGGGAAGAAAAAGAAAGGAACAACAAAAGGTTACCCCACCACCACCACTCCCCACCCCTAAGGCTTTTAGTTAAGTCGAAGCCATTTCAGAATCAGACCAGAGAAAATAGAATGCTGTTTCCCTGGACAGAACTTTTCTGCATGGGAAAAGTACATAGAATCATATCCTTTTTAGAGAAGGAAGGAGGAACTTAATGACTTAAGATGAGAAACTTGGAGTTTGCAAATAATTCATTGGAGACTGACACTTAAAGAGGCTGCTCAGAATGCCATTTTTCTGTTACACCTGTTAGTGGAGCAGGGCATTTTGATTTAGACACGTTTGAGGAATCAGGACGCCTCGGCACTGTTGAACTCCTGTAGAACTTCCTGGCTAAGTTTCTGATCTGAGCTAAAGAAAATACAGTTTGACCTAACTGGTTCACATTGTAGAACTCTGTGTCTCCAAAGGGCATGATTATGTAAAAATGTTAGTCTGTGTGTGGATTTGGAACCTGAATGGTCTAAGCTAGTCACAGGTCTGCCTATGTAGTAAATTACATGTTGGTGACATTTTTTTCCTACAAAATTCCTGGCAAATTTGATGGCTCAGGATTTCTCAATCAAGACAAATTGAAAACAACATTGGGATATGAACAATTTCCTAAATATGCTTTCTGAAATTTGGTCGTTAAATCTGTTAATCATTCATTACTCTCTTACATCTCCTTTTTCATCTCCTTCGGTGAACAGTTACAGAATTCTGTTCAACCCATATTTAATAAGTGGCCACTTAGGATGAGGCTGTGTTTGAGATACTGGGGAAATTGAGAAAAAATCAAAATCAGTTACTGCTCTCTAGGAATTTAGCCTGTGATGTATAAAAGTGAATCGAAGTACAGGACAGTGATAAGAGCAAAGGAGAGATTGGACAAAGTACTCTAGGTAAATTTGAAGAAAGACCACTTTTCTTCAATGGGGGAATCAAGGTAAGTTTTTATGGAGGTTGTGGTGTCTGAGCTAGGCCTTGAAAAAGTTGTAGATGAGAAAGTTTATTCCAAATACGCAGTGACCTGGGGAAATATTGAGAGTGCAGAGGGCAAGCTGAGATGGGAAACATCTAGTAATAGAGAATGAGAGCCTGAACTTGAGTTGTGGGAGTATAAGTGGAGACCATATATAAAGTAAGAGATTGTGAAGGTAGAATCACCGAATTTGACAGCCAAATGAGTGATGGGGAGAGGCATTAAAGAGGAGAAGAAAAGATGATTCTGAGGTTTTGTACCTGAGAGGATGGTAGTGCCATCAAGAGAAATGATAAAGTGAAAGAATCTGGGTGGATCTGGGTGGAACATCATGGGTTTAGTTCCATTGTGTACATACTGAGTGTGAGGGGCTAGTGATATTTAGAAATGGATGTTTATAGTAGGCAGTCACTGATAGGACTGGAAATGTAAATGATAGATCTGCCCTAGAAACTATCTGGGAATCACGGGTGGTCAACTTGGTAATTGAACCCACTTGAATAGATGATGAGGGAGAGAGTGAAGAGAGAAAAGAGGGTATAGGATGGAGATTAGGGATTAGCCATATTTGGGGAACAGACAGAGGATGATAAGGATGCTAAGAGGTGATCAGGACCAAGGGAGATTAGAATATCCAGAAGTAGGGAATGGTCAACAATTTGAAATGCTTGTAGGGAAACTCAAAAAGGATCTGAGATTCTTTGATTTATTTCAGATATTGGATAGGATTAAAAAATATGAAGTTCTTGTCTTATAATCAAGTGGAAAGCACCAAGTATCTAGGAATGTTTTTCTCTTTTTTTTTTTTTTTTTTGCTTTTTGGAGGGCAGTTGGAGTGAAGTGACTTGCCCAAGGTCATAAGTGTTTAGTGTCTGAGGCAGCATTTGAACTCAGGTCCTCCTGACTCCTGGGCTGGTGCTCTATTCACTTCACCACCTAGCCACCCCTAGGATCTGAAAGTACTAGAAGGTGAGAAAGCATCTAGTTCTTAGAATGCCTAAAAAGAACATAGGATCCTCTTAGGAAAACTACTCACTCTTTTTTTTTTACCTTCAAATATAGTAGGATTTCAAGACCTGGAAGTTTATCCATTTTATTTTTATCTTGTAAAAAAAAAAAGATTCACACCATTTTACCATAGTCCTGGAAAACCATCAGTTACTTTCAGCCAGATTTTTTTTTGGGGGGAGGGGTGATCACTCAGGTATGCTGAACCAACTTTGGGCCTTAGCAAGGCCAAGCTTCTTGGGCTTAAAAGCTATGTCTTGGGCTTAAAACATGTCTACTAGCAATTTTGGGGGAACATTTTTGTTTTTGTTCTGCAGGTAATGCAACCAAGCTATTCTTAGGGTTAATATAACAAAAATAACCAGACGGCTAGAGTAAAGTGAAGGGTTATGGGAACAGCCAAAGGAAATGCACCTGTGACTTAAAGCAAGTGCATTATACTGTGATAGTGAGAGGCCATCCAATAGATTGTAAACCACAGTGAAAATGTATTGACTCAATTTCAAAAGCAGGGTTCAAACAGGTAGTGTTTGAATATCATAAATTCCAAATGTTGAACAACTGTGCATGTAGAAAGAAAAAGGCCTGATTTTTAGAGTTTTATGTTTAAGTTAAATTGAATTAAATTCTATTTAGAATTATATTAAAAAGTGTGCCACCTCCATGACTGATATGTGGTGAAGTGGTGAAGACAAAATCCTGATGGGGCGATTGTTGTCTATGAGGTGTTGACTAGGGGGTCTGATTGTTGGGGGTCTTT
The DNA here is from genome assembly GCF_028583685.1 of Petaurus breviceps papuanus. Taxonomy (NCBI): domain Eukaryota; kingdom Metazoa; phylum Chordata; class Mammalia; order Diprotodontia; family Petauridae; genus Petaurus; species Petaurus breviceps. The sequence continues at coordinate 101,434,727 of NW_027187419.1, forward strand.
TTATAATCATAAAACATGAGCTTTTCCAGATTGTCTCATGTTTTCAGTTCTTAATTCCCGATCTTTTTCAACTCCTTAGACAATATATGGGTAGAGGTATAAACTTTCTCATTCTGAATATTACAGTGAAAGCTTTGTTGGCACTCTTTAGATTAATGTTGCAGAGTTAGTGGATTCTGTTTTGGAATTTCTAGGTTGATAAAAATTTCTATGCCATTTCTACCCCAAACTCAGACTCTGTCTTCTTATGCTGTGCTTTACATTTAGTTCTTTTAAAAATTCAGGTCTACAAGAGTGGAAAATTGAAAGGGTGTTTGTCTTTAGTTTTGTGGTGTAGCACATAAACTTGGACTAAAGAAGACCTGATTCTGAATTCCTTTCTCAGCCACTTATTTGCTCTATGACTACAAAGCTTCAGTTTCCTCATCTCTAAAAGAAGGATAATAATAAATAGTATCTACTTGACAAGGTTGTGGCAAGTATCAAATGAAATAATATGTGTAAAGGCACTTTGCAAATCTTAAACCATTTTATAAATATTAACTTTGTCACAAGTCATCTATCACCCCCTCACTAGAAAGAAAAGCAGAAGGAGGTGGAAAAAGAAGAGGTGTGGGGAAGGCAAAAAGGAGGTGTGTGACATGGATTTAACCTTTTAGACCTGGAAGGGAATTCAGAGATCTGCATTAATCCCCATAATTTTATAGATGTTGAAACTGAGGAGGCCCCAACAAATTATTTTCCCAATATTATCCAGATTACTAAAACTAGAACTCAGGTCTTTTGACTCCTAATCTGGTACTGTTTACAGCCATATCAAATTGACCCAATTACTTTTAATTATCACATTCAGGGGCAGCTGGGTGGCTCAGTGAATAGAGCACCGGCCCTGGAGTCAGGAGGACCTGAGTTCAAATCCAGCCTCAGACACTTAACATAAAAACTAGCTGTGTGACCTTGGGCAAGTCACTTAACTCCAATTGCCCTCCAAAAAGCAAAAAAAAAAAATCATATTCAGTCTCTTCATACTTACTTTATGGACTTGGGATTTTGTCTGCTAGAGCAGATAAATATCCCTGTGTGCAATCCCTATGTGTGATCTTTGCCCATTTTTCAAAAAAATCCTGGAAAACCTGCCCAGTGGCTAGAGGTTCCTGTGTACCATTTGGGAGGTCCATCTGTTGTCTCTCATCCTCCTTACACAATTGAACCACTTCCTTTTCTAGTCATTTCCTTGGTGATGTATTTTGCCACTATTTCTTCTGCATAAGTCATTGTTGGTTAGACCTGCCTTAGCCTGCTTAGACCTGCCAGGTGTTTTTACATCATCCTTTAGATTATTTGTAATTTTGAGATCGTGGTATTCCACAAGTTATAGCCATCCAGTGTAACTGAGAAAAATAATTAGTTTTAAAGATCTTTTGTAGTGAAGGCCATTTGAATCCACTGGAACCACCCTACTGTCTCTCCGAGCTCATCAATTCTGGACATGCTTCCATGGGCAGCTCTTGACAAAAACACATATTTATAGAGGAATTCTAAGGGTTATTTGTGCTGCTACATCTCACAGTCTATTCAATAGGAGTTTTTCATCCCGTGTGTTAGATTAGTTTTCTTTGCAGTCCTATCATACTTACCCAAAAAGTCCTGTAATGTGCTAGGTCTCCAAGCAAGTAAGTAAGATCATCTGCATTTATGATATACAAAACAAACAAGCTGTTGGATTGTAAACTCCCTGTGGATTGAGACCATTGTCTTATCTTTGTAAATACCCCATGCAGTATATTGCACATTATAAGCATTCATCAAATATTTGTTGAATGGATACTTTTTTAGGTTTATTATTGACCTAAAAGGTTGCCTTAGTGGTTTTAAGCCTTAAACCTATCTAGTTAAAATTCCATTGCCTGGCATTGAAGGCCCTCCCGTCACTGGTTCCACCCTACTTTTCTAGCTTTATTTTATCTAACTCTTCGCCTTTATACACTCTACACTCTTGCCAAATCAAACTACTTTCTGTCCCTTGAATAAGCCTTTGATGGAATATTTTAAAGACTAATTCTAATATCAGATCTTCCATCAGGCCTTCCCCATTGTGATGATTGGTAATAACCTTGGACCCCATATAGCACTTAGATTTGCACCTCTTTAATGCATTTATGCTTTATTTAAAGTTAGAATTATCTGTGTATTGATGTGCTGTTTCCCCCTCCATTATGGTGGGTAGAACATGTCTCATCTAAGCTGTGTATTTCCCCATGGACAGTGTTCTATCACAATACCTGATATGTATTGAATTGGTTATTGTCAATAATTTACCTTAATGAATTTTCTAAGTCTTAGGGCAAAAATGATGATGGGCAGTAACGAAGTAGAAAGAGTTCTGATTTAAGAGGCTCTGGGTTCAGATCCAGCCTTGCTTCTTAGTACTTAGATTACCTTAGATAAGTTTCTTCCCTTTATATATAAAATGAGGTATTTGGACTAGATGAACTCTAAGGTCCCTTCCAGTTTGAATTCTATTGTCCTATGAGTATGGGTGCATTTAAAAATTAGCTCCTATTAGAACAGATGTTTTTAGGTATAGGAACTGGTACTGGACCTGTGATTTACTAGTATGCAGAACTCCCAGGTGAGTCAACTCCCTCTACCAGTGCAAATTGGCACCATCTCTACAGTTTAGAATCTTAGAATTCCAGGACCCTAGGAATAACTCTTGGGAATTATTTATTCATTTCTGTGAGTCAATGGACCCCTTTGGCAGTTTGGTGAAGTCAACGAACCCCTTTTCAGAATGATTTTAAATGCAACAAATAAAATGGTAGGATCAGAAAGAAACCAATTGCATTAAAATATTGTTACCTAAATTCAAAAACAAAATCAAGTTCTTGGATTCCGAGCAAAGAAGCCTAGTTTAGTGAATTGCTTAGAATTCTGAAAGCTTAAGGAACTTCTTGGGGTCTGAGGAGAAAATAACCTAGCCAGTATGTGGCAAGACCAGCCAAGACCAGCTCCATCCACGATCCCAAGGTGCCTTTTTGAGATTTGAAAACATTGATTAGGTTTGCGCTTTTGATCATAAGAACCGTGCTTATGGGAACTTGTTTATAAATAGCATTAAGCACTATATTTAAGCTTTTTAAAAGCAGAAGAGTGTGATATTTGAGTACTGCATTTGGAAACATACTACTTGTGCCTAATGCTGTGGGGACTGTAAAAAAGTGGCTTTAAGTGTCTTTTTAGGTTCTCTACAAAAGAAGAATTTTTTTACTCTAAAGGCTTATTTGACCATAGAATTTAAGTGAGTTCATGAAGTAATATCTTCAAGTCTGTAATCCTCCTTCAGTGTTTGAGGAGTAGTCATTGCCGGAGGCAGAGGGATAGACTTGGTGACATCCGCAAATGCCTTCAAGCCTGTGATTCATCCTCATTAGCTCTTCTGGTAAGACATGAATCTGTGTCTGAAGGCAAAATATCTAGACATCTAGAGACATGAAAGGAGTCTCTATACTTGACAGTTCTACCCCAAATGTTCACATGGCTGTTTTGTGCCCAACCAGTCAGTAGCAGAGCATTCTAAGCTCATATTGGCCTGATCAGCCACATTCGGACACACTGAAACTTACTACCATAGTGATGTCATTTTGGTCCTCTTTGAGAACGAAGGACAACATGTGTGTTGTGGGGGGGAGGGTCCTACGTGCCACTTCTTGATTCCCGACTCTTTACTACAGTGTGTTATTTATTTTACCTTAGTTGTTTAAAAAAAAAGAGGAAGAAGTGGGGACAGGACAAGGATGAATTTCAGACCTGGCAAAAATTTGTAAGGCTCTGTTACATTTGGGTAAGATTTATATATCGTTTGATCTACTGAATTGTACCAAAGGCTATTATTTAAACATCCAGGCTTTGTCTCTATCTAGACAGCTTCCCACACTTCCTTTTTTTCATCATACTTCGGCATGGTTTGCCCCTCAAAACCAAATGGGGGATCAGAGTACTGTTCAGGAAGAGCTTGTGAGTTGAGTAGAATACTTTGCTGTGCAGGGGCATCTTCAAAGGGCTGGATTTGATCATCCTGAGCTTGAACAGTAAAGAATCAAGTTAATGAGGGTAGACTACAGTACTTTTTTCCTAACTAATTTAGTTACACCTATCAGTTTTAATTTTTTACAGTCTAGTAGGGAGGTAAGACATAATGCATATTAAAGTGATCAGCTCATTAGGGAGTTTAAAAAGTGGATCAGGAGGCTAATGAGATTTGGGAAGGTTTAGGATGATGGCATGGAGGGGTCAGAGCATAGTCTATATGTCTTTGAGGCATCTCCGGTTTAGACTGTAGGTAATGCTGTCCCATGATCCATAGCCTTTTATCATTACTGAATGTTAAAAGCCCATCTTTTAAATACCAGTATAATCTTTTTGTAACAGTGATCAGAATAAATTAAAAATTCCCTAAGATATTTCCCTAAGCTAATACAGCCTAACTACCTCCCCTCCCCCTCTTGTTATTCAGGTCTGGACCCAGCATGTTGTTTAATCTGAATGATGTTTACGGTGTGTATATGTATGTGTAATTCTGGACTAACTCAGTGAGCTGTAAATACAACTGTTGTGATTTGGACAATTCTCTTTATCCACTTTGTTTTTTTTCAGAAGATGTGTTTGTATCCACAATGCTTAGCATAGTGCCTGACACAGAGTAGACCCTGAATAAGTGCTTACTAATTAAAAAAAAAAAATAAGCCCAGAATATTACAAGATATCCTTGGTGAAATCAGTGTAAGACAAAGTGCTGCTTTCTATGTAATATGTATAAATGTAATAAACTTAGAGTAACAAGAGATGTGGCTTGGCTATTATACTTAAACTTTATACCTTAAGGACATCTAGGATGATAAGCACACTTTGCTGCGGCATTTCCCTTGGAGCCTCTCTCAGTAGAATAGTTGCCTGGATTCATCATGGTCATTCCTATGTTACATGCATCAGACCCCCCACCATTATGGGCTATCATACTTTATTTTCCTTTTTCCCTTTGCCTTTTGAAGTGGTTAAAGGGGGAAGATAGAAATTTGGAGGGAGTAACAATGATGACAATTGTAAATTCACCCCATCTATGTCTAACATCTATGTGTTAGACATAACCATTACCATACTGTATATGTGTACCTTTCCTATTTAGAGTTTGGTCACATTTAAAAGCACATTTTCCCTTTTTTAAGGCTCTATTTCACAGTCTTGACTTAAAAAACTTCTACAATCTGTGATTTCTTTGGTGTAAGTACTCCTTCCACCAACACATATGCAACCTCTAAGTGCCTTCGGAGATGATCTTCATACCGTGCCTGAAAAATTTGCAATTTAGCTAACCTGCAAGGTGGGTGGTGGGCCTGTCTGACTTGAGCTGGTCAGGCCCATAGACTCTGCAGCATAATCTTGAGAACCCAGCATCATCTCATCACCACCTCATCATGATCCATTAGAGTAAGACTGTTCCAAAGTAGCTACTACAAAAGATGTGGAAGAAAAATGCCTTGTAGGCTTTTGATGGTTATTAATATTGAGATTCAATACAAGTTTGGGTAGTGTTTCCACTGAAGACTAATTTGAAAGAGAGAAGATGAATGTGCAGAGAGTTGTGGGGTGATGAAGTTCTTAGATTGGCCTTTGTCATGAAGGTGGAACCCCCATGAAGAGGGATTGTATTATGGCCAAGCAGAGTTCTTAATGAAGAGTTCCAGCTGTTATTTTTCTTCCCTGGTTGCCATGCCTTCTCAACCCCATGTCAGAAAAGTCCCTTTTGCCTCTCTGGGAGGCACAAGAAGTAGTTTGCAAGCTGGTACAGTTATTCTGGAGGCTTGATAAAAGTTGGGTTTCCCCATTTTGTTTGATTCATAACTTTTTAATCTAATGTCTATTTACTCCAGAGCTCAACCTAGTCGGTCACTAAAGAAACATTCAAACTTCCTACAGTTGGGAGACATGTAGAGGGTTTTGAAACACTGTGTTCCTGATAAGAACAAGTAAAATTTATTATAAAGCTGATATTTAAAGGTAAACAGTGATCTCTTGGAATTAATTGAAAGCAGCTAATTGTTAATCAGTCCCAAATAGGGACAAGTTATTTGGGTTTCTCACAAACACAGTTCTCTTTCAGACTAGTAACTGGAATGATTACTATCTTATCTTCTCCTGTTTGGCTCCTCTGTGTAGAAAAACATGGCACAACAATTCCTAGTCAGTTTACCAGGTAAGTAAGGTTGACATTTGTGCAAGTAAAATGATGGTCAGCCAGAGCAAGCAGCCAGCTGTCAATCCAGTTTCTCTTTTCAGTTTTAACAGATCTTTTCCAAAATGTAACTTCTCCCTTCTTTAACCCCCCAGATAGAAAGTAGAGAAAACCTTTGTCCTGTGAGAGGGTGAATAAGCACTCAGTAAAAATAATGTTTGGTTCATTAATGTGTGTGTGTATTTGGAATGTATCCCATCGATGATGATGTTATATCCACAAGTTCACAGATGCCAATATTTCAAACAGTTCCAAAGATATCGTTCACTAGTGATGCCTAGTGATGTTTCAAAATACACACACACACACACACACACACACACACACACACACACACAATATGGTGTTCCTAAAGTCTTTGTGCAGTTTTAAGCTATTAAAGTTTATGTGTGTGCACATGCATATATGTGTATACACACATATGTACACATGATAAATTGTGTGAAAAACAGAATGCATCATGTTTGTTTGAAATGCCTTTTCAGTTATAATTTAAGGCAAATATTTATGCTAATGTTTTTTTCCTAAGTCTTGGTTGGATAGGGAAGTAAATAAGCAGGGATCTTTTGAAAGAAACGTGTTGCAAAGTTAATGACGATGAGTAATAAAATCCTTGGTTAATGCTTTGTTTTCTAATAATAACCAATATCTGTTATGACTGTAGCCTCAGTAGTGTCTAATATCTCTTCTCAGGTTGAGTTCAAAATAAACTTCAAGTACATGTCTTTTGCAATGTATGGCTTCCTTATTTTCATTAAAAATGGTAAGTATTTTAGATTTTCTAGACTTCTAAAAGACTGGAAGTCCATAAACCAAAAGTGAATACATTAAAGATAAATTAGCAAGCATTTATGAGGTGCCTACTATGAACCAAACACTGTGTTAGGCACTTGGCGGGGAAAAGACAAAAATTAAACAAGCTCTAGCCTCAGGTACTTAGCATTTTATCGAGAAAAATCTGTGTAGAGAACTCTGAGTATGGAGACTCTTCTCCCTTCCCTCCCCTTTGCAGATTGTAATCTTGCTATGATTTGGTAGATTAATGTGAAGCAACTAGGGTTTAGGTAACTGCCCTGGGGGGGGGGGGGGGGGTCACACACCTCAGTATCGGAGGCAGGATTTTAACTTAGTTCTTCCTAACTTAAAACCTAATCTTTTTTTTTTTTTTTTGCTTTTTGGAGGGCAGGTGGGGTTGTGACTTGCCCAAGGTCACATGGCTAGTTTTTGTGTTAAGTGTCTGAGGCCGGATTTGAACTCAGGTCCTCCTGACTCCAGGGCCGGTGCTCTATTCACTGCACCACCTAGGTGTCCAAAACCTAATTCTTTATCCATTATATCACCCGGTGTCTGAAGCAGAAATATCGTGGACCAAATAATTTTTTGGAATCATGGCAAGAATTTGAAGACTTCTCTCATATTATATTCTAATAACGTTCCCTTTTGCTTAGTTGTAGTTAGCATTCATGATAAAACAAAGCATATTGTCCTTTATTCAAAAGATAACAATTGAATTAATGCCTAATAAGGGCGTGGTACAAAAAGAAGTGTAATGGATATGCCTGTGGCATATGATAGTAAACATATGGATGTTGTGAATCTTTGGGAATTCTAGGCAGTTGCCAGAAAAATGAATGGACATTTGTTTAAATGTACCTGTCCTGTACTGGATGTTTTCTTGTCCTTTGTAAGTTAATTCTAATAGGTTTCACTATAGAGATAATATCAGTCTTACCAGTTAGTTGATGATGATGTATTTTTTGATAGAATATAAACTCCTTTAGTGCAGGGAGTTTCATTTTTGTTCTTGTATCTTTGACATCTAGAAAAGCACATAGTATATAATTTTAAAAGTTATTTTATTTTTAATTGATGAAATAAAACATAATATAGTATAATAAAAAGATGATTATGCTTAAAACTGCAAATCTACATGCACAACTTGTTATTTCTTTCAAATATATAACAAAATTATCAAATAAAATTCTTTCTTTTTTCTTTCTTACCTACCTCTCACCCCACCCTAGAGATGGCTACCATTATACATAAATAAGCATATGTATGTAAAATTAGTCCAGACATACTTCTATTTATTAGTTCTTTCTCTGGATGCAGATAGCATCTTTCTTCATATGTCCTTTATATTTAATTTGGGTATTTAGAATAGTCAAAATAACTTACTGAGAGTTGTTCTTAAAACAATGTTGCTGTTACTGTATACAGTGTTCTCTTGGTTCTGCTCATTCCACTCTTCATTATTTCATTCAAGTCTTTCCATGTTTTTCTAAGATCATTGAGCTCATAATTTTTTGTAGCACAGTAGTATTCTATCACAATCTTATGCCACAACTTGTTCAGCCATTCCGCAATTGATGGATACCCTGCAATTTCCAGTTCTTTGCCACCACAAAGAAAGCTGCTACAAACATTTTAGAACATAGAGGTTCTTTTCCTTTTTCCCTGATCATTTTTGGAAATAGACCTAATAGTGGTATTGCTGGGCCAAAGGGTATAGGTAGTTTAATAATTCCTTGGGTACATAGTATATACTTAATAGATGCTTGTTGATAATTGACTTGTAGTTCTCTTGTGTTCATAAATGGCAAGGGAACATTTTGAGAAAAAAATCTTGTCTTCCCTTTCCTTCAGTTACATGACTATAGCCCTCAGTTCTACCAATAAATTCCATCACAATCTCTGGGTCAGGTTAAAGTTAATTATCACATGGTCTGTGGGCCGTAGGCCAAAAGCACAAGTTGAGTCCTCTTTCATTATAGGAGAGCTCTATAACATGTGCTGGGATTGGGATAGGAGCAGGTAACATGTAGCAATGGAAACAGTCCCCTAGTAGCCTGTCCTTAGGCATTAAAGATAGGAAAATGAGAAGGATAAGAAATGTGTGCTTGAAAGGGGAGAAGAGAAACATGGTCATGGGAAAGATTGTTTTAGGGCTCTCCATCTTATGTTTAAACTACCATTCTCTTTGTATCACTCTTTTTTCTGAAAGTGTGATCCAAATCTATACTGTTTGTTTTTGACTTGTAGGCTAAAATAGGTTACCAAGTTCAAATGAACCCAGGGAAGACACAGTCCCTATTGTATTTATGTCTTGGTTGTCATAAAGTAAATATATGGAATTGGGAGCTAGTATAGTAAGAGGGAAGCCTGTGATTTTTTTGCTTTTTGCTGTTTCAGCTGATTTCTCCGTAACCCTAGCATCCCTTGTGTTTTCTCTTGCTGCACCATATTGATTACCAGTTTGTTTACTTATTGCTAGGAGAGCTGTGGAAATCTTTGTTCTAAAGGGATGTAGTCAGCCCTTTGCATATCACACAGTGTCCTGTTATTAAAAAAAATGGGGTGAGAACTAAGGAGGTAACTTGAAAGAACTGAATAAAGTGGAAGTGAAGTGTCTGAGATTATACATGAGCCTAAGCCATAGATTAAAGAAGTTTAGAACTTCTGATTTAGGCCAGTCCCATCATTTTACAGATGAAGAAATCAGCCAGGCTAGTGACAGATCCAGGACTACAGCCTGGATCTCCTGATTCATTGTCCAGTGATTTTTGCTAAATTATGTAGTTATTTTTTAAAAGCAATAATTTTTGCCTTCCCAGGATTCCTTTAATCAATGCCACATGATTTCATGCTTGACATTGCCTTAAATTGAAGGAACTGGAAGTTTTACATCAATGTTCTCATTGTAATGATAATAATTAACCGAGCAGGTGAGAAGTACATTGGCAGAGTGGATTAAAAAGTCCTGGCCTCAGGAAACCTAGGTTAAAATCCTGCCCCTGACTCATACTGGATGTGACTCAGGGCCTCCTCAGCATTGGTAGAGGAAGTACTCTCTCAGGAGCCACCTTACCTGATAAAATAATAGGTCTAGAAAAAAAATTGGGCATTTTTGAGGTTCAAATCATTTTATTCTTTAAATTATTATATATCAGAAGCTAACCATTTTTCAAAAATGGATAGACCACAACACATTCTTGTATTAGAAATATGAATTCCAAAATGTCCTTGAGAATCCAACAAATACACTTAGGCTTAAACTGAGTGTCTGCTGCCCACAGTTGTTCAGACCCTGATTCATAAAAATTTAAGACCATTTTCAGCATGTCACAATAGTGGATACTTAAAATATTCAATCTGTGTAGATGTATAGAGATCTTTCTAGTGGAAGAAATATGCCATCTCCATGTTCCGCTATGCTATTGGAGCCATTCTTCCGAAGATACTTTTAGTGAATCTATAGAAGATAAACTCATAAAGTAATAATAATAAACAAACCTAATACCACCTACTATGTGCTCGGCACTGTGCTAAGTGCTTTATATATATTATCTCATTTGACCCTCACAACCACTTTGGGGTTGTTGTTGTGGATGGAGTTCCGAGTCAGGAAAACCTAAATTCCATTTTAGCCTGAGATAGTCACTGTGTGACCCTGGGCAAATCATTGAACTCTATTTGCTTAGGAGGCAACTAGGGGACTCAGGATAGAGCTCTGGGCCTGGAATCAGGAAGACCCAAGTTTAAATCTGTCCTCAAAACACTTACAATCCGTGTGACCCTAGACAAATCACTTAACCCTGTTTGCCTCAGTTTCCTCATCTGTAAGATGATCTGGAGCAGGAAATGGCAAGCCATTCCAGTAGCGTTGGCAATAGGGCCCCAAATGGAGTCATCAAGAGTCAGACAACTAATTGACTAAACTACCAAAAATAGCATTGGGAGGTAGGTGCTATTGTTATCTTCATTTTGCAGATGGGGAAACTGAGGCAGACAGTGGTTAAATAACTTGTCCAGGGTCACACAGATAGTAGTGACTTTATTTCTTTTTTTTTCTATTTGGAGGGCAATTGGGGTTGACTTGCCCAAAGTCACATGACTAGTAAGTATGTCAAGTGTCTAAGGCTGGATTTGAGCTCAGGTCCTCCTAATTCCAGGGCTGGTGCTCTATTCACTGCGTAGATAGTAACTTTTTAATATTGGCAGAGTACTTTCATATGTAATCACATGTGATCATCAAAAATACCCAGTGAGATAAATTCTGTGGGCTTTATTATAGATCCTTTTACTTTAGTTGAAGAACTGAGGTTCAGAAAAATAAAATTACTAAGGATCATAGGTTTAGAGCTCAAACGAACTTTGGAGATCATCTGTTCTACATACTACAGATAAAAAAACTTGGGACCCAGAGGGTTAAGTGATTCTCTTGTGGTCCCAGAAATACTAAGTAAGTATTAAGTTGCAAAGCCAAAATTTGGACTTAAGTCTTTGGACTCCAGATCTACCACTCTTTCTCCTGCATTGGTAGTAAATAACAGAGCCAGGTTTGTAAGCCAGGTTTTTTATTCCAAATTGAGACCTCTTTCCTTTGCACCAAGTGTTTTTACTTTTTAAAAATTTCCATCATGGACTCCTTTGACAGTCTGGTGAAGCCCATGGACTCTTACTCACAGTAATGTTTTTAAATGTGTAAAATAAAGTACGTAAGATTACAAAGAAAAATCAGATATTTTGCATTACAGTTATCAAAATATGGGGGGAAAAGTTCACAGTCCCCAGATTATTAAGAATTTATCTATTACACCAAAGGCAGAGACATTATCCTATCATTTGGTCCTTTGCAATAATTAGTACAGAGCCTTGTATGTAGTACATGTTCATTAAATATTGTTTGAATCAATGTCCATCTTTGGTCCCCCGACTAAATTTTAAATTCCTGGACAACAGAAATGTCACTTACTGCCCCTTTGATGAACTACCCCCCCACCCCCACCCCCGTTTGCATACTAGGCACTTGTTGGAATTGTTTTAGAGTAGAAACAAGTTGTCCCGTAAAAGCCCAACTTGAATTGTCTGTTTGTATACTGAAATGCCTCTTTAAAGTTCCTTAATCTGCAGAGGCCCAGACTTGTTTGACTTTACATTCCCAGGTTCTAGGGGAGGTTTTGCTATGCCAGGAGCACATTTACAGGTTGAAGTTCAAAAGGAAGCACGTTGTACAGGGAACACCCAAATTTGGCAACAGCTGGCTCCAGAGGTAATAACTCTCTCATTGGCATGGATGGTACATTCTTTCTTTGTTTAAACTGTTTTTCCTTGTCTTCCTTCAGGGCTGTATGTATCAGTCCACTTGATTTTAATAGCTTTTGTTGTTGTTTTCCGTTCTGTGACACATTTCCATGGTTTGGCTATTATTGATTCATCCATCCAGATCCTGCTACATGTAATTTAACATACTTGCTTTACTCTCTACCAGTGTTTTCATTAGGAATTTCCCAATACAATATTCCTGCAGTATACTGTATCAGCAATGCCATATTCACAATGCCTATAGAGATTACAAATATGCTGATATAATTATCCATCACAAAATACGTCAGGTTTGCCATTTGGGGAAATAAACTAGAAAATTTATTAAGATACCAAAAGACTGAGTCCCAAAACCAGAAAGTGAAAGCCATCAAAGTAGTTATGACATTGGCACAGGTAGATAAAGTAGAAAGCACCCACATTCTCAAGCCTTTAAAACAGAACAGGCTACCTCAGGCAAAGGTCCTCCTCTCCCCACTCACAGCAACCACCCAGTGTCCTGGAAGAGCGCTCCCAGCAGCTCCGGCCCCTGGCAGTCCTCAGCAGGAGTCCTAACTCAAAAAAAAAAAAAAAGGCAACCGCCGCCAACTGCCAACCGCAGGACCGTTAGCTCGGCTTTTCACTTTCTCTTGCTCTGCTATGTCAGCACGTCCATGGGGCATGGGAGATCTTTAAATCCCATAACCCTTACATATACCTCTTAGCTTTTCATATGGGAGTAGTATGCCCAGGCTCATATGCCAAGAATAACATTTTAATTAACTTTTTTTGCATCAGGTTTAGAAAATAATATCTGCTAAACATTGAAGCACAAGGACAAGCCATCCTGTCTTTATTTATACATACAGAGTACTTACTGAGGGAGATAATGAACCAGAAAATGGAATAATGCTGCCAAGTAGTGCTATTCTGAGGCAGCTAGGTGGCTCATCGAAGAGAGTGCTGGGCCTAGAGTCAGGAAGACGTGAGTTGAAATCCCGCCTCAGACACTTACTAGCTGTGTGACCTTGGGCAAGCCATTTAACCTCTGTTTATATTAATCCAACTAGAGAAGGAAATGGCAAACCACTCTAGTACCTTTGCCAAGAAAACCCCATGGACAGTACGATCTACAAAGTCATGAAGAGTCAGATGGGACTGAACAACAAGTGTTTTCTACATTTCACAGGATCCTAGATTTAAAACTATGACCTACCCATTTATTTTACAGATGAAGTAACTGAGATCCAAAGAGATGAATTTCGTTACCCCAGTTCACATAGGTAGTCAGTTGCAGAACCACAACTTGGACATAGATCTGCGGATCTGAAATCTACCATTCCTTCCATTCTATCATTGCTTTTTGTCACCTTGTCTGAAAGTGGAGAAAACTAATGTCAACTTGATGGAATCCTAATAAAGGTGCCCCCAGCCCCACTATTCTAATGTCATTATAGGCCCCACTTAACAGCAGGCCCACTGTACCTACCCCCCATATCCTAACTACTTCATATATGTCTCACTACTCACTAGAACAGTGGGTATGTCCATGAACTCACATTTCTCACAGAAACAGTAGGTGTGTCCATGCACTCAGCCACAACCACATCCATCTAGTTCCAGATAAGACCACAATAATCAGCCAATCAGAAAGCAGAACCACCAGGATGCCCAAGCAGAATGTGGACCCCCAAAATAATAGAAGGGACTTTCCCTAAGTAGTCACCTTTGCAGTAATAGTAAAGAAATGACCTAGAGTGAATTTATGATGTAAAGAGACTTATTATAATACCATTATCATACATATGTACTCCCCCAAATAGGTTTTTTCAGTATGCATTGTGGGTAATTACATGTGCAGTTCCACTGTGGCTGGGACCCCTTCTCCATTGCGTAATCCCTTAACAAACCCCTCCTGCCTTTTTAATATTCATAATTTCTGTTATGTAATTGCATCTTTACCCTATAAAAATCCTACTGAAGTTGCTGGTTCCTCTTTGGTTCCACTACACTACAACATGAAACCCCACAGTTTTTGGTGTCCCAGAGTTTAAACTTCAACATACTAGTGACAACAATCGATTTGACTCAACAAACACTTATTAGCTTTGTATTGGGGAAAATGCAAAGTTCAGATGAAACATCTACTCACCCTCAAAGAACTTAGTGTGAAATGACAGTAACCCTCAGTCTTACTAAGCCATACAAAAAGTATTTGACACCATTAGCTAGTGACTACAAAGCAAGATTGGCTATTTTTGTTTCTTTTAAATAGATTTTATTGATTTTTTTTTTTACATCTCCTAGATTTCCCCTGTGTCTTTCTTCTTCCCCCTTCCTGAGCGCCATTCCTATAACAAGTAATTTTTTTTTTTTTGCCTTTTTGGAGGACAATTGGGGTTAAGTAACTTGCCCAAGGTTACACAGCTGGCTAGTTTTTTTGTGTGTGTGGGTGTTAACTGTCTGAGGCCAGAATTGAACTCTGTCCTCCTGATTCCGGGGCTGGCGCTTTACTGACTGCACCGCCTAGCCACCCAAACCATACCTTTTATTTTTTAAGTAATTTTTTTAAAAAGAATAAGTGGAAGAACAGAAAAGATGTTAGCAAAACTGATTGACTTATCGAAAAGATCTGAGATTGTGTGCAATGGTGCACATCTCTGGATCCCACTTCAGTAAAGTGTGTGTTTGGGAGGGGGTTATCTTCAAAGGTCTCTTCTTTGAACCAACACTTGTTCTTTATAATTTCATGACATTAGTTGTTGATTGTTGTGTGGTGTTTCTTTGTGTTTAAATTGTTGTAGTCACTGTACACTTTGTATCGATTCACGTTAAGTCCCTCTATGTTTCTCAATAGTCATGTTCAGCTTTTCTAACAGTATGATAATATATTCCATTGCGTTCATAAGCCACAATCTGTGCAGCCATTTCCCAATCAATGAGCATTTACTTTGTTTCCAGTTATTTGCTACCACAAAATGTGCTGCAGTAAATATTTTGGTGTCTGTGGAGCCTTTCTTTTTTGTCAGTGATCTATCAGTGGAATCTCTGGGTCAGAGAGTTTGGACTTTTTAGCCACTTTATTTTCATGATTTCCTAATTACTTTCCAAAATACATGTACTAATTCATGGCTCTACTAATAAGGTATTTGTGAGCATGTATTTCTATAACCCTTTCTTATCTTTTGTCATCTTTGCTAATTTTCTGGATGTGAGGTAAAATTTCAGGGTTGTTTTGATTTTCATTTCTCCTATTATTACTGATTTGGAGCTTTGCAGGATTGGTTAATAATGCTATTATTATTAATGATGCTATTATTGTCATCAATAATGATATTATCATTAATAATAATTGTTTTCATTCTGATTTCATTGTGATTTCATCTATATAGGGAACTCTCAGATGGGAACTCCCTTTACCAGTGCAAGTGAGCGCCTTCAGTCTTAAAGAGTTGCCTAGAGTCTTAAGTGATATGCTTAGGTCACAGCCATGAGTGGAATAACGTGCCCAAGGTCACCCAGGCAAGTGAAGCATTTGAGGCAGAATCTAAACCTACTTCTTCCCGGCTCCCAAATCCAGCTCTGCTCACCACACCATGTGGTCTTTCCACCCACATTCTAGAAGGGATTGTTGGGGTCCACTGAGCATGTTTTCATAGCTGATTACTTTTCTAGCTGAAGAAGCAGCAGAGCTTTTAGCTAAAGAGCTCTATTGATTTGTCATCACCCTCAGCCCATTTGATTGAGTAGACAGTACAAGCAAGGTCTTCTTGATTGGCTTTGGCTAGATCCCAACTATTTAACCAATGCCAGAACTGGTTGTTCTTCTCCTTGGACTTCACTTCTGTTACTGAACAAGATGTGCTCATCCCTTCTTCCTCACTTCTCATTACTTTAAACAGAAATGGAGACCTTATCAAACTCCCTTTTCTCTCTCTCACCCTAGCAGTGACTCAGCGTTTGATCCTGGTGAGAAGAGCCAGGTTGCTGCAGGCTACTTAGCAGACTGATGGTGTTTTAAAATGTTTTGACATGAGAATTAGTTATAAATGGGTGCTTAAAAATTTTTTTTTAAAGCTTTGAATCCCATGCTGATTTTAAATGGGAGTGATTCATTCCCTTCTGAAGAGAATACAAGGGGAAATGCTTTTTTAGGCTAGATACTGTTTGACATTTGCCTTTTAAATTCCCATGTACAGTTCAATTCAGCAAATGCGTATTGAAGGCCTATTGAGTAGAGGCAGCGTGCTTGGTGGTGGGATACCAAAGTGGAGTTGGGGGTAGGAGGGAAGATGCAATTACTTCTTACCTTTGGGAGTTTATATGGAGGAACTGTAATTCAAGTTAGACTATGACATACATAGTAGAGGTCATTAATTGTGTTCTTTGGTCTTTTTCCAGTTGTGTCCAACTCTCCGTGACCCTATTTGGGGTTTTTTCTTGGCAAAGATATTGGAGTGGTTTGTCATTTCCTTCTCCAGCTCATTTTACAGATGAGGAAACTGAGGCAAACAGGAATAAGTGATTTGCCCAGGGTCACACAGCTAGGAAGAGTCTGAGGCTGGATTTGAACTAAGGAAGGAGAATCTTCCCATCTCTGATCTGGCACTCTATACACTGTGCCATCTGGCTGCTCCCCAGGAGAAGTCACAGAATCATAGAATTTATAATTGGAAAGGGTCATAGAGTTGATGAAGTTCAGCCTTCTCATTTGACAGATGAGGAAGCTACAGTCCATAGAGGGGAAGAAATTTAGTCCAAGGTTAAACAAGGTAGTCTATAATAGAGCTTGAATGTGAAACAAGTCATTTGATTGCAGTTCAAGAGCTCTTTGTACCATTATACTGTGTTGCCTAACAGCAATGCATGAAAAAATTGAGTAAGAAGTATTCCTCATTGGCAATCTGGAGAAAGCCTTCATGAAACTTGGGACTTGCACTGAGCTTTGAAGGAAGAGAAGGAAGGAAAAAAAAAGAGAAAACATACATCTATTTTTAATTTATTTTGTTAAATACCAATTAAAAATTTTTTTAAAAATACTCATTTAAAATTTTATGAGTTCCAAATTCTCTCCTTCCCTCTGCCTTGAGAAGGCAAGCAATATGATATTGACAGTATGTGTGACGTCATACAGAACATTTCCAAATTTGTCAGAAACATGCATTTATTAAGCACTTTCTAAATGCCAGGTACTAAGTGTTTTACAAATATTTCATCTGATCCTTACAGAATCCCTTCTGAGTGGGTTCTATTATACCCATTTTACTGTAGAGGAAATGAAGTGGATATGAAGTTGAATGACTTGCCTAGGGTCACGCAGCTAATAAGTGCCTGAGGCTGTATTTGAACTGGGGGGGGGGGATTTCCCTGACTCCGGGTCCTGTGCTCTGTCCCTCCATTGCCTTTCCTGCCTCCCCCCAAAAAACCAAACCCCAAATAGCTGGTAGCCACGTATTCATGTTGATCCTCAAATAAGCCTGGCCCTATTGGCATAATCTTTGTAAACCCAAGGTCACCTGTGCACTCTGTTTAAATATGACTATTGAGAGAGGGCTTAGATCATGTGAATAAAACCTACCTTTGAGGTAGAATTTGCAAAGTAAGGCAAGGCCCCATCACTTCTCACCACCTTATTACATTCTTTGCTTTAAGAGTTATTCTGTTGGGATAAAGCATTACCTCCAGAAGACCACTAAGGAAAATAACAGATATTAACTTGTAAGGCAGGAGCATTAGCTCATTTGTCAAAATTAATCAGATTATTGAGCTGTCACTTTAAAAAATCAAGGTCTTTGAGGAAATGGGATATAAAACAGTTAACTTTTGATTAGGGAGCAGTGTTTAAAGTATGGAGTGTTGTCTGAGGAATATAACTTGCCTTTATTTTTTTTTCTTTTTTCTTTTTTTTGGAGGACAATTGGGGTTAAGTGACTTGCCCAAGGTCACACAGCTAGTTTTTGTGTTAAGTGTCTGAGGCTGTATCCAAACCCAGGTACTCCTGACTCCAGGACCGGTGCACTATTCACTGTACCACCTAGCCTCCCCTTTGCCTTTATTCTTAAAAGAGAACATATATACATATATATATATAATAGAATCTTTTAAAAAATTTCTCAAAATCTTAATTTTGAACTTACCATATTGTGCTAAAACATAGCAAAACCTTCTAAGCTTAATCAGGAATTTAGGACTCTTTGCATTTACTACTGTGCTTTTGGGGGAGCTTTTGTGTCTGCTTTTCATACTTTTTCTGTCTCTTCCCTTGTCTCTTTCTACTCAGTGTGGCTACCTGTATTGGTCTCTTGCCATCACTAGTGTGCTTTGGCCTCAGAAATCAGATGGCCAAAATGTCAGCATTGTAAGTTAGAGGTGAGGTGACTCTGAGTGAGTTCCCTGAAAGCATCATTATATAGTTAAAGTGTATAAGCTTGAAGTATATAGACTTCCTGTTACTTATTCTGGTTATGAAGAAACCTTTATTTGTTTCATATCCTGATTTGGCACAGTATTTTGAACAGGTAAGGTTACCTAGAACTGAGTTCCAGATAGGTAAAGAGTCACTTTGATATTATGCAAGGCCTTTATATAAGAAATACAATCACTGACTACTTAAAGCAAAAGACTAAAATGCCTAATACTGTTTTCAGCTCTGAAAAATATAATACTTTTAATAATGAGATACCTCAATTTACTCCTTTTTAAAAACTATTTGATAAAGGTGATTGTTAAATCATTTTAGTCATGTCCAACTCTTTGTGACTATTTGATTTTGGGGGGGGGGGCAAAGATACTAGAGTGGTTTGCCATTTCCTTCTCCAGCTCATTTTATAGATGAGGAAACTGAGGCAAACAGAAATAAGAAGATTTGCCCAGGGTCACACAGCTAAGGCTAGATTTAAACTCAGGAAGATGAGTCTTTCTGATTCCAGAGCTGGCACTCTATCCACTGTGCCACCCCAGCTGGCCCAAAGAACTGAAGGAAACAGTAAATTGGGTGTTAAGAGGACAGTAAAATAGTGAGGGGGGGGAGAGGGTGTGGAGGAAAGGAGAGAGAGAGGAAGAGGAAGAGAGAGAACCCTCATACACACAAAGCACATACTGGAACCAAACTCAGTTTCCAATAACTTTGAAATTATACCAGAGTTTGGGCCTGAAGTACAGCTCTTATGTTATCAACTTGGCTCCTTGCACTTTCTTAATATAGGTGTGTCTCTGATTAAGGACAAAGTAGTTCATACAGTAAAGACAACTCCCAAAATACATACGTTGTTTTTGTTATATACTCACTAAACCTTTTTCAAGGACAAAATAATAGCAGAGAAAAATCAAATCTGTTGATTTTAAATTAGGCTCAGACCTTCAGTTGAAATGAAAAGCTGCTAAGACCTGTCAGATCAGCAGATTGAGAGTAAGATGTTCTGGTTCTATTCCTGTCATTGATTTTTCAATGGGAATTTGATTTCTCTACTTATAAAGAGAAAATCATCAATACTTGTGGCCCATCTCCTTCCTAACTGTTCATGGGAGTCTCCATGTTAGTATATGGAAAGCTCTCTAGACTTTACATAAGAAAATCAAAGCTGTAATAGCCACAAGTAGAGACAACGGATTGTCTGAATGATTCAACTCCATGAGTATTTTGGAGTGCAGTACTACTAAGGCTCTCAATGATTATCTTACTGGCTCTAGTTTCTTATTCACTATAAATCCTTTCTGCCCTAATAATTTTGTAAAAGACAATTACTTTTAAAAACCCACAAGTTCTGTTTTTCTTCTTCCCCTCCAGATTTGAGGGATGGGGATGGGGGTGGGGGTAGAGAGATATGAGGGAGCAATAATAAATGCTTTTTAATTTAAAAAAATAAGAAAAATTAAAACCCGTAAACCATCAGCTTTCCAAAAAAGAAACTAAGAAAAAAAAGTGAGTTCCTAGTTCTGAAAAGTGTCCTGAAGTAATGGATATTATTTCAGTCAACCCTAGCAGCTGCCAATGCTTTTCAAATGCAGCCAATTTCTGGATGGTATCTAACATTTAATCACTTCCTAATTCTGAACTAACTCTTAAGGGTCGAATACCTGATTTTCCAGTTGCCACCCTTTGCTTGGACCTTCATGAAAGTCTATTTGCTAGTAAACTTGCCTCTTAAATAAGTTGTTAAATAATGGGTTTATCAATATAGCATGTCAATATAAGGTATTTGTGTCAGTATGAAAACAAACTTTGGGGAAATGTGCCCATTTCTACTTAGGAGAGAAAACAAAGTTATTGCTCTCTGCTTATTAAATAATCTCTCAAATGACTATTTTCTAGTAACTTAAAAATTAACTCTTAAGTTCTTTAGATTATGCTTTGAGAGATAAGGGAATGGGGAATGAATTTAAAGAAAACTTATATTTAGTAGAAGATTAGTGAGTTTGGAGTCAGAAGACCTCACTAGCTATAGGTTCTGGAGAAAGTCACCTGACCTCTCTGAGTTCTAGTTTCTTCATCTGTGAAGTCAAAATAATGATTTCTTTACTCACCTTATAGGAATATTGAGTGATCCATGAGAGAGCATATGTAAAAGTGCTAATAATCATGAATCTCTGTATCATTATAACTTAAATGTCCCAGATATCTAAGCACGTACAGCAGAAAATAATGCTGGTTTCAGTTAGAATCTGAGTTTGATTTCCACCTTTGACAGCCACTACCTATGTGACCTTGGACAAATCACTTAACCTTTTGGGGTCTCAATTTCCTTCTTTGTAAAATGATGTCATTGGATTCCATGACTTCTGAGAACTTGGTCCCTTTTCAGCTTTAGCTTTATGAACCCATGATGTGGATAAGGACTGGACTCGTGATTTCATTTGTATAGAGGGCTCCCCCTACCAAAGCTTAAGTAGTACATCCATGTATAATGATATAGGTACGCTCTAGGTGAGGACTTGATTTGTGACACACATATAGACATGTGCACAGAAGACATATTTTTGAGAATTCTATACATATACACACAGATATGTGCATGCATATATACATATTATATATGTACATGTGTGTATCTATGTGTCTCAGCTTAAACCTAAAGTAAGGCCTATTGGGCACCAATACATTTGGCTGCCCAGAGCACTCATTATATACAATATACACTGATAAAAATACTCTGGGAAACTCTCCAAGACTGTAAGGTATAGATAGAAAAGAAAAAAGATAAACCAGAGGACAGATGAATATTTATATTATTTATATTGCTTACCTTAACGCTTTTGCTCTAATGATTGACTTTATGTTGTGAAAAAAAGACTCCATGTCCCAGCACTAAGTGCTCCTTTCAGAGAGTTTTTACTTAGTCCTCTACTTTTAGACTGAAGAGAACATGAATTGACCCTGACAGCTTGAAGGAAGTTGCCTGGGAATGATGAGTCATTATTCTTTTATAAAATCAATCTAGCATTACTTACAGACAATAATCCCAAAGAGAATGACCCTGTACTCTAACAAATAGACTCTGAAGTCAAAACTGTCATCAGTGACATGAAACTAAAAGTTAAGTGACTTGTTACCATGATAAATCTCTTGACCCTAGGACACAAATGGACAAGAAATAAGAACATTTTTAAAGTGTTATGTTCAACCTTAGGTTGGTTGAGCAAGCAAAGGTATGGTAGGCACAAATAAAAGTCTACGATGCAGTTGAGCTCTCTACTGTCCCAGGCAATGAATGACTTAGATAAAACTGTCACCTTTGGTTATGAGAAATAGTGCATCACCATCTATGTGAACCTTTGATGTCAAAGGATGGACTATAGCCTTTCGTTATAGAGGGCAACCACGCCTAGAGGTTAAGTAATTTTACTGGAGCCATCACAATATGGGCAGGACAGTGTAATAAATGAAGGGAGGGCCTTTGGAGGCCATCTGGAGATGAGAGCTGCTGAATGCAATTGTGAAAGTTAGTGCTTCCATGTGTGGAGAGGGCTGCCTTAAGAACTAGAGACTGGCTTTATACAACCAATTTCAGTGACACCAGAATGGCCTTTTTTGGATCCTAGAATAGCAGTTATGCACACCAGTAAACATTCACCAAGTCTCTCTCTACTCTGTGAAAGTATCTTACTTCCTAAGTATAAGGCAGAACCTGCCCTCAAGAAACTTATAATCTATTGGGGGAGAGGGGTATAACACATTAAAAGACTATTCAAGGTATGTCAGAGTCTATGTGTATTTAATTGGCAAACAAGTATATTATTATACAGTTGACCATATTTTCTGACTCAAAAATCAGGACACTTTCTTTTCTTGAAATTGGGGCTATATCAGAAAATTTGTAAGGTATGGTCATTGTGTAGATGAAGGCAATCTATGCCATGAGCATAATCAGTCAATAAATATTTATTAAGCACTTCCTATGCGCCAGGCACCATGCTAACTGTTGGGTAGTTTCATGGAAAAAGCCTCCAACTTTAACTACAAAGGTCCAAAAGCTATAAGCACACTAAATTAAATCAGCTGGTGAAGCTATAGTGTCCTTGGTTGTATACACACTTCTGCCCAAGAACCAACAGAGTCAGTGTGCTTTGGAGTGGGGAACACTTAGGGGAGTTTAAGAGACCTGGTTTAGAATTCTAGATCTGGCCCTTATTGTTGAGAGGGATAGAGACTGGACTTCCCATTTCTTTGATGTAGGGTACTCCACAGCTACGCAGAGGATAGATTGGGAAAGGGAGATAGTTGAGTTAGGGGGACCAATGAGGAGGCCATTCCTTCTTGTTAAACTATTGCTAGAGGGTGTCACAGTGGATATAATATTGGACTTGGAGTCAGGATTTATTAAAATTATGTTATGGCAATAATATTGATAATATTCTATAATATAATTACAGTATATATAATCTACCAAGGCATGGAAGGATTGTGTTGTCTACCAATAGAGGCAGTGCCCATGTAGATAATATAAAACCTACTTAATAATAGCTAGCACTTATATAGCATTATAAGGTTTGCAAAGCACTTTACAAATACTATCTTTACTAATTATTATCCTCACAATATACTGGAGAGGCAGGTAGTCTTATTATTCCTATTTTATAAATGAGCAAACCAAGGCAGGCGGATTAAGTGTCTTGCCTGGGATCACACAACTGGTAAATTTTTGAGGTTGTTTGAACTTGGGTCTTCCTGACTTTAAGTCTAGTGCTTTATCTGCCATGCCATCTAGATGAAGTATAAGCGTGGACCTCTATGTACAGTGGTAAACCATGGGTGCTAGCCTGCAAACTTAACAAAAGTCACCCATCCCTTGGGAAATAATCAGCCGAAGGCTGTAAGGTTAGGACTGACCTGAGTTTGGAGGGGTGGGGATGAGGGTGATGAGCTGAAATGTCATTGCCCTTGTGCAAGTGCAAGTGCATTTTTAGGAGGAGCCTTGAGTAAAGCTCTCATTTTGAGCAGTTAAGTTGATCAGTGGCTAGGGTCCTGAGCCTGGAGTTGAAGATCTGAGGAAGAGGAGGAAGAAGAGTAGTAGTAGTAATAACAATAATAACAACACATATCTTTCTGGGTTGTTGTGAGGATCAAATGCAATAATATTGGGTAAAGTGCTTATTAGTACAGTGCCTGGAACATAGTAGGTGCTATATAAATGTTAGCTTTTAATAATGATAATAATATGATGATTATTACTTCTACACTACTGAAAAAGGGGGCAAATAAATTATAAAATTCCATTTAACAATGGCAAATCTATAGCCAAGAAAACTTTGGTATTCAAAATGCCTTATCTTCTGAGGGTCCTGGAGAGCTTATGGCTTTACTGTCATATGAATTCTTAAAATTTCATTAATTTAGAATTTTTTCATTTCAGAAAGTAAAAAGGGAGTGTGTTAATATATAAAATGAAAATTTATTTTCACTTACTCTTTTAATCTTGATAAATCAGGGTTAAAGGTTTTGAACATCTGTAAAAGGGAGATAGATAATTTGTGTTCCAGCTGTTAGTCAACAAAGTTATTTATTGAATGACTTTTAACCTGTGCAGCACTATGCTGTGAGGTATCAAGGATCTTAAAGAAATGTAAGGTACCATAGGCATGTGTACTCAAGAGTAAACAATTGTTGGGGCGGTAACACAGATAAGAAGCAGTTAAAGAATAATGAGCTGACAGTGGCATTGACTGAAAATGCCCTGGGAAATCAGAGAAAGGAGCTCAGCATGGACTACATTACTGAGGGAGAACTTCTTGGAGGGGATAGGAAGCTTAAGGGATTCCAGGAAGGGGAGAAGGGGTTATTGGAAGGTTTAAATGCATGATATGTGGGAGGGAGCAAGGAGGCCAGCTTAGCATGGATAGTAGATGGCATTGAAGAGGCCTAGAAAATTAGGTGAAGTGGCTACTGTGTGACTGTTATAGAGGGTTTGAAAGTGAAGTAGATGATTTTAAACTTATGTAATAAGAAGCCATCGTAACTTTTCTAGGAGGGGAATAACAGGATAAAAATGGTGGTCCAGGAAGATTCATCTGGCATTAAGTTGTAGTGGGGAGTAACCTGTATCAGGGACATACTTGGGGGTTGTCCCAGTTATCTGGGCATACACTAGGTGATAAGGATGAGAATAAAAAAGAAAGGGTGACTTCATGGGAAATTTTGTATAAAGAAATACCACTTGGTTACAGATTGGCTCTATGGGTCAAAATAGATGGAAAAGTCAAAGACAAGTCCAGATTTTTTAGGTTGTTGGAACCATTTAAGATAATGGGATGAGAAGAGGAGTCAGTTTATGGAAGTTAGGGTTGGTGGGGATAATGGTGCAACTGGTTGAGATTTATTTGTGGAGTTTGAAGCAAAGGAGGATAGTTAAATAGAGATATCCAAAAGCTATTAGAAATATAGAACTGTAGTAACTGTAAGAAGGCAGGAGGTATAATAAGTAAAGTATTTAGGTCAGACAAAATTTTACGTAAAGCCTACACCCTGTCTCAGTATTTGGAAGCTCTTATTTTAATTCTTTTTTGGAAGTCAACTTCCAACCTCTATCTCTTTCCACCAGGAAAGCAGTGGTGAGCAAGCTGGATTCTTTTTTTTTTTTTTTTTTACTTTTTTGGAGGGCATTTGGGATTAAGTGACCTGCCCAAGGTCACACAGCTAGATTTGTGTTAAGTATCTGAGGACTGATTTGAATTCAGGTCCTCCTGACTCCAGGGCCCATGCTTTATTCATTGCACCACCTAGCCACCCCTATAGCAAGCTGATTCTTAAGGAAAGGTCTGGGAACTTGGGGTGTCTTCCCAGGGGTGGGCATTAAATTGTGACCTTGTAAACCAGGTTGGAAAGTATTCTCTGAGCAGAATCATAGGGCAAAACTTTGGTACAAATGTTTTATTGGTCTTTCTAAAATAATAGTGGTTTGTGGATATGGGATTTTATAAAAGGAAATTGGGAAACAGTAGTATTTAGGGAGGGCATTAAAATCATTTGGAATATAAATAGGTTATTAGAGTTGATTAGGGAAACCAGATTATTGGGATTTTCCCAAATAAGGAAACTTTAGAAAGATGGAAAAGTTGTGGGAGGGCACACTTGTAATCTCCCTACCTGGAGAGGCTGTCAGATCCCTTGAACTCAGGAGTTCTGAATTTCCTCGGGCTTAGCCAATCAGTTGTCTGTGCTAAGTTTAGCATTAACTGTCCCCTTCCCTGCAAGCCATCTAATGAGGGTCAACCTGCTCAAGTCAGAAATGGAATAAGTCAAAGCTCCTGTGCCTATCATAAAGGGTCTAGGCAGCAAGTGGGAGAGATAGGGAGACCCTGACTTTAAGAAAAATGTTCATGGGAGTTTAGAATGGAATGGACCTTAGTGGTTAATTCTAGGTCAATATTTTCACTTTACAAATTAACCCCCCCCCCCCTGCAAACTACAGTGAAGTTAAGTAATTGGTCCTGACTAACACAAAATATAAGTAACAGAGCCAGGATTTAAACCCAGGTTATATATCTTTTGCTTTAGTCTCTACCAAGTCTTGTATCAAACCCGATTTTTTTTTAATGTTCCTAGAGAAGGAGATTCAAAAAGCCATCTTTGACAGATAGTTTTTATGCCTAGCAGTTCTTGAGTAAGGTAATTCTCAGGTACATGTTGGGAAATGCTGGCTGTAAAATGCTTTGAAGCACTTAAATCTAAGGGGATGCTGGGTAAATGACAAACACTGTTATCTCTCAAAAGATGTTTAGACCTAATACAGTCCACAGGGGAGATATCTTATATTGGTCTGTTACATTCTATTTGGAAAAGTACTATGTCTGAATTCTTACTCTTCTACTTTAAAAATAAGTGCCTAAATAGTAAGTTTGATATCTATGAGAAAGTTTTCACAAGGAAGATAGGAAAAGAGCTAATCGAGACTTATATTCACTTTGAATGTCTTTACAAATTAAAGGTTTCCTTGGTTATATTCACTTTAAACTCCTGCTTCATACTGGCAAAATGCACCTTTCTTTTTCTGAAACCAGGGAACCACCCAAAGTGAGATAGTTTGGGTTTTTGTTGTCAAGATCTCATATCCTAGCTTCCCTCAAATGCCCACTAATGGCTCATGTTCTGCAAGAAGGCTTTCATAGTCATTCTTAGTGTCAGAGATTCTCTCCAGTCTAACCTGTTTAGGTCTTGTTTGTACATAGGCAATGGCACACCATTAAACTGTGAACTTCTTGAGGAACAGGGACCTTTCTTTGCCTTTCTTTGTATGCCTAGAACTTACCACAGTGCTTGCAATATAGAAGGAGCCTCATAAATGTTGACTTCTTGTTGTTGACCATGTATGTGGGCCTAAGTAAGGAATGAACAGTGCTAGTTGGATAGATGGCAATTTCCAGAGGTCTGAAATGGAGTTTTCTGGGATTTGTTTATTACTATAGTTCAGTGGGTTGTTGGTAGACTAGGGTCTAATGGGCCACTGTTCTTAGATTCAGCAGGTTCTTAATTCTGAACATAGCCCTTGCTGGAGAAACAGACCAGACTGACCAATTAGCTTACAGTAAGTTACCTTAAACTGATTGAGGGCAAGGCTTATTGGGGAAGCTTTGGTTTCGTAGGCAGGAAGCTTAGAAAGAAGAATCTCTATTAAATTATGAACCTGTTTGCCCTGTCATGACCTCTCTTTTCTACTAACTTATCCCATCTCTCCTAACAAAATCTTTGCCCTTTAGAGAATGCCGATGGGTAAACTAGAGAATTTCTGATAGGCAAACAGCAGGGCTTTAGGACACATGTATCTGGGTAGTCAACCTTATGGTACTTCTCAGTATATGTTTTAAATAGAATTTTATTGGATGGGGGGAAGGTTAGATTAAGGTATTTCCTATCCCCAGTGGGGAAAGGTTGAAAACTATTTTTCATGAACACCCATAATTCTATATTCTGTATTAATATGTCATATATGTCAGCAAGATAGTGAAGGCTTGCAGGGGTGGGAAACCTGTAGCCCTGAGACCACATGTGGCCCTCTTAACCAAATCTAAACTTCACAGAACAAATCCTCTTAATAAAAGGATTTGTTCTGTAAAACTTGAATGCAGTCAAAAGGCAGCACCCAAGGATCTAGAAGGCCACATGTGGCCTCAGTGCTTGCAGGTTTCCCACCCCTGGAGGAAATGGAGCACTGCTGGGCGTAGTGTTAGGAGTTAAGGAATTAAAATCTGGCCTCAGACACTTTTTGGCTATATGACCCCTGGACTTACCTCCTCTGTCTCAGTTTCCTTATATGTAAAAGAAAGAATGATAAGAGAATCCATTTCCCAGACTTGTGAGGAACAGACAAGATAACATTTAAAGTGCTAATGCAAATCTTAAAAGTGACATATGTGAAATTATTATTAATAATTGTGATGTGTGATAACATGGTTCGCTTCTTGTCTCACTTAGGTACTCAGACACTTACACAACTCTCTCTCACCACACTTTCATGGCAATGCATTTAGCTTATATAGACTTGGATGAAAAAAACAATCAGTTTATCATGAGACAAGTGTTTTTTTTTTTAAGCAATTGGGGTTAAGTAACTTGCTCAAGGTTACATGGCCAGGTGTTTCTGGGTGGGTGCTAAGTGTCTGAGCCTGGATTTGATCCCAAGTCATCCTGACTCTGGGACCGGTGCTCTTACTCACTGTGCTACCTGGCCACCCCAGACAAATGTTTCTTTTAGGGTCAGAAAGATTGCTAGAATAGATTTGGTCTCAGAGGACCTTGGTTCACAACCCAGCTCAGCCACTTGGGGCAAGGCACTCACCTCTAGACCTATTTATAAAATGAGAGTTGAGCTAAAGGAATGGACTGCTGAGGTCCTTTCCATCTCTAAATCTGTGATTTTGGGATTGTATACAGGTGGTTAATAATTGACTACTATCAATAATGAGATATCATTTGCAAATAAGTACTTGAATTTTGATAATTTCTAGTAGGTCGCAACCATAGCTTCATAGATAAATGATTAAAAAAAAAGCAATCAAAGCCTCTAGAATACCCTTTAGACCTCTGCTGTGTAAACATTAGATAGTCTCTCTTGATATAAGGACGAGGCTCTTGTGGGACTTGATGTTAAATAGTATTTGTTAGTAGTTGAACAAAGGATTTTTGGAAATTAAATGGCTACTTCATTTTGATAATTTCTATGTGTCCATATGAAGCCTATGTTCATTGATCTCACTGGAAAATGCAGTTAGTAGGAGTGAGCTAGAGCGATTGCATTACATAGCATTAATCTTATGCCTGGTGCAACCTTCTGCCTCTGATTGTACAACCATGGGCCAGGCACTTAAACTCTCAGTATCCCCAGGCAACTTTCCAAGATTATAAGTTAAGGAGGAGTTGTATGGCATTCACCAGTGGGGGGTGTTTCAACACCCGGGAAATCTCAGGTCTGGGCTTGAAGAAAAAAATCTTGAGTTGAGGGATTGCTGATTCTGATTAAAGTCCACAATCACCTCATTTTTTTTTACCTTCCTAACACCTCCAAACCTATGTATATAGAGAAAATTATACTTCATCAGTATAAAAAAGTCCATAAAACTCGGATGTTCTTTCCCCTTTCTCCTGGTGTACTACTACTCATTGATATTTATTTGTATGGTATATTAAATTTAGAGTACACCTCGCTATTTTGTTCTAACTTGACAAGTCCAGTTTCAGAATTTCACAAGTTTCAAGAGCATGTTATTTAAATGTGAGAGGTCTAGTCATCATGTTTAAATTAGGGAGAATATCAGATCCTTTTGGGTAGCTAGGTGGTACAGTGGATAGAGTTCTGGGCTTGGAGTCAGTCCTGAGTTCAAATCTGGCCTCAGATTTGGACTTACTAGCCATATGACCCTGGTCAAGTCATTTAATTCTATTTGCCTCAGTTTCCACATATATAAAATGAACTGGAGAAGGAAATGACAAACCCCTCCAATATCTTTGCCAAGAAAACCCAAATGAGGTCATAAGAATCAGACACGAATGGACAATAATCCTTTTTTTTTTTAACGGGGTGAGGGAAAAACTAGTTAGACAATGAGTGTGTGTGTTGTAGTGGTAGGGGTACTAGATTTGGAGTTGGGCTATTTGGGTTCAACCCTGCTATTTACCTCCTGTCTGACCTTAGAAAAGTCCCTTCATTTCCCCTTTCTTGGCCTCAGCTTCCTCCCTGTAATCTTAATGGAATATAAGATCTTCCCTGCCCATTAATAGGCCTCACATGGAGCCCATTAAGGGAAGCTTGGTTAGGGGAGACTTGCTTGTAGGAAGGCTTTCACACCTTTTGTTAATTTCTAATCAGGCAATAGGGTTTTTTGATGGCTTCTGGCTCTCAGACATCTGTATATATTCCGAGTTAGTTTTTTGCTTTGGGGGCTGGCTTGCTTATGAGAAGGATCTTATGATACCCTGGTTGAGATTCTGAGTGCCTGTATATTCAGAGCTCACAGACTGCTCCAATGTAAAGGCTCTCTGGATCCAGGGAGGTATGTAAAGTGTATAGTTAATGATCCAGGCAGTCAGAACCCTGTCTGTTGGTCTTTTTTTCCTCTGCTTATATTTTCTTTGTTCATATTTTCTTTGACATTCACGGTGCTGACTTTTCCCCTAAACTAGTGAATATAATTAAAAAAAGATTGTTGACCCCATAAATAGTTATATTTCCTATTAAAGCAGATCTAAGAACCTGTGCTAGCAGCCATTCTGGATATGCCAGTGTGGTTGCCACTATACTCCCCTGAAAAATAAGAAGGGACTGAACTAGATGCCCCATCCCCTAAGTTCCCTTCAGCTCTGGAGTCTATACCTACCCATCCTGTGTTCTCACAGTACCATGGCTCATGGGAACATTCATAGAAAACACCCATAGTTGGTGTGGGCTTGACCTCAGTGGCCTTAAACTGAATGACAGGCAGACATTTTTAGTTGGGAGGAAAAAAGGACCACTCTTTTTTGTCATGATGACAATAGGGATTCAAGATATATGATATTTTCTATATGCCATTAAGAATTTTGTTAGAGGGGCTCTTAACCTTTTTTGTGCCATGCAATTTAATGAAAACTAGACCTTTTCTCAAAATAATTTTTTAAGTCCATAAGATAAAATATATAGAATTGCAAAGGAAAGCAGTTATTTTGGAAATACAATCTGTAGACAGGAAGAATGTAATCATGTGCAATTCAGGATTAGGTCTAATAACTAGTAATCCCTAAGTAGGGATGGTTGTAAGCAATATTTTGAGACATCTGCAACCACTATAGTTTGATAAGAAAACATCTGTGCTTTCTATTGGAGACAAATTCACAGGTACTGCTATTAACACTGTGGTTGTTGGCCACATTTATAATGGAAGGAAATGTTAAATTTCAGCTAAATGTTAGTAAAAATAAAGATGTAACTGTTTTCTCATCCAAGTTCACAGGCTCCCTGAAATCTTTTGATCGAGCCCAAGTTAAGAATTCCTGTTTTAATGGGAAAGATGATCTTCTCATGGTCATTCTCAGTTCTAATCTAATTGGAACCAGCTTCCAGATGGAGAGTCAATTTATTTGATTTTATTTTAAAAATAAACTAATGATAAATTTTGTTTTGGTACAACAGAAAATCTAAACAAAACCAAAACAAAACCCCTTTATAAAGTTCATGCTCCACCCCCGTGCCCCAACAGTTATTTTATCAATTAATCGTAAAAGGAGATGAGTCCTTTCACTTTGATCATATGTGGTAATAAAATCGACCATTGTAGGTGACCAGACTTTTCTTGCCTCTCCTTGTTGATTTTATTCACAATGCTATTTTTATTGTACATAATGTCTGGTTTTTTTTTTTTTTACTCCAACATTTTATACAAGTAGTCTGATGTTTTTCTAAATTCTTAATATTCCTAATGGTGCAATGGTATTCCCATATGTTCATATACCAAAATGTGCTCAATCATTTCTCAGTTTTCATAGACTTTGTTTCACAAATATGTGCTTTTTGTTATCGCAGTGCTGCTACAAACATTTATGTACATATGCTTCTTTGCGTGTTGACTACATCTTCCAGGAGTGGAATCTCTGGGTCAGAAAAACTAAACAGTTAAGCATAGCTTCCCGAGTAATTTTAAATCGGTTTTCCCCAGGTTTGAACCAAGTCACCACTCTACCAATAAATAGCTGGGTGGCACCGTGACTAAAGTACAGAGCTTTGAATCAGGAAGACTTGAGTTCAAATTCTCCCTTAGATTCTAGCCATGTGAGCCTGCACAACTAGTTTAATTTCTCTTGGCCTTAGAATCCTCATCTGTAATATGAAACAGTTGGGCTTGAGGGCACATAAGGTGCCTTTCAGCCCTTCATCTCTGATCCTAGAGTTCCTTTTTTCCCATAACTTTTCCAATGACAAATTTTCTCATCTTTAAACATCTTTGCTACAGGCGGCTAGGTGGCGCAGTGAATAGAGCACCGGCCCTGGAGTCAGGAGGACCTGAGTTCAAATGTGGCCTCAGACACTTAACACAAAAACTAGCCGTGTGACCTTGGGCAAGTCACTTAACCCCATTGCCCTCCAAAAAGCAAAGCAAAGCAAAAAAAAAAAATCTTTGCTATTGGTAATATCATAGCTTGCAATTTATATAATGATTTAAAGTTTGCAGACTGTATTAAATGTATCAGATTTGACCCTTACAACCATCCTGAAAGGTAGGTGCTGCTCATTTTACAGATGAAGAAACTCAGGCTTAATAAGATTACATAACTAACCTATGATACACCTACTAAGTGTCAGAGGAGGGACCTCTCTAGTCTAGTGCCCTTTTTATTATAGCATGCTGCCTGGCTTTTGATGGATATGGTGCAGAGGTGTTTTGGTAAATATTTAACAGCTGTTTTTAAAAACTGACAAATTTTTAAGTTTAATCTTTGAATTCCAGATTCCCTTCCTCCCTTGTCACCCAACCTTACTGGGAAGATAAGCAGTTCAGTTTCGGTTGTACATGTGTGGCTAATGCAAAACAATAACATAGTAGATATATTGTAAAAGACTGACTATATTTCCCTCCCTCCTATCCCACCTCCCACTTGTTCTATTCTCTGCTTTGATCCCGTACCTTTTCAAAAGTGGGTGCTTCCAACGTCCCTACCCCCCAGCCTGCCCTCCCTTCCATCATCCCCTGTCTCATCCCCTTCCCCCCTACTCTCCTGTAGGGTGAGATATCCTATTTAGTGTTTATGTCATTTCCTCCCTGAGCCAAATTCAATGAGAATAAGGTTGACCCATTCCCTTTTGCCTTCCTATTCTTCCCCTCCATTGTAACCATTTTCCCTTGCCCCTTCTATATGAGATAGTTTACCCCATTCTGTCTCTCCCCATCTCTTCTCACTATATTCCTCTCTCACCTCTTAATTTCACCTTTTAAGTATCATCCCTTCCTGTTAAATTGATCCTGTGTCCTCTATGTATACCTGTAAACATATATATATATATACACACACACATTCACATATGTATTTATATGCCCATATACCCTCATATATAAACATATATATTTCTTTTTTTTTTAAGCAATCGGGGTTAAGTAACTTGCTCAGGGTTACACGCCCAGTTATTTCTGGGTGTGGTGTTGAGTATCTGAGCCCGGGATTCAATCTCCAGGTCATCCCGACACTGGAGCCGGTGCTCTTACTTGCTGAGCCACCTGGCCACCCCGACATATATATTTCTAATCCCTTCAACTATTTTCATACTGAGAAAAGTTTCATAAGTTACAATTATTGTTTTTCCATGTAGGAATGTTAATAGTTTAATTTTGATAAGTTCCTTATGATTTCTTTTCCCTGTTTACCTTCTCATGCTTCTTTTGCTCCTTGTATATGAATGTCAAATTTTCTATTCAACTCTGGTTTTTTTCATCAAGAATGCTTGAAAGTCCTCTATTCCACTGAGTGACCATATTTTCCCCTGAAACATGATACTCAGTTTTGCTGGGTAGGTGATTCTTGGTTTTAATCCCAGCTCCTTTGCCCTCCAGAATATCATATTTCAAGCCCTTTGATCCCTCAGTGTAGAAGCTGCCAGATCCTGTGTTATCCTGATTGTGTTTCCACAATATTCGAATTGTTTCTTCCTGGCTGCTTGTAATATTTTCTCCTTGATCTGGGAATTCTGGAACCTGGCTGTAATACTCCTAGGAGTTTTCTTTTTGGGATCTTTTTCAGGAGGTGATCCGTGGATTCTTTCAACTTCAGTTTTGCCTTCTGGTTCTAAAACATTAGGGCAATTTTCCTTGAGAATTTCTTGAAGGATGATTTCTTGCTTCTTTTTCTGGTCATGGCTTTCAGGTAGTCCAACAATTTTTAAATTATCTCTCCTGGATCTGTTTTCCAGGTCAGTGGTTTTCCCAATGAGATATTTCACATTGCCTTCTATTTTTTCATTTGTTTGGATCTGTTTAATAGTATCTTGATTGTTCATTAGGTCACTAGCTTCCATTTGCTCCAGTCTAATTCTGAAGGAATGATTCTCTTCAGTGAGCTTTTGACATTCTTTTTCCATCTGGCAAATTTGACTTCTTTTTTTTTTTTTTGCCTTTTGGAGGGCAGTTGGGGTTAAGTAACTTGCCTAAGGTTACACGGCCGGTTTTTTTGTGTGGGTGTTAAGGGTCTGAGGCAGGAACCGAACTCACTGCACCACCTAGCCGCCCCTAAATTCAGCTTTTTAAGGCATTCTTCTCTTCATTGCCTTTTTGAGCCTCTTTTGCCATTTGAGTTAGTTTATTTTTTAAGATGTTATTTTCTTCAGTCAGGTTGTTGACTGTCATTTCATCATTTTCTTGCATCATTCTCATTTCTCTTCCCAATGTTTCCTCCATTCCTCTTTTTTGTTTTTTTTCAAAATCCTTCTTAAGCTCCTCTATGGCCTGTAACCAGCTCATATTTTTCTTGGAAGCTTTTGGTGCAGGAGTTCTGACTTCGCTGTTTTCCTACTATTCCGTGTTCTGATCTTTTTTGTCCCCAAAATAGGAGTGTAAAGTTGGATTGCTTTGCCTGCTCATGTTGCCACTCAATTACTTGACTTTTGGGCTTTTTGCCACAGTAGGACTCTGCTACCAGACAGGGGAGCTTTGTCCCAATCACTGAGGTTTTCTCAGCTGCTGGAGATATTAGTTGGGTGCCCTCTCTGAAGCCTCCACACGCTCTGGCCAGCTGGTCTCTCACCCTAGCACCTCCACCCTAGACCGCAGCCCAGATCCAAGCAGGTTAAAGCAATTGTGTTTTTTGAGTGATTACCCCTCAGACTGGTCACTTGGTCCCCCTACAGTCTGCAGTCCAGGAGCTTAAGCTGCCATGTGGCAGTGGCTGCATGGCCGTGGTGCCTCAGTGGCTTCTCCCTCCAGGGGATATAGGCCAGGCTGCACTCCCAAACTACTGGATTCCAAAGTCCACACTGCACTCCCAAACTACTGGATTCCAAAATCCACACTGCACTGACCTCTCACTTTGTCCTTAGCCTCTATGTATTGATAATTCTGGAAACCGCCACAGCTGCTGGTGATCTGAAGTCCCTCCAGCTGTTGGCTGGTCAGGCTGCCCTGAGGCTAAAAACTCAGGCTTGCCTGGGGCTGGGCTGGGCTTGGCTTGTAGAGCACTGTGCTGGCCACTTCCTGCAGGCTCTTCCAGGAGGTTAGCTTCTCTGTGTCATTTTGTGTGTCCTGTAGCTCCAAAGTTTGTTCAGAGTCACCTTTTATATGAATTGGAGGAGGTGGGAGCCGGAGCTGCAAGGAAGTACTCATTCTACTCTGCCATCTTGACTGCCCTCTTGCTTATCCATTTTAAAAAACATCAACCCATTTTAAGCGAATCGTTCCTGCACCTTCTAACTGCCCTAATAATGATAAAGTTCTTCTTCCCATATAGAAAGATAAATGGTTTAACCTGATTGAGTCCCTTATGATTTCTCTTTCATGTTTACCTCTATGCATCTCTTGAATCTTGTCTTTGAAAGTCAGATTTTCTATTCAGCTCTGATCTCTTCATCAGGAATATTGAAAAGCCTTCTATTTCATTAAACATCCATTTTTACCCCTTGAAAGATTGTACTTAGTTTTGCCAGGTAATTTATTCTTTTTTTTTTTTTAAAGCAGTTGGGGTTAAGTAACTTGCTCAAGGTTACACGGCCAGTTATTTCTGGGTGTGGTGCTAAGTACCTGAGCCTGGATTTTATCCCCAGGTCATCCCGACACTGGGGCCAGTGCTCTTACTTGCTGAGCCACCTGGCCACCCCTAGGTAATTTATTCTTGCTTGTAATCCCAGCTCTTTTTTCTTCTGGGGTATCATATTCGAAGCCCTCTGCGTCTTTAAATGTGATGCTTGCTAAGCCATGCATGTTCATGGCTATTGCTATACAGTATTTGAATGCTATCTTTCTGACTGCTTGAAGTGCTTTTTCTTTGACTTAAAAAAGATCCCCAAATTAAAACTAGATATCTAAAACATTTTGGTTTGTTGTTTGATTGAGATAGAGTTGAAAAGATACAGCCTAAACATTAAATCCTAAGGTGTGTCCACTGTACCTATGACATCATATTTAGCAAAGCTCTAGTTCATAACTGTAAAAATTAATTAATGGATGATTAGTATGCTCAAAGCTATAGATATGAGAGTATGTTATGTAATAGCTGATTGCTAACATTTATATAGAGCAATAAGTTTTGAAAATTGCCTTATGAATATTAGCTCATTTTATCTTTTCAACAATCCTGGTGTGGTAATTATCCCCATTCTACAGATGAGGATACTGAGACAGACAATTTAAGTGATTTACCTGGGTCACATATCTAGAAAGTCTGAGGTTCGATTTTGAAGTTAGGTTTTCCTTACTCCAGGTCCAACATTCTACTCTTTGATTACACACACATACACACACATTAATAGTGTGTGTTATATACATGTAACACACATGTAAGTGTGAAGTATAAAGTATGTACATGTTGCCAAGAAAATTTGCTACGTACGGAATTTTTCTATCACAGCTACTTGAAAAACAACATTTATGTGTGTATATATAGCATATGCACATATAGCATGCAAGTTTGCATTTCTGTACACACATGCTATACATGTAAGTGTGAACATGAGTAAGTACACATTACAAAATTTATGTATAAAGTTTTTCATTACAGTTACTTGTCAAACTATACATACACAATGTGTACATGTTTGCATGTATATACACATGTACAGATGTGAACATGTAAGTGCATACATGTTACCAAGAAAATTTTACATGTACAAAGATTTTTTTCATCATAACTACTTGCTAAGCTATACAGATATACTGGTTTGTGTGTGTGTATGGTATACATATCACACATGTACATGTATGTATTACAAAGAAGAATTTTATATATATAAAGGTTTTTTTTAATCACTATTTGCAAAACTTTGTAAAATTTTCTTCCCAGAAGAAATTGACATTAATATCCTCTGTTTAGAACTTAATATCCTTACCAGTCTGTCCCCTCTGGGTACCCATGGATCCTTCACTTACGCTGTATTCTGGTCAAACGGGAATACATGCTTTTCCTTCTTTGGGATGGATGTTTCATCTTGCCTCCTTCCCTGTGTCTTTTCACAGACTCACTCCATGCCTTGAACACCCTCCCTTCTTACCTCTGCCTCTTCGAACCCCAAGGTTCCTTTAGAGATTAGCCTAAGTTCCCCCTCCTACTTTAGGCCTTTGCCCTCTCTACCCGCCCTGATCACTTATTCGTGATCTTCCTTCCCCTTGATATTCCTTTGCTTTACTTATTGATGTATATCTTGCTTCTTTTTAGTAAAAGATGTCTCTTGAGGACAAGGAATGTTCCATTTTTGTCCTAAGTACAGTGCTCAGCAAAAAGGCATTTAATAAATTTTTTTGAATTGAATTTTTTCCAATAACCATTGTTTACTCGCTATTAATTGTGTTCCTGGAGAGTAGCAGAAGCAGAGATGAATAATTTAGGGGGAAAAAAACCTTTCCATTTGTATTTGGCTTGGGTGAGTTTCATGTATATATTGAAATATGGGACCTTTCTTTAGTAATAATTTGAGATAAGTAACATGGTATAGCAGAAAGGATACCAGAACCAGAGATATTTAGAACCAGAGATCCTGGGTTTTATTCCCAGTTTTCCTACCAATTAGCTGTGTGACCTTGGGCAAGTCACTTAACTTCTTTGGGACTTCCTTTTCTAGTCTAAAAAGAAATGTTTGGACTAGACAGTCTTTAAGGTCTGTTTTAGCTCTAAATCTAGAAATTAACTTCAATAATGAAGTAGTATTCTGAAGACCTAGGATGACCTAAAATACTGCTGCTTTTTTTTTCCTGCTTTGGCTCCCAGTTCAGTTTCTAATGTTACCAATTATAATGATGGTGACAATGATAAATGAATGAATGAATAATACCTGTTAACATTTATGTAGCACCCACTGTGTGCCAGGAATCCTGTTAAAATACATATTATCTCATTTGATCTCACAGTAATCTTGCAGAGTAGGTACTGTTATCATTCCCATCTTATGATTAGAAAACTAAGACAAACAGGTTAAAAGAGGGTCACCCAGCTGGGGAGTGTTTGAGTTTGGATTTGAACCAGGTGTTCTTGAATTTAGGTACTTCAGTCTGCCCTGCTTTCTTTCAAACAAACTTTATGATGTCCACCCTTCTTTCCTAGCAAGAGAGATGGCTAAGTGTCTGGGTTTCAGAGAGATTCTCTGCATGCAAAATTAATAGAGGGAATATAGATGTTAACAAAGCTGTAATGAAATACAAGAGATGCTGTTGAAAACAATTTACAGGGGATAAATCTGCAGGCAGTTAATTGAGAGTTGACTCTTTTTGAGATGAGCTTGTACTGTCACAAGCTTGTTCCTTTGGTATGCTGTTTTCATGTGTGCTTCAAGCTCTGTTGTTGGCTTGATGTGTGATGGGAAAGATCTGATGATGCCCTGAAAGCTGCTGACAATTGTTTTTAGTTATCAAGATCTCTGGCCTTAGGAGACTGGAGACCATTTTATTTGCCCCTGGCCTGAGAGTCATAATGTGAAATAATTGATAGAATATTGGATTTAGACTTGGAGACATGAGGGTTTGAAACCCACCCTCCTACTGTAGCTGCGTGAGCCTGCACCAGTCACTTCCTTCTCACACCATTTGCTGGTTACTAGGTGGCTCCAGTGAGATAACATGGAAAACACTTCAGAAGCCCTAAAGCCTTCTATGTGTCTTAATCTTTGGTTTAGCTGTTTCTCATGCTTCGAATGCACTCTCCTCTTACCTCTGCCTCTTCAAATCCCCTTTTTCCTTTACAAACACCACCAACATCTTTCCTAGCTACTAGTTCCTCTGTCCCTCAGAGAAATTTACCTTACGTTTATTTTGCAAATATTTTGTGTGCTCATTTATGTACATATTGTCTCTCTTGAAAAAAGGCAAGCTCTTTCAAGGCAGGGACTGGTTCATTTTTATCTTTGCATTGATTGCATTTAATAGGCACTTAATAAATGTTTGTTGATTAAGGCAGAGTAGGAGACAGGGCCAGACAAGCACCCAGAGGTACAGCAGGGGAATTAGATGAGATCAAAGCTACAGCCTTAGTGATGACCCCAGTAAGAGACAGGACCAGCTGAGTGCAAATCATGGAAGGAGACAGGCCCAGACAGGAAGAAGACAGGACCAG
The DNA here is from genome assembly GCF_028583685.1 of Petaurus breviceps papuanus. Taxonomy (NCBI): domain Eukaryota; kingdom Metazoa; phylum Chordata; class Mammalia; order Diprotodontia; family Petauridae; genus Petaurus; species Petaurus breviceps. The sequence goes on from NW_027187419.1 coordinate 101,474,299, forward strand.
ACTGGTAACTTGGGCAGCACAAACTCTTAACTGTAACAGGAGGAAGATTAAGAGAAGCCCTGTGGAAGCTAAACACCTGGAATCTTGCCGAAGGCCTGCTGCTTACCTGTAGGAACAACATGATCAAGGTCTTGGGGACCTTCCAGGCCTATGACAAGTTGAGTCATCAGGATACTGAGACACAGGAATTCCTACAGAAGGAGGGTCAGATCTTAGGACCAACTACATACAGGACCAAGCAGGACCTGCCTCCATGATCCATGAATACAGGAGGGAACAGAATCTTACCCAAACACAAAGGGTCATTCCAGAAACTGAGGCTGGAGATGTAAATAAACAGAAGAAAATGCTAAATACAATGAAAAAATACTATGGACTGAGAGATGCCTAAGAGATAAACCCAGAAAAAAAACACTTATATAACAAGTCCACATAGAGTGTCAAAGAAAAGACTACCTTGGACACAAAACTATAAGAGTACCCGGAATAAATGAAGCAAGAAATATGAAATCTAATGTTAAATGACAACTAGAGAGGTATGCTAATCACTTAGAAAACATTATCCAACAGCTGACTTTCATGAAATGGGCCAAATAGAAAGTAATGACTCCATGAGATAATAATATTAAAATCAAATCGAAAGATTTAAAAAAAAATACAGCTTAAAGTAAGTACATTAAAAATAACTGACCTGGAAAGTAGGTTGAGAGATAAAAAATGAGATAGATAATCATTGAATTACCTGAAAATTTTAACAGCAACAAAAAAGCCTTTATTTAAGAAATTATTTAAGAAATCATGAATGAAACCTCCTCACCTCTATTAAAAACAAATGAAAATGTTAAAAACAGAATCCATTAGGTAGCATCCTGAGAAATTCCCAAATGAAAATTTCCAAAAGTGCTACACCCCAAATCCAGAGCTTTCAGATCAAATGAAAAATAATATAAAGAGCCAAAAAGAGAGTTTAAGTACTAAGGAACCACAGTCAGGATCATAAAAAATTAGGCAACTGCCAGTTCAAAGGATAGGAGAACTTAGAGTATATTACAAAAGGCAAAAAGATAAAGACTTATAACCAAGAATAATTTACCTAGTAAAACGGGGGGGGGGGGTAAATAAACTTTTAATAAAATAAAAGATGCCCAAGCATTCCTCATTTTTTTTTAATTGAATAGAAACTTTGAAGCACAAACCCAAGAGAAATCTAGAAAGGTAAATACATGTGATTAATTGCTGGGGATAACAAGATAAAGAATCATTTATATTCTAATGTGGGAAAAGAAACAAATGTCTTCTCAGACCTTAGGCTTCAGCAGTTATAGCTAAAGTTAAATAAAAACAGGTCCTGGAGCTGTTTTCTTAAAAAAAAAAAAGTGGTATTTTTTTTTTTTAAATAGTATCAGCAGAAGGAAACGGAAAGGAAAGGGGAATATGTAACTGAACAGGAAAGGAGAAGAAAGAGGATGGAACTTACTATATCACATAAATAGCAGTGCTTGAGATGGATACAAAGTGACATGGAGGAAGGGTTGGGGGAAATAGGCATCTCATGAACCCGTTTCATTTGAACTATACAAAGGATTGAAAATTAAATTCAACAGGAAAATAGGAAGAGATAAGAAGGGAGACCTCTTACTCTGGCTTTTCCTTGTGGGCATAGTGAAAAGCCAAATGAACTCTAGTGTCAGAGGGCAGATTATGCTGAGGGATTTCAAAGGAAAGAAAGAGTAAAAAGACGTGATTGGGGGTAAGGCAAGGTAAAGAGTCATGACAACAGAAATGAATCACCTCTATTCTAGATCATTAGTGTTAGGCAAATTTCTTCTCTTTTACCACATTCTTTTGGGGAGCAAAGGGAAAGAAGATAGAAAAAGTACAAAAACACAAGATAAAGGGAAATGCATACTTAATAATCATAACCATAAACACAAATGGGATTGAACTCACCCATGAAATGGAAGATAATAGCAGAATGGATTAGAAAGCAGACTCTAGCAATATGTTGTATGTAAGAAATATAAAGATTTACATACAGTTAAAAGTGAAGGGATGGAGTAAAATGTCATATTTCAGGTGAACTCAAAAAAGTAGGGAGTAATAATCAGGAATTCAGACAAGGCAACAATAAAAATAGACACAATAAAAACAATAAGCTGGGAATGTATGTAATAATTATATTATTTCTAATATATATTGTATTATTTGTATTAGTGATAATCACTATGCATAAAGGCACCATAGATAATCAATATCAATAATTATATTCACTGAATAGCTTATTATAAATACTTAAATATGAACACTTTAAAGTGGCTTATATAAATACCTAAAGGAAAAATTCATCAAATTTCAGGGAGAAATGGACAGTAAAACTGTAAAGGAGAGGGAGGGAGTGTTGTTCAATCTACCACCTTTAATTTTAAACAAATGTAGCAAAAATTAACAAATAGGAAAGAAATTTGGGACTGAAGAGAACTTTAGAAAAGTTATTTATGATAGATTTCTGGTAATTATTAAATTGGAACAGAAAGATGTTTGCATGATTCTCTGAGGATAAAACAGTTGAGGATAGCTCTTTTACAAAAATTGACCATCATGTACCAAGGAATAAAAATCTTATAATGATTATACTCTGTAGAGGTCCTTTGAATAAAGGATTAAAATTGATTAGACACTAATTTAATTACAAAATAAATGGTGGAGCAAAGAGCAAATCATAGTAACAAAGGCTATTTCCTAAGAGAAAATAGCAACAATGAGACAGTATACCAAAATTTAGGGTATACAACTAAAACTGTCCTTATTGAGAAATTTATATAGCTAAACACTTTGCTCAACAAAAGAGATAAAGAACAGATCAATTAGACATGCAACTAAAAAGAAAACAAACCATAAAAGAAACAAATCAAAAAACCCTCAACTAAACATGAAATATAGAAATTTTGACAATCAAAGATGAGATGAACAAAACTGAAAGCAGAGAGAGAGAGTGTGTGAGTGAGCACAAGAGTGAGTTTTGTTGTTGGGTGCAGGAAGCATGTAATTTAAAAAAACTTGTTAGGTAGTCTGCTTTAAAAATGAGGCCAAATTGTTCACATTAAAAATGAAAAGGTAAATTCACAACAATTGAAGATGAAATAAAGAAAACTATCAAACTTTTTTGCCCAATTATATGCCCCCCAAAACCCTGATAACTTAGATGAAATGTATGACTTTATAATATAAACATTAAATTGTAATAAAATGCAATACAAAAATACAAAATGCCTATATTCATAGGTATAGATCACTTATATAATCTAATACTGGAGAAAGAAATCAAACAAATCATAACTGAACTCCCAAAATAAAAAGACTAGAAAGATTTACAAGTGACTTCTCTTAAATGCTTAAAGCACAATTAATTCCAATATTACATAAACTGTTTTGCAAAAATAGGGAAAAAGGGGAACCTTCCAAACCCTTTCTGTGTGATGAATATGGTCTTGATAACTAAACCAGAGAATGAGTGACAAGGCAGACGAAGAAAATTATAGACCAGTATTCCTAATGAACATTGACATAAGAATATTAAATAAGGCAGGTTGTTTAATGGATGGAGGAGCCCTGGACTTGGAGTCAGGAAGACTTATGTTCACATTCTGACAGAGATACTATGTGATCTGAGCAAGTCACAACATTTGCCTCAGTTTTCTCATCTGTAGAATGGGGATAATAATAGCACTCAAGGGGTTAATTCCCCCAATAGGGAAGATAGAATTTATTTTTAGCAAAGAGACTGTAAAAACATAGTAAAAAGATACATTTATGACCTGGTTGGATTTATGTGAGGAATGCAAAGTTGGTTTAAGGAAAACTTACGCATAATAGACTATATTTATAACAAAAGCATTTTTAAAATCAACTTCATCATATCAATAGGTGCTGGGGGGGGGGGGTACTTTGAGAAATCCAAGCATCACACTAAAACCCAGGCCAAAATGATCTATAATGAAGAAAAGCTAGAGGCCTATTTTAGAAAGGTTTTATTGATATGTTTTATTTTTATATTGCAAACATTTACAGATTATTCCTACTCTCTGAGAAATCTCATGTAACAGAGAAAAGATATTACAAGAAACCTCTTGTAATAAAGTCTCTTATAGTAAAACAGTTGAGTAAAAATAGTATAGGACCTCATCTGAAAGCATAAGCAGCATTTCACATTTCTAGTAACTTCCCATATGCCTCACTAGTTTAAAAAAAAATTAACAAATATTTTCTCTCTCTCTCACCCTTCCCCCTTGCCAGTAAGATCAGGGATAAAGGGAGGATATCTGTAATGATTACCATTTTTTTATAGAGAGTTCTAAAAATGCTTGCTATAGTAATATAAGATGAAGAAATTGAGAAAATAATTTTAGGCAAAGAGGAAAGAGAGTTGTCACTTTTTGCAGATGAAATGATAGTCTATCCAGAAAACCCATAAAGTGAAGTAAAAGTTAATTAAAACAATAAAACAACTTAAGCAGATTTGGAGGAAATTTAAAAATCCATATATATCTTCAGCATTTGTATATATATTAGCCACAAAACCCAGCAGGAAGAGATAGAAAGAAACATTCCGTCCAAAATAACTACAGGATGTATAAAATATTTGGAAGTTATCTGTCAACACACACATGCTAGAACTATATGAATACAAAACACTCTTGAAAGAAATAGGCCTAAATAATTAGAGAAATATTAATTGCTTGTGGTTAGACTATGCCAATATAATTAAAATGACAGTATTACCTAAATTGATTTTTTTGAAGGGGGGAAGGCAAGGCAATTACCTAAATTGATTTTTATTCAATGCCACAGTAAACTGCTAAAAAATTATAGAGCATGCAGAATTAACAGTGGAATTAAAAAATCTCAATAGATATAATGAAAAAAGTGGGAAAGGAGATCTAACAGTATTAGATTTTAAACTGTACTACAAAGTAGTAATATTCAAAACCTTTTAGTACTTAAAATAAATATAAAATTAAATTTTGAAAAATTAAAATCTAGAAAAGTTAGACTAGTGGAACAGATTATATACACAATTTATAGAAGAAGCAAATGAACCTGTTAGCCTAGCCTAGTATATACATGGAAGGCAGTTAGGTGATACTTGGATAGAGAGTCAGGCCTGAAGTCAGGAAGTGTGAGTTCAAATCTGGCCTCAGTTACTTAGTAGCTGTGTGACCCTGGGCAAGTCACTCAAACCTCGTTTGCCTCTATTACTTCATCTGTAAGATGAGCTAGAGAAGGAAATGGCAGACCACTCTAGTATCTTTGCCAAGAAAACCCCAAATGGGGTCACAGAGTCAGATACAACTGAAAAATGATTCAACAACAAAATATACATGGAAATTCGAATTTTATTTGGTAAGTTCAGAATAAAAACATGAAATTCCTTAAATAGTAAAATAGGGAGTGGGCATAAACTTTTAAACTGTAATACAAGGTGATGGGGTATTCACGTAGAGAAAAACTGTGTGGCAAAGGAGCATCTTATAATTCATGGTTACTGTATGCCTTTTTCTTCCTTCAGAGGCCGCATGAAATTCTCTTAGGTATAGGTTTCTCCTGGGCCCCCAGGTTGATCCCTTTGTAGTGTCCCTAACCAGCGCTCCCCTCTCTCTTCGTCAATGAGTTCTTCTCCCTGAAGCTGCCTTTCTTACAGTGACTATAACTCCCAGCTATTGATGTCTTGTCTCCAGTCTTTTTGATCCCAGCTGGAAGCACCAACTCTTACTGGAACAGTTTCCTTGATGACATGACTATTGGGGCAGAAGAAGAGAAATTCTCTCCCTCCTCACTCTGTTTCAGTTCTTTCTCAGAGCCTTGGTGTTAGCTCTCAGATGAATCTTCAACCAGGAGCTCTTTCACCACTCTTTAAGTTCACTATTTGACTGCCCGACTCTAGAATGGCTTGCTGTTTTTATGTGAATGGTCCAAGACAAGGGTGGGGAACCTGTGGCCTCGAGGCCATGTGTGGCCCCGAGGCCATGTGTGGCCCCCTAAGTCCTCAAGTATGACCCTTTGACTGAACCCCAACTTCACAGAATAAATCCTTTTATTAAGTGGATTTGGACTCCAAGAGGTGTGTTATGATCTTCTTAAGCAATTACAAGATGTTTCCTATATGGCATCAGCCTTTTATCCTCCCATTGGTTAAAACCCTGTAAACCTCTCAAGTTGATTAAAATTCACATCTTGTTGAGACTTCTCAATCCAAGTATCTGGACCCTGTGTGATTATATTAATTGGTCTAGAGTGGAGCTCCACCCTTATACTTGGTTAATTATCTCTAGCTCAGAGATTTTTTTTCAAACCCTCAAAATTTATTTTCTTGTATGTAGTCTCTGGTATTATCGATAAAGGAGAGTGAGTACTCAGTAGACATTTTGACTGCACAAAATCTTTAGGCAGGAGTGAAAAACCAGCCCTCAAAAAATGACTGTTTTGGTACTGGTTCAAAGTAGCAGTGCCACAAGAGTCTATCATCATCCACTAATTTTTGTAAGTCTCAGTTTGGAAATGCTAAAACTTAATTTTGTATGATGAAGCAATATTTCCTCTTCTTTTGATGGGTTGTTCAGCTGAATTGAAGCATAATTGGGAATCCCCAAAGACCTTAATTATTTCCAAGGACCATGAAGCAAAACTCCCCTTTCCCCTAGAATTAATGGTTTAAAACTGCTACAGGAGGATGAATTTGAAATGTGAATGACTGGAGAATTTTCAGTGATGGCTTTTAAGGGTAGTTGGAGAGACTGTATGGTGTGGTCAGAAGAGTGGACTATGTAAAGCATTTTGAAGTAAGCTTGACTTAATAGCCTCAGAGTAGGTCACATTATTCTATCAGTTCGAATGATGTCATGTGATTTCAGTTTTTCTTCCTGACCTTTTACAGGAAGCACTGTGGTTTTATGGTTTTTGAATTTCATTTTGTTTTGTTTTAAGGTTGAAGTTTTTGAAGGCTATTGGTAGGCATGCCATGGTTCTTTGCATAGGCAGTATACATTCTGAGGCAGACAAAATCTCTGTGGAGGTCCTGCTGGTCCTATAAAAGATGTGTTGAAAATGTTGGGGGGTTTTGGGGGATAAAACTGCCTAAATGTAAACCAAGAAGCTTGCTTTTTTTTCAATCATGATAATTTTTCTTTTGTTTTGATCTGATATGGCAAACCAGTTAGATGTCTTGATGTTGCAAGCCTCTCCCATTTTTCCATTAAACTTAAAATGTACATATCTTCAGCACTGTCATCATGGATTTAGGATTGTTGTTGTGAGTATGCCTTTCATTGACATAGGGTAGCTCAGGACTGAGAGTCCAGGACTGGAAAAGAACAAAGAAAGAGTGAAATGGTTTGACTTTTTGCTTCAGTAAATGAAATTTGCTGTCTGGATTCCAGCGGCCGCCTTTAGGGATTCTGACTCTGTGACATAGAAGGTCCTGCACTGAAACTGGCTTCCCCTGAGTGGATCAGAAAACCCCCAGGGGAAGTGAGCTTGGGGGGGCCAGGGAAGGAGGTTAGCCTTAGAGGATACTGGGAGTCTAAAACTTTTTAGCATTCTAGGAACCTTCCATATTTACTGATCTTTCCCCTTAACCTACAGCTTGACTATTGCCTTTTACACTAAGCCTTTACTGATCCCTCAAGAATCTAGTGCCTTCTTCCTCAAAATTGTCTTGTATTTACTTTTTATGCTTTGTATGTGATTATATATGTATATATTGACCTCTAATATTGAAATATTGATAATCAATGTTCATTAAAAGGCACTGTGCTAAGTGGAGGTCATATTTTCTTTGCATCCCCACCACCTAACACAGTTCTTGGCACATAGTAGACAATTTTAAAATGCCTGTTGATGGATTGTTTCTAAGCACTCTATCTATTTCTATGAAAGCAGTGATTTTAGGCTGCATTCGTATCAGTATGATTTAATACTGTGCAGAGTAGGAGTCTTGCTATTTCTCATATGACCGTGTCTGGATTATCAGTTTCAGATCTGACTTACACATTTGAAGAAAGACTTTGAAAGATAGAGCTCATACAGAGGAGGGCAGCCACAATGGTGAGTGAGGGACCTTGAAACTATACTGCCAGAAAGGTCAATTGAAGTAAATGGTTATGTTTATCCTGGAAAAGAGAAGACTTAAGAAGGACATGATTATTGCCCTCAAATATTTGAAGTGTTGTTCTGTGCAAGAGGGATTAGGCTTACTTTGTTTGGCTCCAGAGGGCAGAGACTAGACTTCAGTCCAATATAAAGAAAAACTACCTGACAATCAGTTGTTTCAGTGATGACCCCATTTGGGGTTTTCTTAACAAAGACACTGGAATGATTTGCCATTTCCTTCTCCAGCTCATTTTATAGATGAGGAAATTGAGGCAAACAGGGTTAAGTGACCTGCCCAGGGTCACACTCCTAGTAAGAGTCTGAGGCTGGATTTGAACTCATGAGGATGAGTCTTCCTGATTCCAAGCCCAGGGCTCTATCCGATGCACCATCTCGCTGTCCCCTAACAATAAGAGTAGCTCCCAAATGGAATATTTTAGCATCTCCTGTGCTGATTAGTGGCATACTGTGCCTTTGGTAGGTAAGGAAGCTCTTCTCTTTTCTCTAATTTATTTAGACAGATCTTCCTCCAGTAAGCTGCTGCCCTGAGGTCTGAAAGCGGTTGGAGCCCAGATTTACCTCTTGAATTGGTCTGTATAGTAACCTTTCTATGGTTACTAAACCTGGAGCATATTGTTGATCTTGGATGTGGATAACTTCAAGTTCACTCACCTTTACTTTTCTAAGTCCCTTTTCCCTAATCACAGTATTTCCTGAATCTTCTTTTAATGTTTGCCAGAATTCAAATTCAGCCTTGGATACTTGCTAGTTGTGTGATACGGGGCAAGTCACATAACCCAGTTTGCCTGTTTCTTACCTGTAAAATGAGCTCGAGAAGGAAAGAGCAAACCATTCCAGTATACCCCCCCAAAGTAATAATAACCCAAATGGGGTCCCAAAGATTGGGACATGACTGAAAAATGACTGAACAACAATCTTGGGAAAATGAGCGAGATCAAGGGGCCCTCTGCCGTCTGGGTCTTGTTTTTCCTCCTGTGTGCCTTATTTCTCCTGCCTCTGGAATGAAGACAAGGATTTACCTGGATGAAGGAGGAGAGGATCTGGCTACAAGGGCTTAATGGGAGTGGGGGTGGGGCAGTGGAAGGGAGCATTTCAAAGATTTTCGAATCCAGGCTTGTTGCCATTTAAAAGGTGGGCAGTAATGCCGGCAAACTTTGAGAGAATTTGACAGCGTTTGATAAACTACTTCATTTCTTTTCCTTTGGGCTTTTTTAAAGGCAAATTTGTTTTCTCTGTTCTGAAAACTCTGCCATCACTATGCAGATATATGCAGTGTTTACTGTATACTAGATTATAAGTAGAAAAAAATCAGCTTGATATTTTAATATACATGAGCACGTACATTACTTATATTCCTCTGATGATCAATCGGCTTCTAATGAAGGGGTAATCTTTTTCCTTAACAGAGTCAGCCCCTGTGGATGTGTTGTTGATTTGGTCCCTTCTTATCTTCTCCAGCATATTATCCTTATATATTCATATTTTCTCACCCTCTCTCCCTCTCCCTCCTTCTCTCCCCCTTTCTCCCTCTTTTTCCCCTTCTCTCTGTTCCTTTTCCTCTCCCCCTTGTCTCTCTGTGCACCTTGTCTTTCTCTTCCCCACTTTGTCTCCCCCCTTATCCCTCTAGCCCCCTTACCTGTCTTTGCCTTGTCTATTCCCCCTTTTTCTGTCCTCTCCTCCCTTCTCTCCCTCCTCCTTGTCTATCACCCCTTATATTTGGTTTCCTGTTTTTCATCTCCCCTTATTTACTGGTTCCTTTCCTACTACCTAAAAACACGTCCACTTCACCCCCCATTCTTGTCTCCATTTAATCTCTACTCATTCCCTTCTAAACTCTCTGCAGGCTGGCTTCTAACCTCATCACTCCCTCCAAATCTCTCCCTCCGAAGTCAACAATGATTTCTTAATTTCTAAATCTAAAGTCCATGTCTCAGTCCTTGTTCTTTTTACCCTTTTGTAACATTTGATACCAGTGACCATTTTCTCCTACCAGATACTTGTCAGGGAAACATTCACCTCTTATCTGCCTGCCAATTTCTTCTCCTTTGTTGGACCATCATCCATGCCCCCTTCCATGTATGTAGACTCTGCCTTGGGCCCTCTTGTCTTTTTCTCTACCCTGTCCTTTTGTAGACCATGTTAGCTGTCATGGTTTTAATGATCACCTCATAGATCTATTTATCTAACCCTAGTCTCTGTCCTGAGCTCCACTCCTATCCCACAAACTGCCTATTAGATTTTTCAAACTGACTGTTTCATTGGCATCTCAAATTCAGCATGTTCGAAATAGAATTCGTGATCCTTTCCCCAAATCCAGAGCACACCAGACCAGTGCAGGGCTTCTTTGTGTTCTAGGGGCCCCGCCCAGAACTCCACCCACCCACCTGGATTCTACCAGGATTTTTCTTACTTACATAGGTGAAGCCTAAGGACCCCCCAGACCTTGGCATCAACCATGCTATTAAGCTTTATTGACCCCTGGGCCTTTTCATTCAAATTTCATACAAAGTATCCAATATATATCATCTCTCCCAGTTACAGAGAGTATAAGCTCTTTGTCAGCAGGGCTGCCTTGCTTTTTCATTTATATTCACATGCTTGGCTCATAGTAAGTACTTAAAAAAATGTTTTTCTATTTCTTTCCAAAAACCGACTTCTTTTCCAAATTTCCCTGGAGGGCATCACCATTCTTTCATCTCCCTGGTTCCCAGTGTAGATGTCATCCCCACAGAACTGTACTCCTTGAGAGCAGAGACTGCCTTAGTTTTCTTAGCACATTATTTTGTATATAGTAAGTGCTTAATAAATGCTTCCAAAAATGCTTCATTCATTAATCATCCTTGACTTGTTACTGACTTTAGCTCACGCATTTGATTTTCTCCATATTTTCTTTTTCTTTCCTCTCTCTGCAACATCTCTTGCATTGCTCCCTCCTCTCCACTCACACTGCCATCCCCCTGTTTTCAGCCCTTTTCACCTCTCACTCCTTACCTTTCAGCTAAACTATTTCATTAGCCTCTTAATTGGTCTTCCTACCTTATCTCTCTGTAGTGAATTTTTCCTCCTTATAGCTAACAGAATGATTTTCTTACTTCAAAGTTCTGACCACACACACACACACACACACACACACGCACACGCACATGCAAGCACTCAAGCACATGCACAGGCACACACACCCTACATTCCCCTCTCTAGGTGTTCTCTATTACCTCAAGTCAGATACAAACTCCTGCTTGATATTGAACAGCCTTCCCAATCCCTCCATATATTCTATAGTCCAAACACACCTCCCTATACAACATCTCACTTATTGCCTCCAAAGACTTTGAATAGGCCTAGAATACACTCCCTTGGCTCACCTCTGCCTCTTAGATTTTCTTCTTTGCTTAAGCTCAACTGGCTACCTCCCTCTCTCCCTCTCCTGCCTTTATCCTCCTCTCCCTCCCTCTCTCTCTTCTCTCTCTCTCTCTCTCTCTCTCTCTCTCTCTCTCTCTCTCTCTCTCTCTCTCTCTCTCTCTCTCTCTTCTCTCTCTCTCTCCTCCCCTCCTTCCCTCTCTCTCCTTCCCTCCCTATGCTTCCGTCTTCCTCCTTTCCTCCTCTCCTCTTTTTTTCTCTCTCCTCTTTACCTCCCTCACTTTGTTCCTCCTCCATCTTTCTCTCCCTCCTTCTCTTTCTCTTCTTTTTCTTTCTCTATTCTCTCTCTCAATGGGGTGATAGGGTGGGGAAAAATAGATTTTTATTAATTGAAAAAAAATAATTAAAAAAAAAGCAGAAAACCTGGACCAGTTCCCTACCGCTGGCACAGAATTCAGCCAGAGCTGTAGAAAATTATATCTGCCAGATCTTTCCTCTAAACGTGGCCATCGATCAGAACAGCAGTCAGTCAGGTGACAACATGAATTGAATGCCTTATATTTGTAGAGCACCATCTATACTAAGTGTTCCTGAGATGTAGCAAAGAACATCTCTTTGCCACACTTAGCTTACCACCTAAAAAAGATCCTAGTACAATATAAACAGTTTGGTATTCTCACCTTTCATTTGTGGTCTTTCCTTTCCCCTTCATCACCTTGACAGACAGCCCCCCACCCGTGACCTGCTATTCTTATTATTCACTTGGTACTCTATCTTAAGCCTTTTTGATTTGTTTCTGGTTTTGCATCTCTTGTGCATAGTAAGTACTTAATAAATGCTTGTCCAATTGAATTTAATTATGGGGATCTGTGGAGTCTTAGTATTTTGTGTATGCAGGTTTATCTCTTCAACTGGATTTGTAATCTTTTTAAGATTAGGGAACTGCCTTTCATTTCTTTTGTGTTCTTACCCCAGTGTCCCCACCCAAGGCTCCCAAGTGACTAGTGGATATACAGTAGTTGGATCTATTTTAGGTAGTCTTGACTGATTGTCTCTATTAAGCAGTCTTGGCTAGCCCCCATCATATCATCTCACTGGGCAGGGCTTGCAAAGTCTGTGGTCCCTTTACCCCTTCCCCTCACATGCTTGTTGGTGCTTCTCACATCGCCGATTCTTATGATGTTTTAGACCTAAAAATTGGACGGACTTAGGTAGGTCTTACTTAATAGTGTCTTCCACACTATTCCTCCCTTCATCTCCCTTCTCCTATCCAGAAAAATACAAGCTACCTGGAGAATGTGAATGTACCCTGGGGTGGGGGGAGTGGTAGCTGTAATAGTCATTTTTCATTTTCTCCTTTTTGATTCTTTTCCAGCGGCCTCCTCTCCTCTCTTTCATCTCCTTCAGTTGTTTGTTTCCATTTTACTACTCCAGATTGTTCCATAATCGCCCAGAGTTACCTATGCAAAACAGATCTCAAAAAATGATGCAACATTACTAGAATGAAAGAGATTGTTGGCCTCTCTTCCAACTCTAAAATTCTTTGATTCCAAAGACAGTCAGTTTTACTCTGATTATCCAAACCCAGAGGGTTGGAGCTTCTGGGAGAGCATTAAATAGGAGATAAGAAAACCACCTGCCATAATATCAGCAAAGCAAGTCCTTTATAGTGGGTGGGTTGATAGGCTATCACCTGAAGCCAAAAGCTGACTTTCTAGAGCAAGGAAGCTTAACCTGGTGTCTGAACATTTTGAAAAATATTTTGATACTATTTCAATATAATTGGTTTTCTGTCAGCCAATCAGTAACCATTTATTAAGTGCCTACAGTGTACCAAGCATTGTGCTGAGGATGGAAGGAAAAGAGAGTGTCCTGTAGCAACAAACACCTTAGCATACCCAGGATGGCTGCTAACACAGATTCTTAGATCTGCTTTTCTAAGGGAAGGCAACTCCAAATGGGTTAACAATTCTTGCTTTAATCAGTCAAACATATATCATTTACCTAGTTCAGGGGAAAAAGCACCCTGAACTTCAGAGAATACAAACAAAAGTTACAACAGAAAATAACACAGTTTAGCAGACAGGGCTTCCAGCTGCCTGACCATTACATCCATACCTAGTTAGTTACCAGAGAGGGAAGCACCAACATCTGGGTTTTCAAAGCCGGGGGCTCAGCAGCTGCCCAGAGTCTCATCTGGTCAAATCACACAACTTTTCTCATAGTGAGCCCCAGTGCAAAACCTCACATCAGGGTATATATAGCTTTCTCCTGGGTCAGAGAATGTCACAGCCTTCTTGACCCACTGCCCAATCACAAAGTAAGAAGGTGTGGGCATTCCTGAAAAACAAGCCTCCTGTCACAGGCTCTGTGTGACCACATTCAGCCTATTAGGGGGCAGAGTATATTTTCAAATCAGGGAAGGTTCTTAGATTTGCTTACGCCTAGCAAGGGGCCAGGCAGCAGGGAAGATCTTCAGATTCCTATTCCCATTATATGTCCTTAAGGGACCCATATTCTAATGAGTGAGAAAACATGCAAACAACTATGCCCATTTTAATCTATATCTATATCTATTTTACATCCATAGACAGCTATAGATATAGCACCTACTATATGTCAGGTACTGTGCTTATTATTAAGCTTACAGGGCTTACTTACCCCAGGGATGTAAAAAGATGCAAAAGACAGTCTCTGCCTTCAAGGAGTTTACAATCTAATGTGGGCCGAGCAATGAGGGGAACAGTTGGATCAGTGATAGGAGATGAGAAGAGGGTACCACATCTTAAAGAGTAAACAGATTCTAAGAGGGCAGCTAATACAAATGGATAAGGCTGCCTCAGGCCGGCAGAATCTGCCAAAGTCTTTGACCAACCTTTATAAATGTCACCTTATTCTGGCTAATCTTAGAGATGCTAATTTCTCCAGGTGCTCAAACACTCTCTCTACTTTTGTCTTGTCAACAGGTTGTTGGTTGGGGCCCCTCGAGCCAAAGCTTTTCCACTACAGAAAGCCAACCGGACAGGAGGCCTATACAGCTGTGACATCACATCCCAGGAACCTTGCCAACGCATCGAATTTGATAACGATGGTAAATTCTTCCTGACTTTATTTGGACAAATACAGTTTCAGGGGAGGTCTTATAGTGAGGAGTCATGTTAGAAGGTAGTGACTTTATTGTGAATTTCTCACTCTTCCTCCTTTAACTTTTTCAATAATGGATTATTGGGGTATAAATTGAAAGCAAGCCGACTTTGGAATTAAAGGGCCCTGGTTCAAATCCCACTTCTGTTACTTGCTGTGTGGATTTGAGTGCGTCAGTCACCGCATATGCTCAGGCATATGTTTCCTTATCTATAAACGGAGGCAGTTTGGCCTAGGTGACCTCCAAGTGCTTTACAGCTCTGTAGGGGAATAAAACATCTTTGTTGACAAGTGTCATCAGCAGTTCTACATGTTGATAGTTTGCATCTAAAACTTTTTCTTTCGGGGAGTAATGAGCTCCTAAATCTCAGTGAGGTGTTTAAAAAGTGCTGCTTTTATTGCTTCCATCCTAACAAGGATTAAACAAAACACACCTTTCAGTAATAAAGTATGCTGATGTTGCCACCTATTGACAAAATTAGGTACTGCATAAAGCCATTGTCTGAGAATGAATTCATGGCAGAGGAAAAAAATAAGACTTCATTTTATTCTCAGCAATCGAATCTCCACATTTGATATGAAAAATGCTTGAAAGTAAAAGATGGTTCTAAACTTCAGATCTCTTTCCTAAGGTGAAAGTTGAAAACATGGTTAAAATTCTGGATGCTGTGTTAGAAATTTGTCTTGTGAGAAACAGTAATGATATACTAATAAATAGTAATGGTATCTCCCATTCATGTAGTGTTTTAAAGGCTGACAAAATGCTTTACATTCATTGTCCCAATTTGATTCTTCTAGCAGCTATGTGAGGGATATGGGTTATTATCTTCATTTTACAGATGAGGAAACATGACCTGCCACACAATTAATAAGGATCACACAGTTAATAAGTATCTGCCAGAATTTGAAATACAGGTTTTTCTAATCCCCAAGGCCAGCATTCCCTTCACTGTCTTATACTGCCTTTTTATCTGGAGCCATAGGGAGTGAGATACTGCTTACAGTTTGCTGCCCTTTAACACTTCTGTGGTTCTTTGGGGCAGCCAGGTGGCACAGTGGATGGAGTGTGGGTCCTGGAGTCAGGAAGACCTGAGTTAAAATCCAACCTCAGACACTTATGTACTATGTGACCCTGGGCAAATCACCTAACCCTGTTGGCTCAGTTTCCTCATCTGTAAAATGAGCTGGAGAAGGAAATGGCAAACTACTCCAAGTATCTTTGCCAAGAAAGCCCCAAATAGGGTATGAAGAGTTGGATATGACTGCAAACAATAAAACGTAGCTTTTTAGTGGTGCCCTACCAGGGACTTTCAGACATTTGTCCTTGAAATGTTTAGCCACCCTATTTCTTTACAGTTTTAACTAGACTATTAACTATAGTTATAGTCTCTGCATACTTTTTGCCCTTTTTTTTTTTTAGGGCAATTAAGGTTAAGTGACTTGCCCAAGGTCGCACGGCTAGTAAGTGTTAAGTGTCTAAGGTTGGATTTGAACTCAGGTCCCGTCCTCCTGACTTCAGGGCTGGTGCTCTATTCACTGCGCCACGCAGCTGCCCCCATACTTTTTACAATGTGAAAAAAAGAATACAGGTTCCTTCCATTGCTAATGTTTTAACTTTTCCTGTTACTAGAGTCCTAGATTGCAAAATCTTCTCTATGTCTCAGTGATTACGCTGAATGCTGTTGCCTTCTTGGGGAGAAATGTTGAAAGCAGGGGGAGGACACGTGCAAAACTCCACAGTGCCTTACACTTGGAAATGGAGTTAGAACTTGCTAGTACTTAAATGTTGTTTCCCACTTAACTTTTTGTACTTCGCTTGAATAAAGCTTAGATTCCAGGTCCTTGATTAGCTCAAATAATGAAGATTACTTATGTCAGAATGTGATTTGTGACTTGGTGTGGAAACTTCCACTATCTCATGATAGCCTTAGAGAGCTGTCTGAGGCTTAGACAGGTTGAGTGACTTGCCCATGGTCATAGCAGCTTGTATGTATCAGAGGCAGAAACTGAAGAAACCTCTTTCTGACCAAAAATTCCAAATGCTCTCTGCTACAACACATTGCTTCAAAGGAAAGTGATTTACTAGTTAAAAATTAAATAAAAATGAAGAGGAAGGTCATTCTAGGTTGTTAAATGTAATTCTTATCATTGGCATTTTAGGGACTTACAAAGGATGCTTAAATTGTCAAATCAGCCAACATCCATTAAGTGCCTGTTGTATACCAGGCACTGTGTTGAGTAGTGGGTGTACAAAAAAAAGACAAAAACAGCCCTTACCTACAAGAAGTTCACAAACCAATGGGGAGACAACATGAAAATATGTTGTTAGCAAAAAGAAAAAAAGTGAATTGAGGTCTTTTCTACTTCAAGCGAAGAGAAGTGTGCTATTACTCATTATTAATTCAGTTCTACTGGTGTTCTTTGATTGGATATCTTGGGCTGAGAAGCACCTACTTTGCTGTCTTGGCTACAGGTTGGAGTTAAGAAACACTTCTGTGCTTGTAACCTCTAGCAACAAGTGAAAGTAATGTGCAGAAGTGTTATCTCTTGCCACCATCAAGAAGCACTTGTTAATAATCCTTGTAGGGATGGATCTTTGGTTGATCCCTTTATTTAGTATCTTTTAGTATTTGTGTTGAGTGTCAAAAGGTGTAGAAGAGAGGGTTAACAAGCAATTATATAGTATTATATATTTCAACAACATATGGGGCAGTTAGGTGGTGCAGTGGATAGAGCCCTGGCTCTGGAGTCAGGAGGACCTGAGTTCAAATTCAGCCTCAGATACTTGCTAGCTGTGTGACCCTGTACAAGTCATTTAACCCTGATTACTCCCCCACCCCTCAAAAAAGAACTGGAGTTCTTAACTTTCTATAAGAAATGATGAACTTGTTGATTTTAGAAAAACATGGATAGACTTACATGAAATAATTAAGAGCAAAATGCGCAGAACCAAGAGAACATTGTATATACAGTAATAGCAGTATTGTTTTAAGGACAACATTGAACAGCCAAGTCATTTCGATTATTGTAAATATCCAAATTAACTACAAAGGTCATATGAAGGAAGATGCTTTCTGTAGCCTGAGAAAGAACTGATATGTAGAAGTATATCTAGAATGATTTTACATACACATATACATACATATTGGTGTCTGATGGTAGACTTCTCTAGGGTAGGGAGAGGGGAGAGAAGAAATTTACATGATAAATTTATTATATATTTAAAAGGAATAGCAAGTTATATATAATAGATTTGTAGTTTCATGCGCAATCATCATTTTATTATTGTGTTATGGAATTGCTTGTTTTGGGTGGCTAGGTGGCGCAGTGAATGGAGCACTGGCCCTGGAGTCAGGAGAACCTGAGTTCAAATTTGGCCTCAGACACTTAACACTTACTAGCTGTGTGACCTTGGGCAAGTCACTTAACCCCAATTGCCCTACCTTCCCTCCTCCAAAAAGCAAAAAAAAAGAAATACTTGTTTTATTTCATAAATTAAAAGTAAAAAATGTGGAATGTTCTTAAACATTCTTACAGTTTGTCTAAGGGTGGTAATAATTTCTATGTATCTCTGGGTAGGATCCAGGGGCAGAAAGTTACTATTTTATTTTTTAAAGAAACAAGCAGATATCTTTGTTCATGTTCTCAGAGAATTCCAAAGTGCTAAAAAATATGTGTGATTATCTTTTTATATCATAGCTGACCCTAGTTCCGAGAGTAAGGAAGACCAGTGGATGGGTGTCACTGTCCAGAGTCAGGGACCAGGGGGAAAGGTGGTGGTAAGTACTAAGAATCAGAGGTTTAAGGGTCCAACTGTTTTAGACTTTGCTACCAATGACTATAATGAGCAATGGAAGTGTTTATTCTTTGGCATACTTTGAATAGGCTTGTATTGCCTTTTTAAAAAACCACAGGGGCAGCTAGGTGTCTCAATGGATAGAACACTGGCCCTGGAGTCAGGAGGACCCTAATTCATATGTGTCCTCAGACACTTAGTAGTTATGTGACCCTGGGCAAATCACTTAACTCCAATGGCCTCCAAAAAAAATTACATACAAGTAATAAACAGTTAAAACAAATTTATTAATTATAAATATATGTCAAATATGCTAAATAGTCAAGACATTTAAAAACCACGGGAGTTGATAAGTTGATAATTATACAATATATTTGCAATCCATATAGTTAAGTTGAAACACAAGGTGGCATATTGGATAGATGGCCAGCCTTGGAATCAGAAAGACCTGGGTTCATATCCCATCTCTGACACAGACTAGCCATGTGGCTATGTGCAAGTCAGTTAAACCCGGGACTGGACCAAAAAAAATTATGTTACAAGATAAAATTTATAAAAAGTTAGCATGAGTCATCATAGATTGGGTCACTATATTTGTATGAATTTACATTCTTTGTGAAGAGGAATAAGGGGCATTTAACAAACAAAGGATTCTGTTATTTTTATGGTATTTTTTTGGAGGGGGTGAGGAGGAAGGGATGGTGAAGGATTTAGTTATTGAAATTTATAAGTGTTTTTATTGGTTTTCAATACATGTCTCATAGAACCCTGGAGGTTGCTATGAATTTTGTAATAAAATATTGGAAAATAGAGAGTTATTACCTTTTTAGATTATATGTTCTTTCCCTCTTTTTAGAGTAACGCATACAATAAATGAGAGGCAGTATTGTAATAGTGTAGGAAGTAGGCCTTAGCATCAGGAAGACACCTAGGTTCAAGGCCTTCCTTTGACATTCTTACTGCTTGATTCTAGGCAAATCACTTAACCTCTGAGGGTCCCAGGCATCTTTGTAAGTTGCAGAAGAATTGCTGATCTCCTTGGCAGAGGGATTCACTTTTCTGGGAGTAAACAGTGGTTTATGTTTATGCAACATTCTCTCTATAATAAATTCACACACACATTTATGTATATGTGTACTCACTAATGTGTACATTTACACATGTAACTGAATATATACACATGTGTGTACAAACATATGTAAATCTATTTCAAGCATCAGATGTGCATTGGGTATATGTGCAAATGTAGCAATGGTTTCTTTCTCCCAGAACATAAAATTACTTTTAGTTACAAATTTTTTGGTTTTGAGTTGATTAAAAATGAAGGAAGTAGGACATTTTCTTAGTTTTGGTAAATTTTTCTAATACATTGAGGAATTTGCCATTTCTTCTTTGCATTTTGGGAATTAGCATCTAACAGTTGCACTTGGAACTTCCACTTGGGTGAGAACTAGAAGTGTATTGAGTATCTAGAAGTTAGCTAGTTATCATCTCACCAAGCAATGAGAGGATGCCTTTTGATCAGATCCTAAAATGATGAATGAATTATTATAAGTCATAGAATTAACTGTTGTTTTTTATCGCTTTTGTCCTTTTATTGTCCTTGTGCAGTTGACCCTCTCTAAAACTCAGAGTTATGAACTGTTTTTACAGACTAAATTGTGCTTTTCTCTCTTCCACCTCACAGACATGTGCCCATCGCTATGAGAGAAGGCAACATGTTAACACCAAACAGGAGTCTCGGGACATAATTGGGAGGTGTTATGTGTTGAGTCAGTCTCTTACCATTGAAGATGACATGGATGGTGGAGATTGGAGTTTTTGTGATGGCCGTTTGAGAGGCCATGAGAAATTTGGTTCGTGTCAGCAAGGTGTATCTGCAACTTTTACTAAAGATTTCCATTACATTGTTTTTGGAGCCCCAGGCACTTACAATTGGAAAGGTAAGAGAACCTGTCTCCTTGCAGACAGGCAGTATTATTCCTCTGAGAGCCATGGGAAAAACTGTGGGTGACTGGAACCTGTGTATCCTTTTCATGAAATACACAATTATCAATAAAAAAATAACTTTTGAATTATACTTAATTGAAAATAAATGATTAGATATAGTAAGATAGGGAAAAGGTAGGAAAATATATATCTATCAGTATCTGCATCTATATCTTTATGTATTTACATATGTATACATGTATGTATATGTGTATGTATGTGTGTTATATATGTATGTTTGGTAATTTTACTTTTGCCAAAGAATTTTTACTTTTCTGGGTTTAATTTTGGTCACAAAACACCATGTCTTGAAGCTGGAATGGTCATTATCTATAAAACTAATCTTGAGGATTCAAAGTATTTTAACTGCTGCTGTCACCCCTACAGTGAAGATTAAGTTTGTCCAAAGGAGCACTTTATTACTAGATAACAAATTTTTGTTATCTAGAAATTTTTAAAAAATAGTACAAAAAATGATCTATAGGATCTTGATTTTGGAAGAAAACATTGTCAAAAATCTCTAATAGTTTTAAGCATCTAATAAAGAAGGACAGATTTTAGCAGTCTGTAGCTGTAGGAGAAAACCAAACAAGAGAGTAGTGTTATTTATGCAAATACAAGGGGCAAATGAAATAAAGGAGTAAAAATATTATTACACTATTTAAAAAAGTTAATCCTTCAGAATGTCTCAACTAGACTAAAAAGAATAAGCAAGACTCTCCTTGAAGAGTGTAGCGTAGAAGAAACAGGAGTAGATTAAAACAAAATATCCTAATTTTTTTTCCTACCTCTAAATCTTATGTTTTAAAGGGAAAGGTTTACAATGCCACATTTACATTCTTCTTCAGTCTTAATTTTTTTAGTTCATCTTTATTTAACTTGCTGTTTTTAATATGTATCTATCATATGTAAGCAAACATGTGATACATGGAAATAATAATTTTCTTTGCAGTGTGACTGTAATGGTTACTACTATCAAGTTTGATATCTGTTAAGCGACTCTTAACAGGAGTCTTAACAGGAGGTGAATGTTTTTTTTCCTCAAATCATTATGTGTAAGCATCAAGAAAAGTTAAAGGGTGACAGGTGAATGCATAAAGTAGTGGATGTTTCTTTGGTTGCATCTTTTCCTAGGATGTCATATGCCTACAGTAAGGTAAAGCAGTCAGTTCAATTGATATCAGTTAAATTAGGAGATGCTGAGAAGATCTCTTCAAGGAAAAGTGTGGTTGGGGGAGACAGGGAGGCAGTCAGGTAATTTTGTCCACAGTAGTAATATTAAAAACTTGTACTGGTATAATAAAAATAATTTTGTCAGACATTGAAAGTGTAGAAAACAAATGAATGACTGGCTTTCTTCTACCTCATGGCAAGAAGAAACTTTCCTGATTTAAAAAAAATAATAACAATAAGAATTTTATTGATTTTTTTTTTTTTCCCCTAGGAAAAAATAGCTTTAAATTTTTCCTTCTTTCTTTTGGGGCCTTTTCAAAATTTGGTTTTTGTTAAAAATGATTCTTACGAATACTGCCCTCTGATAAATTTCATAATTACATTTTTACCTAATCTGCCCATGGGTCTCCTTTACAAAAGGTATAATCTCTCAACATGCCTTCTGTGCCTGCCACGTGGCTCTAACCATGTTGAAATGGTATTTAGAGATTTTAAATGATTTCTCTTGAACAAAGAGGAATTATTACTAATAACTACAAGAGGATGCTTCTTCCAGTTTTTGTGGAAAAGGACTCACAGCAGGGGGTGTTTTAGAAATAGCAATGGGATTTGAAGGCAGCAGCCTTGGGTTGGTGCCCCAGCTCTGCCTCATTCTTGCCTGGTAACCTGGAGCAAGTCCCTTAATTTCTTTGACCTCATTTTCTTCAGCTGTAAAATGGTCCTAATAATAGCTGTCCTTCCTACCTCACAAGGGTAGCATGAAGATAACTTATGGAAAGCAATTCTAGACCCTAAAGCACTGTGTAACTGTCAGCTCTTGTAGCGGAGATAGGATGAGCTTGGAGTTTGGTTATATTTCTGGGACTTTCTTTAATTTTTTTGCATGAGCAGCAGAGTGTTTGAGTATATGATATGAAATTCTATTTTTAAAATTAAACGTATACACATAATCTACAGATTTTATAGCAAACATCATGTTTTCATCTTGTTTCATGACGTCATAGAGATTTCTTTAAGATTCAAGGCATCTATTTTTTTTAAATTATCACAGTCTCCATTTTCTTGACTCTAGAATTTACTTGGATGACAGTTATATTCTTTTCACCTTTGTTATTATGATAGACTTCATCTTTATTCTTTCTCACTTTCTTACTCTCCTTTGAACTCTGCTCATTTTTTCTCCAGTGATCACATGGAAAATGTATTAGGAACCATTTGTTTTCTTTCGGTTTTGTCTTCATTCCCTTTTTTGTTTTTTGCCATTTCATTCCTTCAGGAATTGTTCGTGCAGAGCAAAAGAATAACACTTTTTTTGACATGAATATCTTTGAAGATGGGCCCTATGAAGTTGGTGGTGAGACTGACCACGATGAGAGTCTAGTTCCTGTTCCAGCTAACAGTTATTTAGGTAGGAATAAGTGTAGATGGCAAACATTTCCAGACCAGTTTCTTGCTCTATTACAGTCCTGTGTCCCTCTCTCTAGAGCTTCATTCCCCAAATCTTGGAAACTCAGAACCCCAGGATTCATTAGATTCTGCCTAATAAAAACCAGAATGAAGGGTGTACCTGTCTACACCTGTTTTGGCTTGGCAATGGAATTCTACCTGACTTGAGATTATTTAAAGAGAGTAATAATGCCAATTTTTAACCAAACTGGTACCCTTCCTAAAATTCCTTGGTATGGGATGTGGCCCTCTGCTTTGTACATTAGAAGGAGTGCATCACATTCACTGGTGGCTTTTAACTGTGGGCCATACTGAAATAAAAAAAAAAAAAGATAACCAAATATGAAATTTCATGTGCATACTACCAAACTTCTTTATGAAATTATTCTCAAGAGTTCCATTATGTTTGGCAGTGCTTATTTTGTGATTTGGAATCATTCTCTAAAAGGTAAGTATGACCTAGGCCAGCTGGGTCCTGGCTTGCTTGTGACATTTAGTTTCTAGCTTGAGCTTAACTGCTGGAGCTATGATGAGAACTTACAAAATGGTGATTAAGTGTCAATCCCTTTGTGCCTAAGGCTTCTTGGTGTTACTAATGGCTATTGTAAATTATTCAAGTGCACTATGGAAATTATAAATAGGATTTAAAAACCTCTAATTCTTGGTGTAAGTTGACATGAAGAACAATTACTGTGGTTTTCAAAATGGCAAAAACATAAGAACAAAATCAACCATCCAAAACTAAGCTGAAGAATTTGTCTCAAACAAAGAAGAGAAAGTACTTGGATAGAAGCGATTAAAAAAAATCCTCCTTGGTGTAACAGAAATAACACTGGGTTTGGTGTAAGAAGATTTGAGAACGATTCTTGGCCTCACTATTGCTGTGACCTTGGGCAACCCCTGTTATCACCTTCAGCCTTTGCTTTCTTACCTGTAAAATGAAGACATTGAACCAGATGATACCTAAGGTCCTACCAATTCAGTCCTATGATCCTACTGCAAATAAGGAAGCTTGAAGGAGAAAATTAATTATGTTTTGAAATTTTAGAAAACTACCTTCTATAAAAAATGGTTAGGTTTAACTTTATAGACATATGGCAATCCAATAAGGAATTACAAAATGGAAGGGAAAAATAAAGCCTCTGTTCTGAAGCACTATTTATTCACAACCAAAGACTGAGTTAAGGAGCAAGGAAAGGCAGAAGACAAATCAGATGGAAGTCAGTCAAAGAAAGACCTGATGAAGATGAAGATCAAGTGAAAATGACTCAAAAGTGGGAACTGTGGGAGCATCAAGGACTACTAATGACGTGAATTTGAGACTTTGAAATGTGTGAGATCGCCATTTTGCATCTCTGCATTGACTGACAATGAGACAGGAAAGGAAGGCTGCTGTAAATGGTTTGTGCTCCTTCCCATTAGGAATCATGCCTACATTCATGATACTTTTCAAGTTAAACATTGATGTTAGAACACAGACTTGGTATTTGAGTATGTTCTAATAGATCACCCCTGCCTTTTATTTTTAAAGTCAGTTTTATTTGGAAATCTATGCAACATGGGAAATACCAAGTGTGTTGGCCAAAATTGACCTTTGTTTTAGTTTTTAATTCGGTAAAATGGAAAATGTCTATTAATAAATCAAGCCTATATTAAGGATTTACTATGTGCCAGCCACTATGCCAAATAATGGGGATACAAAGAAAAAGTAAAAACAATCCCTGCCCTCAGGGAGCTTATGTTCCTCTAAATGTTTTGACCGCAGGTTTCCTGTCATTTCTAAATATTTACACATCTCTGTCACACTGTCTTTACCTCCTTTTGAGTGAATAATCATTGCATGGGATGGAAAAACTCAACCTACATAGATTCAGCTCTGCTGAAAGTCAAATCATGCCATCTTGCACATACAAAAGGATGCATATATTATGTATGGCTCTCATTATGGCATAGCTTAGAGCCCTAGTGTTACTCTCATTCTAATGCCATCATGAAAATGAGCCTATAGCTATAAGCTGAATAAATGCTTTATAATTCAAGCTGTGTAATGCAAAACAGACTAGATAGTTTTCTTTTGAAGTACTTAATATCCCTAGAAATTAGGGGATAGTGATAGTTCTTATCACTTTTTTTTTCTTATTTGTGTGTCAGGGTTTCAACCGTAGGACAAGAAAACAAACCCATCACTGTTGGTTATGTTTTTTCGACTGTCTAGATTTATTGCTTGATCGAAGCACTTTCTTGGTTATTATTTCTTGTGAATAAAGGGATAGGTATCCGAGGTCTGAGGAGGTGACCCTACAACTTGGAGTCCATTGACTGCTGTCATATCTTTGGTTATCTAAAGAGAGACTCAACAGTTATCACCTTGTTTTCCAAACATAATTGCTTTTTCTTTGATTTCTTCCCCATGTGTATATACAGGCCTTCTCTTTTTGACCAGTGTTTCCTATACAGATCCTGATCAGTTTGTTTACAAAACACAGCCCCCCAGTGTAAGGGTCGACAGATCTCCCGATGTGATGATGAATAGCTACCTAGGTCTGTGACCCTGGAGATGATGACAAGTAAATTGTCTTTGTCATTTTTTTTTAAAATAAATCCACCTTGATTTACATGTCAGCATTTATCTTTAAGTCTCACTCCATTTCACAATAAAAAGCATTTGATAGCTGGGATTTAGCCCTTGAACCACTTTCAGAGACCAATTGGTAATGGAACATTCCAGTCAAAACTTCCTGTAGCTCTTATAGATCATATTTTAAAGTCAGTTCCTAATTTGAGAATTGGAACAGTAGTGGTGAAAGTTTCCACAAGTTAAAGAAAATAAAGAGGCTAAGCTGATACTTTCCTGTATTTGTTGTGCTTTTGTATAGGATTCATTTCTCAAATTTGAATGGTTTGGTATTGGCATTTATGCCTCAGACCTGACCAGTTCACTCCCCCTCCTCAGCAACCCTCCTCTCTCCATGCACACACACATGAGTATACACACACACACATACACACACACACAAACACATTTATGTAGGTATATATTTACACACATTTATATGTATATGTGCCTTATATATACACATATACGTATATGTACATGCACACACATATATGTTTTAGTACTTGCATTCCACTAATCAGTTCTAGCAAACAATCTGAAATAATTAGGTGCAGGCCCTTGTTAGGTGTGTCCACTGAAAATTGTGATGAGAAGTTACAGCTTATTCACCTCTGTTGTTACCAATTTCTCAAAATTTTTTAATATTACATTTTGTTTTTTTAAATAGTATTTTATTTTTTCCAATTACATGTAAAGATAGTTTTCAACATTCTTTTTTTATAAGATTTTGAATTTCACATTTTTCTTCCTCTGTTCCCCCCCTCCCCAAGACAGCAAGCAATCTAATATAGATTATGCGTGTGCAGTCATATTAAACATATTTCCACATTAGTCTTCTTGTGAAAGAAGAATCAAAACAAAAAGGGGGAAAAAGGTGAAAATAGTATACTTCAATCTGCATTCAGATTCCATAGTTCTTTCTCTGGATGTGAATAGCATTTTCCATCAGGCAGCTTCTCAAATATAACATAAGCTCATCAGCATTATATCATGCCTTTCTTTTGCATGTCCATGACTGAGAACCAAGTTTCTTTGGAACATCTATGTGCTATCTATTGTGTATTAAAGATTTCTCTTTTGACTGACTACAGAAGAGATTGATTATAGAAGATATGTCAACATATCAAAACCTTATAATTGTATTATGCAAGGTGAAATGGTAAAACCCAACTTCCTGTATGGATTTTACTCTGCTGAAAGTCAAATCATGCCCTCTGTGTGTATACACCAAGATATCTTCTATATAGCATATCCTATAATCCAAAGGTTGTTCTTATCATTAAAAAAGCTGTATAAATGCTTCATGCTCTGTTAAATGCTAACCAGAGTAGATATTTTCTTTTTGAAGTCTTTAATATGCCTAGAAAGCACTGATAGTTCTTATCATTCATTTTTTTTCTTCTGCTTGGATACCAAGGCTCTTGGCTCTGTAGTCCATTTACCAAAGTGGATGGGGTTGGTGGTGGGGAGGAGGTGGTAATAATGGAAACACCAGTGACATAAACCTTTCCTGTTATAGAAAGTTGTTGTGATGTTATGTGTCTCGCTTTCCTAGGTTTTTCACTGGATTCAGGAAAAAGTATTGTCTCTAAAGATGAGATCACTTTTGTGTCTGGTGCACCCAGAGCCAACCATAGTGGAGCTGTGGTTCTCCTAAAGAGAGACATGAAATCTGCACATCTTTTTACTGAGCATCTGTTTGAAGGAGAAGGGCTGGCCTCTTCATTTGGCTATGACGTGGCAGTAGTGGACCTCAACAAAGATGGGTAAGGATTTCTCAATAGACTTAACTTTTTATTTTATTCCTGCTTTTATATTGAAAAGCATTCATTACTTACTGAGTCTGAGGACTTGAAGATAACTTTGCACATAGTTTTGTTTTTTTTCTGGTAAGGATTTTCTTAGTTCTGCTGACAGATTTTTACTAAGCTGCCATATTTTCTTCATTATTTCTGTTATTTGGAGAAAATGCACATGATAACTGTGAGCATCATCACATTTGTCTGTGTTTTGGAATACAGTTTTTATATTAAATATTAAAACCCATAAGTTTTAGGCCTGCCTAATTTTCTAATGACCTTATGACTTGTACTGCTGCTTAATATATATAAAAAAGTAAATAAAATTTAAAAACTTCATAGTATTTCAACATGTCAGCCTTTGCAGATATTCTGTGGTACTGAGTTGGTTGTTTATAAGCAGTGGTTGGAATATCCCAGAATACTCTGGAGAAAGGAGGGTTTGGAATGGAGAAGGGGAAGAATAGTGTGCAGGCTTTCAGCATTCAGGCCACCTTAGATATGGACTCTCACACATATTGAGAGCCCCATTCCAGTGTACAACCATCTGAACTAGGTTTTGGCCTAAACTAACCCCAGTAGTACCCATGATCTGTACTACTTAGTGTGTGGTACCTAGGATTCCTCTTTGTCGTACGCTGCTGAGCTTCTCGATCAGAGTGTACTGTTGGCATCTCAAATTTAACATATCCAAAATAGAACTCATTATTTACGCTCTGAAAATCTGTCTGTCCCTCTTTCAAACTCTGCTGTTTTTGTTGTGTTGGGCATGCAGATTGCTCCTTAAATCTTCTTTACGCCACATATTCAATCACTTGCCAAGTTCTACCTATCCTATCACATGTTTCACATCGATCCCCTTTTCTCCACCCTCATTCAGGTCTCTCTCACATTATGCCTGTGCTATTATAATAACTTCCCAATTGGCATCCCTGCTTCTAGTCTCTCTCCTCTTAAATCACTCCTCACACAACTACAAAAATAAACTTAGAGCAGAGAATTGACCATAGTACTGGAGAGGTTTGTCATTTCCTTCTCCAGCTCATTTTACAGATAAGGAAACTGAGGCAAATAGGATTATGTGACTTGTCTAGGATCATATAGTTAGTAAGTGCTTTTTGGAGGGCAATTGGGGTTAAGTGACTTGCTCAAGGTCACATGGCTAGTTTTTGTGTTGTGTCTTAAGGCCAGATTTGAACTCAGCTCCTCCTGACTCCAGGGCCGATACTCTATTCATTGCGCCACCTAGCCACCCCAGCAACAAGTATTTGTTGAGTGCCAGGCATAGTACTAGACTTTGGGGATATAATTATTACAGAGAATGAAACAATGCCTTCGTACTTACAGTATGGTATATATAAGCAGTGTATGACATATGTAAGCTTATGCAGGATAAATATAAGGAGAATAAACACAAAGTATTTAAATAAAAGGTAGTTTGAGAGGGAAAGCACGTAGCAGTTGGGGGGGGGGGGAGACAGAGCAAGGAGGAATCAGGAAAGGCTGTGGTGCTTGAGCTGGGCCTTGAAGGAGAAGGGGGCCCCTATATATGGCGGAGCTGAAGAAGTGTGTTCCAAGCTTGGAAAACAGCTAGTACAAAGATACAGAGGTGGGAAATGGATAGTCACGTGTGAGGGACAGAGAGAGGGCTAGTTTGGCTGGATTTCAGAGTTTGGGAAGCAGGGAAATGTTCACTGAGATTGGAAATATGTTGAGGCCAAGTTGTGAACATGTTTCTGTTTTTTATCCTAGAAGCAGTAGGAAGGTTGTGTGTAGATGGTGAATAGGAAAATGTCATGATCCGTAATTAATAATTATCTCTTCCACATCGTAGGGGTTAGGGACATGATGTCCCCGCAATCTGGAAAATCCATGTAAAATTATTTGATCCTTCCTTTGTACCAGAGAAGATGTCTGAATTTTTTCTTTTTTCTTTTATGGGGTGTTGATATTATGTAGTATTATACATATACTTTATATATTTCTGAGTTTCTAAATTTTTTTTCCTCTATCATCTGCTGGCCTTCATGTGTCATCTGCTGTTTTCACAAAACTCTCAAAAAATTCCCATTTAATTTTTTATGCCAACCCTTAACATATCGAAACCACAGTGGGGAAAGTAGTGACTAGAAAGGATAATGTAGTCTGGTTAGTATTTACAACCTTTCTAGGAGTTGGAGTGCAATACTCAGGGGATTTTGATCAAACCAGGACTCCTAAATCCTCTCCCACTTGGATTGAGACACCATGAAGGGGCTCATTATGAGAGTTAATGCAGGACCAAAATTTCCCATCCTATATACTATCCACCTTTTCAGATATCTCAAGAACTGGACCAGATTAGTATGGTCCAAAACAGGATGATTTCCTGCTTCCCCTGAACCAAAAGTACTACTTTGACACACCATTTCTTCTAGATATAGCCTTCAGTATTTGATAACTAGAGGGATTTTGGACCCACCTCTATGCTGATGATGACAAGCCAACTATGCATTTCAGCAATATGGATAGGAGCCTTATACCCCTAAACTTTTAAAGTATTTTGACCTAACTGTATATAATTCTTCCCTTTGTTATATTTGAAGCTGGCAAGATATAGTTATTGGAGCACCACAGTATTTTGATAGAGATGGAGAAGTTGGGGGTGCTGTGTATGTCTACATTAATCAGCAAGGCAAATGGAATAACGTCAAGCCTATTCGTCTTAATGGCACCAAAGATTCCATGTTTGGCATTGCAGTCGAAAGCATCGGCGATGTTAATCAAGATGGATACCCAGGTGAGACAACGGATGACGAAATACTGATGGTCTAAATGTGAAAGTGACTTCCAGCAATTAGTGTGTCTAAAATCTTATAAGAATACTTGTTTGTGACTTTTGGAAATGTAAATGCCTGTCCAACTGTTATATGTTCAACAGATATTGCAGTGGGAGCACCTTACGATGATTTGGGGAAGGTTTTTATCTATCACGGCTCTCCAAGTGGAATAAATACCAAACCAACACAGGTGACTCAGTATCATTGACCAGTTATTTCAAAATTTGTTTTTGTGCCACAACATAAAATTCTCAGGTCCAAATTGAATTTTAAAAAAAATCTTTAGCACTGGGAAATTTACTTCTGGAGACAAACTCCATGACCTATTTATTTTAATTTTAAAATATTATAAATAAGCAGCTAGGGATCAAAATAATCCCAAACAAGGAATAGTTTTAACTATATAGCCTTTCTGTATTTTACAAAGTAGCTCTCTGAAACAGGATTTCCTTCTACAGCCTTGCTAAATGCATATTTCGGCTTGTATCCACCAAGGTGGAATGAAGTGGAGAATTATTGCAATTACCTGGATGATTCAAGCCCTCAAAACTGCTATTAAGGAAAATAAGAGCTTTTTAAAAAAATTGAATTATCCAGATTAGCTTTGTACATGGAACAAGCTAATCAGATAATTACACACTTCTCCTGTGTAGATGCAACATAAATTGGAAGCCTTGGATGAACCAAAATACTTGAACTTTGGGATTATAAATTGGGGTGCCTGTAGATGAACTTTAAAGGAACATGTGTCAAAAGAAATGTTGTATTTCTTTTACAAAACATGGCCAAAACATTCATTTGAATAATCTAATATTCTGTATACCTTCTCATTCTAGGTTCTTGAGGGTAAATCTCGATACTTTGGCTACTCAATTGCTGGAAATATGGACCTGGATAAAAATTCCTATCCTGATGTTGCTGTTGGCTCGCTCTCAGATTCAGTGTCGATTTTCAGGTACACATATGTGCCTTTAATCATACAAATTGACATTTTTAATGGCTTTTAAAATGATAATTTAGATTGAAATTTCAAAAGCTTATTAGTGTCTCTGTTTGCAAAGGCAAATTTAAAAAAATTTAATTTTGAAGATATTCTTTGGCTTTGAGAATTATTTAAGGTTTTAAAGAAAAACCAAAAAACAGTTTTCTAATATAGTAAGTATTGCAGTGCTTCAGCCATCTGCTATTTCATTAGCATGGAAACACAATTCATGGATGAGCTCCCAGTTCATTTGCAAATTAATAGAACCAGAGCTTCATAAGCTTTTTTTGTGCCATAGACCCTGAAGTCAATCGATCTCTTCTCAGAATAATTAATTCAATAATGGAAGAAAATGCCAGATGTTAGTTAGAGGTACAGTAGATACAGTGCTGGACCTGGAATCAGGAAGACTTAGTTCAAATCTGGCCTCAGACACTTCCTAGCTATGTGATTCTGAGCAAGTCACTTAATCCTGTTTGCCTCAATTTCCCCATATATAAAATGAGATGGAAAAGGAAATGGCGAAACAATTGGTATTTTTGCCAAGGAAAACCCAAATGTTGTCACGAAAAGTTGTACTCAACTGAAAAACAACTGCACAGCAACAACAAAACAAAACAAAAGATACCTTTTTTTTCCATCCAAGATTATGGACTTCCCAAAATCTATCCATAGACCCTCAGGTTAAGAACCCCTGTGGGGGCAGCTAGGTGGCGCAGTGAATAGAGCACTGGCCCTGGAGTCAGGAGGATCTGAGTTCAAATCTGGCCTCTTAGACACAACACAAAACTAGCTGTGTGACCTTGGGCAAGTCACTTAACCCCAATTACCCTATCTTCCCCCCTGCAAAATGAAAAAAAAAATCTAAAAAACAAAAAAGAACCCCTGTGGAAGGTGGTCATAGGGAACTGTTTTGGCAAGCCTAGTAAATGAGCCTAGGCTGATAGTTAAACAAGAAATGATCAGTAAACTCCAGTGGCTCCCCTATTATCACTGTGATCAAATGGGTTTGATCCTGTTTGACTTTTACATCCCTTCCTAGCCGGAGCCTTTCCTGCCTTTCCAGGCTTTATATGTTTTATCCCCTTTCCCTCTCCTCCACACATACCCTACATTCTAGTGATGCTGGCCTTGCTTCCTGTCTCCTGACTCTTAACACCTTCTTACTGGGTTCTCTCCTTGCCTCTGCCTCTGGGCTTCCCTAACTTACTAAAAGACTCACTTCAGATTCCACTTTGTGTGAATACCTCTCCTAGTCCCATTTTCTCTTCCCTCTCTCCTGCAAGTCCTAGTGTCCTCTGAGAGTTCCTCCATTTGCACTGTATACATCTTGTATAGCCATAGTCGCTGGTGTGGTCTCTCTCCCATTAGAAGGTGAACTCCTTGAGGGCAGAGATGGTTTTTTCCTTTCTTTGTATCCTCAGAACTTAACATAGGAGCCACTTTGTCAACGCCTGTTGTTAACTAGCCTCTCTGAAGCATGGTGGAATGCACTCTACTTACCTAGCTTTTGAGTCCCAGGGCCAGCTCCTTACCATGCTCAGGTGTCAGAGAAGTGCTTTAGTAGAGGTCTGTGTCATTTTAGATGAACTGAGAGAAAAAGCACTTAAAAATTAATACATTTTTTAAATTAAAGAATATTTTAAAAGAAATGTAGTGGGGGCGGCCAGGTAGCACAGCGAGTAAGAGCACTGGCTCCAATGTCGGGATGACCTGGGGATCAAATGCGGGCTCAGACACTTAGCACCCACCCAGAAACACCTGGCTGTGTAACCTTGAGCAAATTACTTAAACCCCGATTGCTTTAAAAAAAAAAAAAGAAAGAAAGAAATGTAGTGGAAAACCTCGCCTATATGGAAAAAAGCTTCCCAGAACTCTTGGCTTCCAGAATGGCTTTAGACCTGGAAGTGGGTGGAAACACACACACACACACACACACACACACACACACACACACACACACAGCCTGATTATTTTATTATTTTACAAGTGAAGAAGCAGCCGCTCCCTGAGCACTTGGCAACTAAGGAACACATCTGGAGACGAGGGAGAAAAAACAAAGAAGACTGAAAAAAGTGAAGAAGAATGGAGGGAGGAGGGAAGTGAATGGCGGTGGCCATGATTAGACGTGGCCATGGGGGTGGTGAGTGGCAGACACCAGCAGTGATGAAGAGAATGAATGGTGCTGTAGTCTGGGAGAGCAGACAGCCACCCACACCTCGGGACATCATCTCCAGGCTGGTGTGCTCGACTGTCACAGTCAGCGCACCTGTTCCCTTGCCATCTCCACGACTCAGCTGTGTTGTCTTCCCTGCTGTGCTAATTGTAGATCCCTTCTTGTGACATGGATTCTAATCTTCCTTTAGAGGAATGGAAAGGACAGAGGAATAAAAATTGTGCGAAGCACAAAAGAGAGAAACATGGATATCTGTTTATGTCTTGAGAAGGATTAAAACAGGAAAATATTGATAGATCAGTACAGAGTGGGCATCCACCCTGTGTAATATCAGAGCTCAGAAAGAATAGCTGTTAAAATGATTCGCCAAAGAATTTAGTTTCTTTTCTTTTTCAAGAAATCAGATCCTTGAAGCTAAAATTCCTATTATCAGTTACTTTCAGCTTGAATTGCTTTTAACACTTCAACACATTGTTGATCCATCAGACTGAAAGAGGCTGCATGGAAAAAATCAGGGAACCATAGCCTGTGGGCTACATCCAGCCCACACTTGGTTTTGTATCAACTTTTTTGTATAATAAAAAGAAGACTAGATTTGGAGGAGGAAGACTTGAGTTCAAGATCAGGCTCTTCTACTTAGTAGTTGGGTGATTCAAGATAAGTCACATAACCTGTCTGGGCCTCAGTATCCCCACCTGTAAAATGTGGGGAGTGGGTTCTGCAACCTCTAAAGTCTCTTCAGGTTCTGAGTCCTGGGATTCCAAACATCTCTGCCCAGTTGTGTACTCCTGACCTTCATGTAGAAAGACCATTTGAAGAGGAAGTTCAAGGGAGAGGCCAACAGAATTCTAAATGGGTTTTCTTGTTTCTTTCCCCCTTTCAGATCTCGACCTGTGATCAACATCCTGAAAACAATCACAGTAACACCGAACAGAATTGATCTAAGACAGAAAATGGCCTGCGATGCACCGAGTGGCATATGGTGAGATTGATAGTTGTGTGCTCTGGGCTGCCTCTGTCTGCTTCTTCATACACTGGGAATGGTCAGCACTGTCTGTCAGACTGACTTTGTTATATGCATGTGTGTGCGCATGTGTACTATATTGTGTTTTCCTAAGAATTTTAATTCCCTTTATTTGCATACTTGGATACTGCAATGAGAATTCTGGGCCATGGAAAGAAGAAACCTTATGTTATCTTTAGGTGGAACAATGGATAGAGCCCTGGACCTTGAAGCAGGATAGACCTGAGTTCACATCCTGCCTCAGACACTTATGAGCTGAATTATGTGGCCTTGGGAAAATGTCTTAATCCCTTTTTGCCTGACTTTCCTCAATTGTAAAATGAAGAAAGTTAATTAATTAATAGTACCTACTTCTCCAAGTTTTAGAGCCAGCTGAGTGATAACCATGGATAGAGCACTGGGCCTAGAGCCAGGAAGACCTAAATTCCCTGCCTCAGACACTTATTAGCAGTGTGACCCTGGGCCAGTCACTTAACCTCTGTTTGCCTCAGTTTCCTTAGCTGTTAAATAGCAATGATAATAGCACTTACCCTTCAGGGCTATTGTAAGGATAAAATGAGGTAATATTCAAAAGGTGTTTTGTAAACTTCAAAAGGCTATATAAGTGCTAACTATTATTACTATTCTCTTAAACAGTCTTAATGAGTTATCCTTTTTTGGGGGAAAAAATGTAATTTGGGGATAAGCGAAAATGAATGTTTTTAATTGATTTATCCCACCATGATAAGACATTATTTAAGAATGATTTGCTTGATTTCATACAGCCTGAAGGTCAAGGCCTGTTTTGAATACACTGCTAAGCCCAGTAATTACAATCCTGCAATATGTAAGTACCAGAAACTGTATATATGTATGTATTTTTAAAGATTTTAAAAGAAATTTATTCAAAGTTGAAAGATCTTCACAAATTCTAGAAAAAACATAACTGTGGCAAACAAAAGAAATTTTAGGAGTAAAGTGCTTTTTATTAGAGACAGTGAAATGGGTGTAGTAAGATAAAACATGGGACAGGAGCACTTGAGTTCAAATCCTGCTGCAGACACTTTTAAATGTGTGACTCTGGGTAAGTAACTTCTGTAGACCTCAATTTCCTCACCCATAAAATAGGAATAATAGCACCCACCTCCTGGGATTTATTGTGATGATAAAGTGCTTTACACATATTATATAATTTTATAAACTTTTAAAGTACTGTATAAATATTATTATTATTATTATATGAGTATACCTAGTTCCCCCTCCTTCTTTAAAAAAATATAACAGCACATATCCCAGAAGATAGAAAGTCCATTTCTACCAGGATACTTTGGAGAATAACTGTTCCTGTAACTATGCTCAGTTTCATGGCAGCCCAGTGAAGACTTTTCTTTCCAGTGAAAATTAGTGTGTGGAAAAGCTAGCTTTGGGGTTCTTGTTGGTTTAAAAAATGTTCTATGGAGCTGGTGAGAGTTTGACTGATTTACCAAGTCCACCCTCTTTCTGACTCCATCCCTTACGATGTGCTGGGTTATTTATACGGCACCTCCCCTTACCCCACACTCTTTCATGGCCCAAAGGACACAGACAGCATTGATTCTTTTCCTTACTCATCCATTAAAAGGGCAGATTTTCTATGTTCTTGAACAACCCAAGCTGACTTCTTCCACAAGAGTTTGACAGTCTTAATGGTACATTTTTGCTCATAAAATGTAAGAAGAATTTAAGCTAGCTTAAAAGTTTCCTTTTTGGGGGTGGCTAGGTGGCTCAGTGAATAGAGCACCGGCTCTGGAGTCAGGAAGACCTGAGTTCAAATCCAGCCTCAGACACTTAACACACTTACTAGCCGTGTGACTTTGGACAAATCACTTAACCCCACTTGCCCTCCAAAAAGCAAAAAAAAAAAAGTTTCCTTTTTTGTGGTACATTTAGTGACTGAATTTGGTGCATGATGTAAAATGGCAGTACACCTCTTTTTTATTTGAAGCACATAAGGCAAGACAAGGGGTTTGTGGTATTTGTTGTGAGACTTCTTGTGAGTGACCTCATTGGTTTGCTTCATAGTTGAAGCAAGTGTGTCAGAGTTTAAACCTAAATTAAATAAGTATTTAAACCCCCATGGTAAAAAGATAAGAATATAAGAATTTTTGTATTGTGTCCAACTTGTGATTTATCTAGTCTTTCTCTTTCTCTTGATTTGATAGAAGTGCTAGGGACATTATTGTTCTCTAATATATCATTCTCAAAAAGGTTAGATATTCTAGTTTTCCTGAACAAATCCTATTGTGTACCTACCTTCTATTAATTTATCTAAATTCACTTACATTTTTTAGCTTGTACTACTTTTGGGGGAGTGAAGAGGATAATTATTTCAATGAATTTACTGGCCGTTGTGTAGAACAGTACTCTTCCCCTCCCCACCTTTAACTCAAATTTACCACTCTTGAATTTCAAGGGATGCCCTCTGGTTCATTCTAGATTTTTGTGAAATTTGTGTTTTCCTAATGTAAATAGTCCCATCTATACAGATGAATTAGTAAGTCAATCAGCAAACACTTATGAAGTACCTACTTTGTGCTGGGCCTGTGATGGGTGCTGGGGATGCAAAGACAAAAATGAAACAATCCCTGCCCTCAAGAAGTTTGCATGCTAATAGGGAAGAGAGCATGCAAAGATATAAGGCAGTCTTACTTGACTTCTGTTCCTTTCCCTTGAGTCTTTTCCCAGTTGCCTTGAAGGGCAGCTTCCTTTCTCTGGTTTTTCTCCAGTTCTGATAGGCCTTTCTCATTATCCTTTTAGTCTTGCATTTGGTATTGCAGGTCCAGGGTCACTATGACTTTGTGCAAAGAGAGTGTACCAATTTAATTTTAATCTTATTTGTAATACTCTCCTTACTACTGCTCAGCGTTCTCTCAGCCTGCTTGCCAGAGCTTAAGCTCACAAATACAAAGAACAGTCTGCAATGTACCCAAGTATAGCTGGGATTTTTTTCAACCTACATGCGTTACATTGTACTTCCTTATTTAAAAAATCACAGATCCTCTGCTATTCTTTGGGTGGTAAATTAGTCATTCCACTAAACAAAACAATTCCGTGGCTAGTAATTGAAGGCAGAAAGGTACGTAGAAAGAACACTTGGTTTGGAATCCTAGGATTAGGTTTTGAATCCCAACTCTATCATTTACTACCTGTGTAACCTTGGGCAGGAGACATCATCTGTAGGGGGTATTGGACCAGATAATCTTAAAGATTCCTTCTTGTTCTAAACTAATGATCCTATGAAGAGAAATTTTGTTAGAATTCTAGTAAGAAATTTTCAGATCACATTTTGTGTAAAATAGAGGTTTATTCTTCAAAGCATTTATTTGAGCTATTTTTTTTTTATCTTTAATGAGCCTGGAAATGAGCTATTTTTTTATCTTTGGAAGAATAAAGTATGATAGGTTTTCACCATATCTTATGAATTATGTACAGGACGTTGCATTTGTATGATTAGTCTCTCAGTCAAATATTTATCAAATGCCTGCAATACAGAAATGTATTTTTATCTATGTGTATTGTATTTGGAGATATATACAAATATAAAACTTTTTCGGGGAATATTCAAATATTACCTGCTATTCATGGCAATTCCATAGTACTGAAAAAATTGCATGTCAATTAGAAAAATGTTTGCAAAACTATAAAAATTAATACATTTAATTGTCTCTTCCTATATTAAAAAAATAGATGAATTGGCGTGTGGCAAGGCAGTTTTATTGCACAGGCCTTAAATGTAGTAATCCACTTATACAGATACTCATTATTTAGTTTTAATGAATCTTCTACTTGGCTTGTTCTCAAAAGGTCAGTTCAGAGGCAGCCTGGAAATATTTTATGATGATGTGAATTGTCTGGAGGGTTAGTAAGGGTTAAAGTAGAATTTGGTACATAAATGGTTTTAATGCGCTCAAACCCTTCCTGACTTTTTGCTTTGAGGGGCACTCAGCATGTAAGCCTTCATCTAGTTCATTTTAATGTTTGCAGGTCACTGATAAATGGATAATGTCAAGATTATGGAGGGCCTTAAAATGGGAAACATTCCATTTGGCAGCTTTGACATTTAGGAATTCTTCAGATGGACACAGAAATGCCTACTGTTGAAACAATATGTCAGTGTCTCTAAATTTTGGTCTTGCCTATGTGTATAGAAACAGTATCAGTTACAAGGAGACAGCCACATAGCTGTGGGAGTTGTACATGTGTGTGTGTATGTTCATATGTGTGTTTTCATATATAGAACTAGTTAACATGATTGTTTTCAACACATGATATGGCAGAAAGAGCATTGGCTGGAGTCCTTGGACTGAGGTTTAAAAATCCCCCTCCCATGATGCTTACAACCTCTCTGATCTTGGGCAAATTATTTAACCTCTCTGGTCCTCAGTTTCTTCATACATTTAGGGGGTTAGAATAAATAGCTTCTGATGTCTCTTCCATAAAATCTGTGATTTTATGATCCCATGAGGACAATTGGGCCGAAAGGTGATTCCCCTTCCCCCACTCAAAAGCTGCTTCCCTGTCTCTGATTTATGGTATAATCTGGGCAAATTACTTTTACTTTCCCAGGTCTCCGTTTCTTTAAAATGAAGTGGTTGAATTTATATTATCAGTGCCAATAACAATAATAACTAATATTAATAATAACAATATTATTAAACCTAACTTACCTCTTAGCTGTTCTTCTTTCTGGGCAGTTAGCATGTATTGAGTGAATCTGAGCAAATTTATGGTAGTCAGAGAAACATAATAGAACAAATATGCTGTTTGAGGGGTAGGGTGGGTGGGAAATGCATCCTAAAGTCATATATAAATGCTACTTCCACCATCCATATCATGTAAGGAGGCAGTCTGGGTTCAAAACCCATGCCCAGTGCTAGTTTTCTGTATGACCTTGGGAGGTCAGAGTTTTAAAATTAGACCACAGTTTTATCAGCTGTAAAATGAGGGGGGTTGGACTAGGTGAACTCTGAGGTTTCATTCTGTGTTTCTATATTTTAGAAGCTACATAAATGGAGATGATCAAAAATATTGATTTGTAACATTGATACCTAGCTCAGAATTACTGTGTGTAGGAAACTTGATAAATAGTGACATTTCATCATTATAGGAACATTACATTGACAAAAGGACCACACGGCAACCAACTTTTAATTCTTTTTAGAAGTTAATTCCACCATCAAAAGACTACCATATCATAATTGTAAATCTTTATAAGAAAATGCAACCAGAATCACTGTGGTGGTTTTATTTTGTCTGTTTTGTCTCTAATCTTTTTTTTTTTTTTTTAAGACAACTACCCACTTGATAGCACCTACTTGATTCACCTGCCTAAAAGCAATGGGATTATTTTTGCTTTTTGAAGAGAACTTTGACCCCTATTTAGCTCTAGAATTCTCTGATTTGCTATAATCAGGTCAGCCACAAACTTAACAGAAAATACAGTGCTGTGAAATTTTGGGTTGTTCTTGAGCGCCCTCAGGTGGCTTGAGTTGAAATTAATTTATAAATCATTGGATTTTGAATATGGAAACGAGTCAATAAATGTTTCATAGTATCTGTTTACTTGTTAAATTTTCCTTAGCAATTGTGGGCACACTTGAAGCTGAAAGTCAGAGGAGGAAATCCGGATTATCATCAAGAGTTAATTTTCCAAATCAGGCTTCTGAACCTAAGTCTTCACATGCTTTGACTCTGAAAGGGCAGAAGCAAAAAATGTGCATGGAGAGAACACTTTGGCTGCAGGTAAGGGATTAAGAGACTAAGGAAGAAGGGTCAAGGCACAGCATGAGTATTATTCATATTTAATTTAAGAGGGGGTTTTATAGTGGTGTGTACAGATTTCTAAGAGTAGGAAAGTAGTATACTTAAATTCAAAATAAAATACTCCTCAGAAGTGTGTCAGAATGTCACTGTTTCCATGTAGTAAGTTATTCTTATTAGGTGGTATTATTTTCCAGGAAAACATCAGAGATAAGCTACGTCCCATTCCCATAACAGCTTCAGTGGAAATCCAAGAATCAAGTTCACGGAGGCGAGTAAATTCTCTTCCAGAACT
This sequence comes from Petaurus breviceps papuanus, assembly GCF_028583685.1. Lineage (NCBI taxonomy): Eukaryota > Metazoa > Chordata > Mammalia > Diprotodontia > Petauridae > Petaurus > Petaurus breviceps. The sequence continues at coordinate 101,514,860 of NW_027187419.1, forward strand.
TCTTCCAATTCTGAATTCAAATGAACCCAAAACAGTGATCTCAGAGGTAAGTTTGCCTGACTCCCCATCATGTCAGAGACTTTTTTCCTGCAGTGTTAAACAATCTGGTAAAATGTCTTCCCGAGGGGGTAATTACAACATGTGATTAGATTGAGAGATGTTCCTTTGTATAAACTTATATTGTAACATGTGCATTACATATTGCACATTAAACTTAGCTAATCACAATCTAAAGAGGTAACAATAAGAAAAAAATCATCTCTGCTTGTACAATGAAAATAATTCCCTATATTTTTTAGTAATTTGGAAAAATCACCATCTTATTGATTTCTCAAACAAAAGTCATGTGCTTACGTATGTTGATATATGTACATGTTATATACATTTACTTTAGCAGCTGACATGTTTACTGTTCACTCTGACCTCTAGTAATCTAGAGACTCACAGGGATCATAGATCTAGATATGGGTATAAATATTGACATATACATTAGTATGTGTATATATACACACATATACATACATGTTTGTATACATGCATGCATGTATGTATATGCATACAGTTTTGTTTGCCATCAGTGAAATGATGATTTCTTTCCTCCTCTCTGCCCCTAAATTAGGAAGGCATGTAGGTAATTATGAGTATTTTGTAGGCTGAAATTGTTTTTCTATTGCAATTTTTTCATATTATAACCAGCTGAGTTTAATATTTCTATATCGTATATTTCTCCTGTCACAGTGTTCTCAAACTAAAGACCTTTCCTGCCTTTGAAAAGTCATAAAAGTGCTCTTGGTTGGTCTGGTTTTTATAATCAAGGGGCAAGTCTTACTCAAAAAGTGAAGTGATTACTTTAAGCTGTCATCAGCAAGATGAAATGGAAGGCATTAGACACTCAGTTATATTATATTAGAATTGGAGAAAGCTAGTCTGAATTGTTATGAGATGCTGTACTGAGTTGGGAGTGAGATGGGGAAGGAGAAGGATTAGGAATCGGTAGCGTACTGATTTAGAGAGGAGAAGATTCACTTATTTATGGCTATACTTCTCTTTTGCTGTCAGTGGGCCAATTTACATTGATGCTATAAACAGTCTCTATAATCTCTGCAGGTCTTGAATTTTTGGAGCCCACTTTCATAGAATAAATAGTAAAAGGTGTAAGATTTTTTGAAATTAGAGGCAGGTTAAATCTAAACTTTGTAAAATACCATAGTGTATTTAACACTGCTTCATAAACTCATTGGACTGTTATTGAAATGGATATTTTTGTCATCTTTATACCCTTTTTCTGGCACATTTCTGCTTTCTGGAAGAAGCCTCAGTTGTAGCGTGGTGAAACAAAGAAGAAAACATTTTTGTTGTTCAGTTGTTTTCAGTTGTGTCTGACATTGTGACACAATTTGTGACCCCATTTGGGGTTTTCTTGGCAAAGATACTAGAATGTTTTGCCATTTCCTACTCCAGCTTATTTTATAGATGGGGAAACTGAGGAAAACAGGGTAAAGTGACTTGCAAAGAGTCACACAGCTAGTAAGTGTCCAAGGCCAGATTTGAACTCAGGAAGATGAGTCTTCCTGACTCCAGGCCTGACACATTATCCACTCTGCCACAAGACAACATTAGCCATGATTTTACTAAGCCTTCTGTCTGTTTTCCTGTTGGATGTTAACTTATACTCTTTTCTGGTTTTTCTCTAGGTCCAGTTCTTAAAAGAGGGATGTGGAAATGACAACATCTGTAATAGCAATCTGAAATTAGAGTACAAATTTTGTACGCGAGATGACAACCAAGACAAATTTTCTTATTTACCAATGTAAGAATCCTTTTTGTAGCATTAGCATAAACTATTATCATTTGACAAGGGCCATTTGATGGGGAAGGATTTCAAGTGTCTTGAGAGAATGATACTGTTACCTCTCTGTCTTTTTATAGTCACAATGGCATTCCAGAGCTTGTTCTCAAAGACCAGAAGGATATCGCTTTAGAAATAACAGTGACAAATAGCCCATCCAATCCCAGGAATCCTGCAAAAGATGGGGATGATGCCCATGAAGCCAAACTCATTGCGACTTTTCCCGACACGTTGACTTATTCAGCATACAGAGAGCTGAGGGCTTATCCTGTGAGTGTTCTTAAAGCAAACGAGTGTATTTCATATGCGTTTGATATTTTGACCTAACTTTTTGTTTTTTGCTTTCACAGGAAAAACAATTGAGTTGTGCAGCCAATATAAATGGTTCCCAAGTGGACTGTGAACTTGGAAATCCCTTTAAGAGAAATTCCAGTGTGGGTGCTAACTTTTTTTCATTTTATTATTTTAAAATGTTGTTAAGATTTTAATAGATTGGATTCATGTTAATTGGCATACACTTGTGTTTCTCTTTTTTAGGTTACGTTTTATTTGATTTTAAGTACCACAGAAGTCACCTTTGATACCACAGACCTGGACGTGAATCTGAAGTTGGAAACGTAAGAGTTCTTTTTCCTCAGTGCCTTCACTTAGCCTTGCACCATGAATGTGTAGGCCTCGATGAGTTCCCTCTGATCTGACTCATGAAAGAAGTATAATTATAATGAAAAAACTGTTAAAATAAAACCTCATTGTTTCCTTTTCACTTCAGAACAAGCAATCAAGATAATTTGGCTTCAATTACAGCTAAAGCTAAAGTGGTTATTGAACTGCTTTTGTCGGTCTCTGGGTAAGTGTTTGTATTTAGCATAACAAATCAATGTTTGAAAGAACCATTTACAATCTTTACTGAAACCCAGTGTTTTTTAATTTAACAGAGTTGCTAAACCTTCCCAGGTGTACTTTGGAGGTACTGTTGTTGGTGAACGAGCTATGAAATCTGAAGATGAGATTGGAAACTTAATAGAATACGAATTCAGGGTGAGTTATGGTGTTCAGGGTAAGATACGGTGTTCATGACATTCATTTTTTTTACTTGTCTCCCCATTGTCTATCAAATAAACTCCAGACTCTTCAGCCTGGCATTTGAGGGCCCCCACAGTCTGACCTTTCCATCCATTTTTTACATTGTATTTATCACATACTCTCCACAGCCAGGGGGTACAGTTCTAGACCCAAACTTAGGAAAACCTGAGTTCAAATGCAACTCTAACATTTCGTATTCTCTGTTTACCCCAATTTCCTGATAATAATGGCACCTTCTTCATAGAGTTGGTGTGAAGATCAAACGAGATAATACTTGTAAAGCACTTTTACCACAGTGCTTGGCACACAGTAGGCACTATATAAATTTGTTGTTTTCATTGTTTCAATCATGTCTGGCCCTTTGTGACCCCATTGGGGGTTTTCTTGGCAAAGATACTGGTGTGGTTTTCCATATCCTTCTCTAACTCATTCTACAGTTGAGGAACTGAGGCAACATGACACCTTGTAATTATTTGTACTAATGAAAATCTAAAAAAAAATATACTTTTTGGTTTTGAAATGTGATATCACTTGTTTCTCTCAACAGGTTTACCTTCCTATTTTTGTTTTGCTTGAGGAAGGTGAAACTAGGTTTATATTTTGTAAAACATACTGACCATAGTGTGAAAGGAAGCTTAGAGGGGCGGCCAGCTAGCATAGTGAGTAAGAGCTTGGGATGACCTGGGGGATCGAATCCGGGCTCAGATACTTAGCACCACACCCAGAAACACCTAGCCGTGTAACCTTGAGCAAGTTACTTAACCCCAATTGCTTAAAAAAGAAAAAAGAAAGGAAGCTTAGAGGCATGTTGAGCAACAACATTGAAGTAATGAAAAATTCCCTTGCGACTAGCTACACCCAGCAGATGATTAAATTGTCCAACTATCTGCTTTACTTTATCCAGATGACATTGAACCTTGCTGTAAAGTCAGACATAGATTTCCCTTTCCTGTGACTAAAATTCCTTAGCTCAGAAATATAGCAATTACATATAGTAAAAGCCTGCTATGACATGGCTTGTCTATCATAGAAGTGTCATTCCTGACCCGTGAGAGCAGCCACACGAGGAGATTGCAATGGGTATCTTCACATTTGAAGTTAATGGCAATGACCTGATTACATAGACACGGATCAGGAGACCAGTGTGCTTTGCCCTTGTCCTCTGCATGAGCAAACATGGCCCAGGAATCTGTTTTTCCAATGCCTCTCTGTGTGCTCATTCAATTTTTACATCAAATACTCGTGACATTTTTCTAACTGCTTATGAGTGGTAACTGTTGCTATAAGTTTGCAATAAGAGAATTTACTTTGAGATAACATATGCATTTTATTTCCCAACAGGTAATTAATTTAGGTAAACCTCTTAAAAATCTTGGCACAGCATCTCTAAACATTCAGTGGCCCAAAGAAATTAGCAATGGCAAATGGCTGCTTTATTTGATGAAAATAGAATCCAAAGGATTGGAACAAATAAACTGTGAGCCACAAGATGAAATTAACTCTCTGGGATTAAAGGTATGTTAATGAGGTTTTTTTCAACTTATAACTTAGCTAATGTCATTGTGTCAGTGAAATGGGAGAGATTGCTTTGATATATTAATCAGACTTTTTTGAGAAAATCAATAGAATAATAACCTTGCCCTTTCCTCCTTCCTCATATTTTTCCTTTTAGTTATAAGTTACCAAGGAAGAGTGAGAAATTTTCAGGTTAAGTGCCTAATTCCAAAGGGTAGAGCTGCCTTTACTCATTCCAGGAAATGAAAACTTTAAATTTGATGGCCAATAACAGGATAAAATCTATTGAGAACTGAGAAGAGTTAGGAGGCATAATACTATGGTTAGTGTGGTATTATGGTATAGTGAAAATAGAGCTGGACTTGTAGCCGGAAGAGCCCTGTGTTCTAATCCTGCCTCTTTGACACTTACAGGCTGTGTGACCATGAGCAAGTCACTTACCTTCTTAACCCTTAGTTTCTCCCTCTATAACATGGGACAGTGCTATTGGTAATCTTTACCTCACAGGATTATTATGAAGATCAAATGAGATAATGTATAGAAAACCCTTTGCAAATCTTAAAGGGGTTATAGAAATGTCAATAATTATAATAATAATTCTTTAATCATGCTGGAGACTTGGACAGGCAGTTTCAATTCTGCTTTGCCTCAACTATATCAGTCAGAGATATTTTGTAGGACATCTGTTGACCATTGAAAATGTCCTTTAGAAAAAAAAAACATAGATGTAAAGGTTTTTTTTTTTTGTGGTTGTTCTGGACCTGTGAGAAGGTAGCATGGTGTGATAGAGAGTTGGCCTTAGTGTCTAGAAGACTCGAGTTCTAATCCTGCCTCTGAAATGTTCTCTGTATGTAACCCATAACATCTCAGTGCCCCTGGGCATCTATCTAAAGGACTCTTAAGTTTCCAAGCAGATGCTAATCTGCATTAATAGAAGAAATTTCCTCCCTGGGAGTTCCCTGCATCGGTGTGGTGACAGGTTGTTTATGTCTTACCTAATTCTTTGGAGAACTTGTTCTTTTTTTTCAGCATGTATTTATGTAAGCTAGGGATGATCTGCCTGATCTGAAAATCATTAAATGTCAAAAAGTAACGATAAAAACTTTTGCTGGTTTTGTACATAAATTGTGGAGAAAGGAATCTGTGTGTGACTAATATAAAAATGTAGATTTGAAGTAATTTTGGGGAGGGATGATAATAAAAAGGTCCAGATTGGATGGGGAAAAAAAGGAAAGGCAGAACCATTTGACCACTTGAGATCTTCCTGGTGACAATTCTCCTTTTCCTTCAGGAATCTCCTCATAACTCAAGAAAGAAACGAGAAATTGCAGAGAAACAGACAGATGATGGCAGAAAATTTTCTTTATTTGCAGAAAGAAAATATCAGACGCTCGTAAGTGTTCTCTAAAAGATTTAGCAGATTATTAGTATTCTTTGGTACACTACATTTCAACTTTTCAAATTTTAATTTCTTTCTAGAACTGTAGCACAAATGTTAACTGTGTGAACATAAAATGTCCTCTACATGGTTTGGACAGCAAGGCTTCTGTTATATTACGGTCAAGGCTATGGAACGGTACATTCTTAGAGGTATGGGTCTCATGATGGGACGCTTGTTTGGAAAGAGATTTGCTTTCATATAAGGATCAATTGTTTCTTTGATGCATGTATTATCTTTTTCCCAAAACAGGAATATTCCAAACTGAACTACTTAGATATTCTTCTTCAGGCTTCCATTAATGTTACTGCTGCTGCAGAGAATATTAAGGTCCCAAATGCAGGCACTCAAGTGAGTAGTTTTGGAATCATTTTGATCTTTTTCTGGACTAGTTGGTGATACTAAAATTGTCAGTATTTTTTGTTTTTACCCTCTTGCCTTTCTACATTCCTCCTTATACATCTACTCATTCCCTTAAAGAGGTATATGCATTTTAATAGACTCTTAGGTTCAGAATGAAACCTAGAAATCATCCAACCTTGCACATATTAAATTATCAGAAATATTTGTAAAATGAATTATAGAATAATTGACTTTTAGAGTTTAGAAGAATTGCAAAGATTATCTATCTAGGTCAGGTAATCTTAACTTTATTTTTAATGGGTCATGTACCCCTTCTCAGAATAAAGCTTTTAAATGCATCAGACTCAGGATTACAAAGGAAATCAATTGTATTGAAATACTGTTGTACTTGGTTCATAGATCTCAAATTAAATAACCCTGATCCAGGCTAATCCTCTCATTTTTTTTAAGATGGCAGATCCATAATCTCATAAATGTGGGCATTACCTCTACTAGTGAATTTTGTAAACCATTTTTTCTTTCTCTTCTTCTGTGATTCTTGTCCATTTTCTTCCAAAGAACCTCCAGACACCTCCAGATCTACCCAAACAACCTAGAGATCTTCTCTGGGTCTTTTAATATTTTATGGATACAGGGATAACACACTACCCATATGTTAACCCTTCCAATCTATACATAACTGGCCTGACTCCTTTTCCAGTTAAACAGGTCTTCAGTGACCTTTTCAAACCAAAATAATCCTGACTTCTAGTCTTCTTTAATGAAAGTTGTCATTGTACTTTTATAGCTTAATTCTAGGTTAATACTCTGTAACTTACTTAGAACCACCATATATCTTTCTTTTGCCCTTTGGGTGACCAGAGGGAGCATCTTGAGGTCATTGATAGGGCTACATAATTTCCTAAATGAAGTATATTCTGTCAGTCCTGTGCCCATGGCCTTGTCTACCTGCTATGTTTGTTTAAGGTGCTTGCACTGATGGACTAACTCAGTAGTCTGCCAAAGCAATTGTATGCTGTAGTCTGGGCAGTAAGCAAATTTATTTTTTGTCTACTTGGTTGTGTGATTACTGGACTGATCTCCTTTGAGAAGTGAAGTATCTCATTGAGGAGGACCTGTAGTATTTGAAGGATTGATGCAATCGGCACAATTTCAAAAATGAATATTAAGAGGACCTCAGTTTCTCTAGGTAATCCCCCTTCCATTTTGAAGACACAAAGGACATTTCCCCCAAACCAGGGCCAGATTTGGCAAGCATACATCTCTCTGTTTTATGTCTTACTTAATATTGACTCTCAGAGAAGCATTGATTGAACTTGTAACTGTGGTTTCATCTGTCAGGAAAGTGTTGCATGATCTTAACATTTGTATGAAAAAACTTTGGAGAAGAATCATAAAAGCTACATTTTGCTCTACAGAGCCTAATACTTTCTCACGATCAATTCACAATAAACACAAAAGTATCATGTCTTCACAGAACAATTGAGTCAAATAGGACTGTGACAATATATTTGCTCTAGAAAATTATACTTGAATGTCTCCAATGATAGGGAGCTTATCACAAGGAATCCAAATTCTTCCTTATATTGAGCCTAAATCAGTCTCTTTGTAACTTCTAACCAGGAATCTACTGGAGTTGACTTGTGTAGGCTTTCAAATGCTGATTGTTAAATTTTCATTGTGCATAATTTATACTTTAGAAATCAGCAAATGCAGGGTGTCTAGATGGTGCAATAAATAGAGCATAGGCCCTGGAATCAGGAGGACCTGAGTTCAAATCCGGCCTCAGACACTTAACACACACACAAAAAACTAGCTATATGACCTTGGGCAAGTCACTTAACCCCAGTTGCCCTGCCTTCTCCTCTCCAAAAAGCAAAAACAAAAAAGAAATCAGCAAATGCTACAAATAAGGGCTTGATTTCTTATTTTGTTGAGTTTTTAGATTTAAGAAGGTCATGAAGAAAGTACTGATAATGCAGAGTACGCTTAAAATGGTATTACGTATTTTCAGAGAGTTGCCTGTTAAAGATTTACTAGCACAACATTGCTTCTGACTGTCAGTCATTCTTCTGCCCTCTATAGCAGAGGTTCCTAACTTGTGTGTCATCTGTCCCTTTGGCAGTCAGATGAAGTCTTTGGACCTCTTCTCAGAATAATATTTTTAAATGTACAAAACAAAATCCATAGGACTATAAAGGAAACCAATTATATTGAAATAACTATCCAAATATGAAAAGTTTCCAAGTTCATAGACTCCCTGACCTCTCTCTTTTAACCAAGGGGACCATGGACTTTGGGTTAAGAACCTGTGCTCTAGAGTAATACAGACCATGTTTACTTTCTCATTCCTACAAATATTTGAAAACTGATGAGATTTCATTTTTCTTGAACCTAAATATCCCTGGTATTATTACTGATCAGTAATTCAGCTCAATAAACATTTATTTAAAACTTGTTATTGTATAGACCATAAGTGGAGCTGGGGTGGGAGGAAATATAAAGTGTAGTTAACCCTCATTGGGATGCCGTCATAAGAGAAGACAAACCCTACCTAATGATGTATGAGAGAAGGTATATCAAAGTGTCAAGGGGAAGATCATTCTGATGGGGGGCATCAGGGAAAGCTTCCTGGATGAGATAACATTTGACTTGGGCTTTAAAGGATGGTCAGGAGTTTTCTAGGCAAAGGAGGTAAGGAGGATATTGCTAGTGTAGCAAGCAGTATCTAATAAGCAAAGAGTCAGGAAGGATGCAGGTCAGTATTATGCCTGACCAGATCTGAGATTTCCTCAGTGCTGGGAGTCCCTGGGGAGGAACGTCTTTGACCAGAGCAGATCACATCTTAAAGTCTTAAATTTCCTGGACCATTGAGAGGTGAAATGGATTTTCCAGAATCATATAGCCAATATGTGGTAGATGAGGGACTTAAATGTGGAGGGGCCTTCCTGATTCCCTCCCCTATGCTGCTTCCACCCAAGGAAAAATATTTATGCATGCCTACATTCCTCCTTACTTCTTTGCCCTCCATCAATCTTGGTAGCATTCACTGTCACCTCTGAAGTGTGAGCATGCTTATTTTCCATATATATTCTTTCTACTTAATTAACAGTTCTTTTTCTTACTGAACTTTTAATTGGAAAAAAAGAAGAGCTTGATCATTGTGAACTTATAGCTCTTTTAAGTCTCCCTATAGTGAAGAAAGCAGGATTGGAGATGTAAGCAAGTGTGGAATAATAGAGGACAAAATTTTCCATTTAAAATTAAATACATTTCATAGATGGCCTTGCCTAACTGCTTTTGGGGACAAAATCTGAGCTAGAGCTGGTCTCTCAAATTTTTGCTCCTTGCATTCCTTCATACAACATACCCTCATCCTCACAGAATTTCTTCTGTCTCACAGGTCCGTGTTACAGTATTTCCTTCAAAGACAGTTGCACAGTATTCTGGAGTGCCTTGGTGGATCATTCTTGTGGCCATCCTTGCTGGCATTTTGATGCTTGCTCTATTAGTATTTTTACTATGGAAGGTGGGTTTTATTTAGCATTTGTAATGTGCATTTGATTTCATGTTTTTAAAACTATTGATTTGTCAAAAGAGTGAGGCCAGCATGTTAATTATCTGGATATTATGGGAAATTTTGATGTGTGAAGTTCAGCTACCTTAATGTACAGTCATAGAACACATAACTAAATACATTTTAGCAATCCTTGACACTGGCATGCTCTTCCTTTGGGAACAAACAGGTCCTTGATTGCTGGCTACTGTAGTCTTGGCAAGTTTTAGCCAAACCTTCTCCACACCTCCCCATCCCCCACCCCATTCCCCACTGCCTCAATGTGAAATGACTATATGAGGTGAGCAAAACTTGGAATTAATTTGAAAAAAAAAAAAAGGACCACCCATACTTTCTATTCTAAACATAATAGAAACCCATATGGAAAGTTTTCATTTCTTTTTAACTCTAAAAACACCTTCCTCTCTCCTCCTTCTGAAACCACTTTACCACATTAAAAAACATTTCCTTCACAGAGCTTGTACTCATCCTCATATGATTTCCTATATATATATATATATGCTACATGAGGGTTTATGTTATGTATGCATATCATGCATCTTATATGAGGTATATATTTATGTGTATACATATTTCCTATGTGTATCTTTTATGAGAATTCTGTCTGTATATATACTATTGTTCCTAGAGGTTACAACATATAGATACTATTTTGCAGCCTGGGTTTTTAGTATTACTGGTAATTCATAATTTTCTCATCTCATATTACAGTTTTGTTGTTGTTTAGTTGTTTTCAGTTATGTTTAATTATTCATGACCCCATTTTGGGGTTTTCTTGGCAAGTATACTAGAGTAGTTTGCCATTTCCTTTTCCAGCTCATTTTATAGATGAGGAAACTGAGGCCAACAAGGTTAAGTGACTTGTCCAGGGTCACATAGCTAGTAAGTCTCTGAAGCCAGATTTGAACTCGGGTCTTTCAGATTTTGGTGCTGTAACCACTATGCTGTCTAGCTATCCCCATTACAATACAGAGTTACAAATAAATTACAAATAGAGTTCAGAGTATAATGGGCTATGCAGAATACTATTTCCCCTTTCTTCTACAACAAATGAGAACTATGCGTCCTCCAGCCCCTGCTACACTTGTTTCTCCCAAAGTGAATTCATTCTTTTAGACTTCTCCCAGAGGATGTGTTTGGAGTTCTTGTTATCCCAAGACCTTTTGATTCACAGTGAATCTTAGAGCCTGACCTCCATTAGCTCAATGTAAACCTTCTACTGCTCAAGCATCAAGTTTATGCAATTGTGTTTTTCATAGTCTGAGATAAGTCTAACCAACCTATACCAAAATAAAATCAAGAAAAATGAAGTCAAGGAAAAAGTGTTTTGGTGTTAGGGAGTGCCTAAGGATGGCCTTCCAGATAGGCTATGCTATCTAAAAATTGGTGTCATGGAAAGGTACTTCAAAGACATGACTTCTAGCCCCAGCACACTCATCAACTAGATGTGTTACTTTGGCTAAATCATATAATCTCTCTTTGCCTCAGTTTTCTTATTTGAAACATGATGGGGTTTGGATAATTTTTAAGATCCCTTCCTGATCTGCCATTCTATAGCTCTGTTTTCTTTTAAGTTTTTGTGCAGAATACATATGTGACTAAGACTCATTATTTTATGGTTACTCCCATTATACCAAGGCCTTGATTTTTCTCCATTTGGATCCCCCAGATGTGTGAATTCTTGGTGTGGGGAACATACCTCCACCAATGCAGAGCAACTCTTATTAACTTACAGTATTAGAGAATTGCCTGAGGCCTCAGAAGGTTAATGACTTGTCCGTGATCATAGAACTAGTATATGTTATAATCAGGACTTTCTGGCTCCAAGGGTGGTGTTCTGTGCACTAAGCTAGTGATGTCAAATTCAAATAGAAAAGGGTTGGATCTGCGTATTGACTACTTAGAAAAACCACAAATTAACATTATTTCTGTTGTGTTTTTACTTATTTTGTTAAGCATTCCCCAATTACATTTTAATCTGGTTTGGGCTTTGGTTTCAAGAGTTTGACACTTCTGCCTTAGATCATAATGCTGTCCTTTGATTAGTGTGGATAATTGAGAGATCAGTAGGTGATTTCACAAACAAGGATACATTTCCCAATATCAACTAGGTATATCTTTTCCTTCATAACATTTGTCAGCATAAGAAGTTGAATTCGCCAAAGGTCACAGATCTATCAGGCCAAGCTATATTTCAAAAGTATAATTTCAAGGCCTTATGAATCGAGTATAAGTAAATAGACCAAGTTCTCTAGTTATATAAAGGAAATTACAGTGGAAAGTGGGATAATACTTTTATACTCATTTAAAATGACCTAACCTAATTCACTTAAGTTTTTACCGTTTGAGGGTTTCATGTTCATCTGGAATTTGTGAAAATGACAGCAATCATTTTTTCACTGTGCTATCTTCAAATTTATATTGTAATTCGCTCCACAAATACCTAGGCCTCAAGTAGCTGGTATTTGTTCTGCAGAATTTATTGTGAAAGGAGGGAAAAAAAACCTTCTAAGAAGCTCTTTTCCTAGGATTTGTGCAAAGTCTTACTTCGGAGAATTCATTTCCTAACTACTGTCTGAACAAACAGCATAGGTCAGCCTTTTGACCTTCTGCAGAAGGGCACAACTCACCTTCTAGATGAAACCAAAGCTACAGCTTGGCATGTTTAAGCCTTCCATTTGGAGAAAATGCATGCCTTGACATTTTTCTTCTGAATAAATGAAATCCATTCCCCTCTGATATGTTAACCCATATTGGTTCCTTAGTTGTCAGAGTCATAAAAGGAAAATCAGCAGGAGAGACAGTATGTCCTGGAGGGATTAGGTTGAATGTTATCCCAAATATTTAGTGTGCTGTCTTACCTACTGGCTTCTGAAATTGGTATATTCGTAGATAGACTGTAAAAGTAATGGATCACGTTCTGAATTTTCTTTTGTTTGGCTGTTGTACATCATCCTGTGAAATTGACTAAGTACCTTGCTTCCTTATAGTGTGGTTTCTTCAAGAGAAATAAGAAAGATCATTATGATGCCACATATCACAAGGCTGAGATCCATGCTCAGCCATCTGATAAAGAGAGGCTTACTTCTGATGCATAGTATTGAGCTACTTCTGTAATTGGTAATTGATCAATGTTTTTTCATTGCTAGCTGTGGGATCTGCTGTGGTTGTGGTGGCTAATGTTAAGGGAAAGAGCTTGCTGCATTCGTTCCATTAACAGATGAGTTTTCATGTATCTCCATGTGCTTGCTTGCTTTTGTTTATTTTCAATATTTGCATTTGAATGCTCACATGCTTTTTAAAAAAAAAAGTGTAGGAAAAACCCTTCAGCTACAAGTATGATTTCTCTTCCTTCCCATCCATTCCAATACAACCTAAAAGTGTAGCAAAACTTTGAAACCTTATATACTCTTAAAAAGTACCCCAAATCTTTATAGTCACTTATATTTTGCTACATATGTATATGTGTACATGTCTGTACACACATACATAAACACTACTGGATAGTGAGCAAAATTGGAGATTTTAAACACATATAAGAAATTGCTAGTGATTTTTTTTTGTTAGTCATGGAATTGCCTATAACTAGAAGTGATGTTGGCTGCTTTATTAACCTGTTGCATGCTAAAAACATGTTATTTCTCTTGATGAAAAGGATTCTTCATCATTTTAATTTTACCTTATTTTTTCATCATTATCATTTTAATCTACTTACATTAAATGGAGGGGGGATTGATAATTTGGAATAATTTTGTTGTTCAGAAATGTTGTGCTGCTTAGATCAAGAGGTGCAGCCTCACTTTGCGAGACAGGTCAAAGCCCATTTCAGCACATTACGACCAAAATTTCTCTAATTAAGATTTCAGACTCTACACACTAGTGGAGTAATAACAGATACAAAGAAATTTCAGTTTAACAAAATAATTTAGATAGTCCACCGCGTTTGTTGTAGTGGACTTTAACCTCTGTATTTTCTTTTTGGAGATTTCACTTAAGTTTGTGGAATTCCTTTTACCTTTCTAATTTGTGGACCCAAGAGAGAAGTTAAGTATTTTTCTTTCTCTTTTTTTTTTTGACATATTAGTAAATGGGGAAAAGATGACATTTTCCCAACTTCCTGTTCCTTTCCATGGCTTAGTTCGGTACCCCACTCAAATTTCAATGGCATAGGACTTCTCTCATGCTGTTGAATGTTTATTAAATTATTACATTGTTTAAATGGGGTAATAGCTGTGTTTTATGGTAGGTAGATACTATTGTGATATGATCTGAGATTATAAATCATGAAAGAAATGTGGTCAGCATAGAAATATCCTTGAGATGAAAGCCCTCATACCATTTTTTTTCCCTATTGCCATATTAATACTTATGCATTTTTTACCATGGTATTTTAATAATACTGTAATACCATTCAACATAAGCATTCTGTTCCTGTAGGTAGTTGCATAATAAACAGTCTAATCTTTCATTCTAAATATTCTCATCATCCATCATCTAGCTGCATTTCTAAATTGGAAGACTCTTCCTTTACTACCACACTGCATTCCAAACAGTTTTTGATTCTTAAATAACCTAGAAAATTTCCATTCAGATTGCATCTCGTCTTTCAACAGAGCAGCATAGATATAGCTAAAGTATTTAATTCACATAGCACTTCCAATGGAAAAGACATCTTGTATTTTCCAAGAAAAACGAGGAGCCATTTCCAATGTGTTGTGCGTCCCACAGCAGTTCAAACAAAAGGTTTAGGCAGTGTATAATTCAGCTTAATGCTAGCACACTGTTACTTCATTATTTGTAAAGAAAAGAGATTAACTGTTAGATAGGTCAACATATCCCATAAAACTGAAATGACATAGCTCCCAGGAGATACGATAGGAGCAATGAAGCTTTAAACAGGAGGCATAGGTAAGATTTTTAAATATGCTAGTTACACCATATACCATATTCAAATACTATCTTGCAAAATGTTTGTGACTTAACATCAATTTATTTTGGCAAGGAAATCTTCTCTCTTTTTTTTCAGGCTTGATTTAGCTCTTAATCTATTTCTAAAATGTCTTTTATGCTGAAACGCCTCCCCTAGTGTGATTTTAAAATGAACCATAATTCAAATATGACATTGTGACTATTTGTAAAATTGTAGAAGCATTTTCCCAGTGACTCCTAAATTGTTAGAACAGAGATAGGTTTCACTGTTGTGAAAAAAAATTTTTTTAATCTAAAGTCAACAGGTGAAAATGGACTTGGCCTCCAGTTGCAAAAGCTCTTCTGCTGTATTCTCACTCTATTACCCTCCCTTTCTCCAGCCTCAGCCATTTTTCTTTTCAGACATATGTGTTCCTTTCTTAAGGAAAATTATTTCTTTTCTCCTAAATGTGGGTATTACTTTAAAAGGAAAAAAAAAGCTTAGCTATTCCTGCCTTAGTACATTTTTTTTTTGCATTTTATAACTGAATATTTTTGTTTCCCTTTTCTGCCTCTTCTCCAGTGTGGATTCTTTAAGCGCTCCAGGTACGATGACAGCGTTCCCCGATACCATGCTGTAAGAATCCGGAAAGAGGAACGACAGATCAAAGATGAGAAATATAATGATGGCCTGGAAAAAAAACAGTGGATCACAAAATGGAATGAAGATGAAAGCTACTCCTAGGGGGGGAAAACAGCACACTCTCCAGACTGTTCTCTTGTTTTCCAACTCAGAAATTTAAATGGATTTTAAAAGTTCCTTCAGTAATTGAGGATTGGTTTCAGACTTACTACAGACAGTATGGACCTACAGTTTTGAACTGTGGATATTGTTACGTATCCCATGGCTTTTATTTTGCACAGCTAAATTTGAGACGGATGGAACTGATTTTTTTTAAACTGCCTTAATTTAAATTTCCAGATTGCCTTTCATTTTGGTATGGCTGACCCATGATGAGAAAGAGTATGCTGAGTTGTACCTCCTGTGAAATCATCCCGATAGTATATTAGAAAGAAAGCCACCATCATCAGTCGTGCCGATATCTACTGGCATATAGTAAGTTTCATAATTCTAGCATTGCCCTTCCAAACATTTCTTCCACTAGAATTGGAGAACTTTAAATCGACAGTGGTTTGAGCTAAAGTACTGTCTTCAAGTAAATGTGCAATAGAAGGTGATGCTGCCATCCTACCATCTTGTTTTTAACCTCAGATTTGTGTGAATACTGCTCACACCAAAATACACAGGTGATCATCTTCTCTTTTGACTAACACACACACACACACACACACACACACACAATAGGCTTGAATACTAGTGTTTTTTCTGTATATATTTTAGCCCTGGTATTTATTTTTCTCATAAATCATTTTGCCTTTCACTAACACATAGGCCAAAGACTATCCAATTTACCTTTCTTTGATTGGTTTAGGTGATCAGAGTTAGTACATAGGTGGTTAGTGGTTTTGACCTAAATCTTTCACTGCAAAAAGAAAATAATAATTCTTTATAAATATACCAGAGATATTTTTTTAATAACTTAAAACTTAACTATATATTGTAGCATCTTCCCCTCTTCTCTCTTCCCATCCTCCTTCTTCCTAAACTCCATCTAGATCTGGGTTTGGTTAAGAGATAGGATTTAACTCTAAGATTATTTTGTCCTTACTGAATAGTCAGGATCCTTTTTTTCTTTTTTTTTTTTTTGTTTGCCCTCCAGCAACTATTTTCAGAATATCACACACATGCTTTATGGAAGTCTTGAAGGAAATGGACTTGTTTGTCCCCATTTCTTGCTCCTCCAGATGCTCTCTATTAATAGCACTTAGGAAAAAGGCTAGGTGCATATGGTGGATCTCAACTGATCCAATTTGAGACTACTGAATGATGCTCTAATGTCAAAACAGTGATTTTATTTTTCAGACATGATAGCATGACTTTTAATTTTTTGGTTACTATTAGAGCCATCAAAAAAGTACATTGATGTTTTTTTCTCCAACCTATGTTCCATGAGTGACTTTGTGATTATTAAAATAAGAACTTTACAATGCTTTCAAATTGCTTGTTGCATTCTGCTGACATAATAAGGCAATTGCTATGTTACATACATTGATAATATCTTGAAAAGGAATGGGTATCATAAAACAGTTTATTTAACTCTCGTGTTCCAAAATGTTAAGTTATATGGGGAGGGAAAGGAGGAAGGTGCTAATTAGTTTGAAACTAGTATAAGAAATTTCCTGAAGTACAAAATACTATTATGTGTTATTTCATCGATTTGGGCAATTTTTTTTCCTTTTCAGAAACTATATGCCCTTAAAATGATTATGCATTTCAAAGGTCTTCATTTATAGAGACATTTACACACATTGTATTTTGTTTACAATTTTAGTGTCAAAAAACTAGGTAGCATCAGTGTTTAAAAATTCAGTTTTTTTCCTGGATAACTCAACATCCCAATGTAAATGTACTGGCTTTATAAGCTGCTAAGAGGCTGCTTATGTTGGCAGTTTGTAGACCTTTGTTATAAAAAAATGAATGTCCTGAAGTTGGTGTAGTTTTCAACAACACAAAAAGCAAGAATGTTGTTGCAGTGTTAAATTTAGAATTGTTAAAAATGTCATCTCAAGTCAAGTCACTGGGTCTGTTTTCATTTGATAAATTTTTATACTAACTAACGTTGTGAAATCATTCCATGATGAGAACGTACCTGTGGATATTTGTATAAATGTGTGAAATAAAATTTTTTTATGAAAGTATTTATTGCTTAGTCATTGTCATAAAGCCAGCTTTAGTATTGTAACATTGCAAACATTTGTGAGAGAAACTTAATTGCCAGACTTTCTCTTCATGAAACCAGTTATTTTTAGGTCTTATATAAGATTTATGAAATAATATGAGTTAATTACTTTTAATGCACAAAATCATCTGAAAATTGTTCAGATACAGTTTTGACTAGTGTTTGATATAAATGAGTAAACAAATGCCCAAAGGAAAGGTGATATAAAATCTCTAATAAGAAAATTTAGATAATTTAAACAACTTTTTAAAAATTGACAATGGTGTATTGATTTTATGTGAGTCTGTGCTAATGAAAGAGGCAATCTTTCTTTTTTTTCCTTGTCTACATTATTTACCATGCTCTTAGTATATTCTAAGTCTGACACTTATTACCTGGGTCCCATTTTCCTCACATGTAATATGAGGATGTTGGACCAGAAAGCCTCAAAGATCTGTCCAAACTCTGAATCTGTTATTCTGTATCCAGATTGATTTTGGACAATGATGAGATAGTGTCTTTGCCAGATTCAAAATGTGAAGTTATTTGAAGTAATCAAGTAAGTGTTTTTTCCTTTGGCTATTGAGATAAATTTTAGAATTGTTTTCTTTCCTAATAGATGAAAAGCCTAAGAGATTATTTGGTTTAGAAGAATATTTGCAGAATGAATGCTGATTCTGGGCCATCTTGTGTAATAGACAAAAGATTGGACTTGGAATCAGAACACCTGGGTTCTTGTTCTAATACTACTTATTATATCACTGTCATTTAACCTGAGTCTCAATTTGTCTTATCTCTAAGATGGAGCAGCTAGGTGGGCAGTGGATAGAGTGCTGGGCCTGGAGTCAGGAAGATCTGAGTTCAAATCCAGCCTCATATACTTCCTAGCTATGTGTTCCCAGGCAAGTCATTTAATCCTGTTTCCCTCATTTTCCTCATCTGTAAAATGAGCTGGAGAAGGAAATTGCAAACCACTCCAGTATCTTTTGTCAAGAACACTCCACATGGGGGTCACAAAGAGTTGGACACAACTTAACAACAACATGGGAATAATAATAATAAAGTAATTTACCTCACTTATTAAGCCACTGGACACATTGAGAGATTTATTGGAAGACAGCCAGAGAAAAGTCATATAGACATAGTTATAAACCATGCATAACTTGGGCATAGTTGCATTGCTGTCTACTACCCAAATCCATGAGATTACTGATGCACCAAAGAATTGAAGTGGTCTATACTAGTGCAACTGAGAAGCCCAAGGTTGTGTTTAGACTTATTGTAGGCCTTTGATACTTTAAAAAACAAATAGCCCCAGCCAAGAATAAACAAGACTATCATTGCAGTGTTTATTTTAGAATTGTTTAAAATGTCAAGTCAGGATTATAAGGATCTAATGAGATAATTTATGTTAAAAAGCACTTTGTAGGCAGTAGGAATTTATACAAATGTAAGGTATTACCATCATCATCTGTATGAACATTGAGAATTAATGACCTCAGTGGGACTGCTCACTCCTGTGATGCCACTGATAAGGTATCATTTGGCACCACTGACTTCCTGCCACAACAGCACTAAAAGGAATACATTTCCACTCCTGCCTAAGCTGTTTACTTACCTTCAAAGTAAAATGTTGTTCTAGGTCTACTCTTTGTAAAACAAGTCTTTAATCATTTTGACTTAATCCCCACTCTAGCAGCTTTATTAAACTTCTCTGGTAAGATTCAATTCAAGTCAAAAACATTTATTAAGCACATGAGCTATATGCAAGACACTGTACTAAACATAAAGACAAAAATGGAAGAGCCCCTCCCCTCAGTGAGTTTATATTCTTCTGGGCAGATACAACCTGCACAAGTTTAATATAAGGTAGGGAATGAAGAAGCGGTGGGTAGAGATCAGAGTATTCAGAGGACTGTGCCAAGTGATTGAGATAAAAGTACAAAACCTCGCCTTCAATAAACTCCTGTTCCATTGTCTATGGCATGTATAGAGATGAGGATAATTTCTGATTAGGAATGAAGGGGGCAAAGAAGAGAAGTCATCAAAGTGTTCTGAGAATATTTGAGGAGGAAGAAATAAGTAAGAGAAATAGGGAGGTTACACTTGACCTGAGCCCTGAATAAACATTGATAAATAGATCAAGAGAAAAAGGTGATCAAGGATTGTGTTCAGATAAAGGGAATGTCTTGTACAAATGTAAAGGCACAGGAAATGGATGGTTTTGTCAAGTCTTAGTGAAAAGTAATAGCTAGTAGACCCATTTGCTAGAATGATAAGAGTATGTGACCTAGGTCATGATAGGTTATCAAATAATCTAACAAAATGAAAATAAGTCACACACCTAGTTGCTGACCTGTCCTCAAGAATCACCTTCATTAATCTTTTTAACTTTGTATTTGTCTAAAAGATTATGTTATGCTTTCTTGGTTGTCTTCAAAAAACAGTCTTGTCACCCACAATAACCTGTGTCATTGCCTGTCAGAATGCTAATGGATTCTAGAGTGTTTAGTAATGTGGGGAAAACATAAAAACTACAAATAAAGGAATGAACAGTTAGGATGGTCTAAGGTAGAGAAAAGACAGTTTAACAAACAGGTTTCTAGGTTATATGCCCTCAAAGGAGAAGGAAAACAGATTGGAAAACAGAAGGCAAACACAACATTCTAGGTTTGAGGACTTCATCTCATACCTAGAGGAAGGCACTGACTGATCAGCCTTGCTGACATTTAGATTAAGATTTTAAAAGGTTTTTCTGACACCAAAATCAAGGGTCCTGCTACTGGTAGTTTCTAGTGGGGAAAATGAGTCCTAGGGGACTTTGGAACTCCCTTTAGTTGTGACCTCAAGAGAGTTTATGTAAATAAACAAATGAATGTTTTCTTTGGTTCCTGATTATGGTCAAATGGAAAATCAATGTTTCTCCTTCTGTCATACCTTAAAATAAATATAGGTTTTTTAGATCTGGAAGTTGTTTGATCCAGCTGTTATAATTTGGGAGTATTACTGAAGTGCTGACAGAGACCATCTCTGTAGTGGCTGTTTCTACTTGTCCCTATCTCTCAGGAAAGTAATAAAAGGATTAACAGCTAAGTTGTCTGTCTAAGGAGAGAGGTAAGTTGTAAATGCACAGATCTTAGCAAGAAAACTGGCCTAGCACAGGGTAAAGGTGGGCCAGGCACCATGATGGGGAAAATGGAGCAGATAAATACTTGATGATTACATTGAAGTGAGCAATGTCAAGTGCCATTTTTGTAACAGTCAGCAAAGCTAAGTGTCAGGGTAAAAATCTTCTCTGGTCTAGTTCTATTTGTCAGTTAGGATAGCTACAGACACATTTGGAAATAGAAGCTGGGAAAGATGAAAGTGAGGGGAGAGGTCAGATAATGGTGTTTTCTCACATGGTAATCAATCACATTTACTCATATTTAGATGAGAGGATCTCAAAGATCTACCATGATAATATATATATATTATAATAATGATACATTTATATAATACTTGAAGGTTTGTAAAAACATTTTTCATATGTTAGTTGATCTTCACATTAACTGTGGTAAGTAGATGCTATATGGGGCAGCTAGATGATGGAGTGGATAGAGTGCTGGGCCTGGAGTCAGGAAGACTCACCTTCCTGAGTTCCAATCCAGTCTCAGATACTTATTAGCTGTGTGATCCTGAGTAAGTCGCTAAACCTCATTTGCCTCAGTCTCCTCATCTGTAAAGTGAGCTGGAGAAGGAAATGGCAAACCACTCCAGTATCTCTGCCAAGAAAACCCCCAATGGGGTCATGAAGAGTCAGCCTAAAATGACTCAATAACAACAACAGGTGTCATCATTTAATAGGTGAGAAAGCTGAAGCTGAGTTAAGTGACTTGCTTATGGTCACAGAGACATTAAGTGTCTTAGGCTGGATTCCAACTCAGATGTTCTTAACTCAGAGGCCAGCAATCCAATCACTTAACTGCCTGGAGTGTACATTATTGGGTGTGATCCGACCTGAAAGTAAAATTCAGCTCTGGTGCATTGTATTGGCAATATAAAGCATTGCATTAGCAATACAGAGGTCAGGAGGGAAAATTTGTGAGACTGGGATGGGGGCTGAGTCAGAGTACACATGATGGCAGCATCAGCAGTTGACTTGGAATTGGCAATGACAGCAGCAGCAGCTTTGGAAATTTCAGCCTAGAGACAGTAAGGGGCTTAGACAACTGGTCAGAAAAAGATTACAAGGGACCCATCTGCTAGTACTGGGCATGGGACGGAGCACTATTTGACAACTTCAATGCCCATATTCATTTCTAGATCATAGTTCCAGGATAGAGAGAAGTACTTGTGGTTGCAAAGGAGTAGGGGCCCTGAGGAGTGATAATGGTTTCAAGGGATCAGGGACTCTTCCTGGGTAAGGATCAGAATGCTGTGGCCATACCTCTCTCCAAATAAAACCACCTTGGTAGCACTGAAAACATTCAAAACCCCAGAACTAGCTGGGAAAACAGCAACACAAAGAAGTCTCAAGGTTGGGACAATGCCCCTTCACTTCCCTAGGTGATAGGATGGAAAAATGAGCAAACAACAAAAAAGGAATCTGACCATAAAAAAAAAACTACTATGGTAACAGGGAAGATCAAGACACAAACTTAGAAGACAAAAACAAAACCTCAAATAAAATTGCAAATTGAACCACAAGCCCAACTAGAACTCCTAGAAGAATTAAAGACAAAAACAAACAAAAATCAAATGAGAATGGTAGAGGAAATTTTTTTTTTAAGCAATTGGGGCTAAGTAACTTGCTTAAGGTTACACGGCCAATTATTTCTGGGTGTGGTAGTAAGTTTCTGAGCCTGGATTCGATCCCGACTCTGGGGCTGGTGCTCTTACTGAGCCACCTGGCTGCCCCTTTTTCTTGAGGGCAGTTGGGGTTAAGTAACTTGCCCAAGGTTACACGGCTAGTTTTGTGTGTGTGTGTGTGTGTGTGTGTGTGTGTGTGTGTGTGTTAAGTGTCTGAGGTCGGAACCGAACTCAGGTCCTCCTGACTCCAGGGCCAGCTTTACTGACTGCGACACCTAGCTGCCCCAGAAATTTTTATAAAATAAATGAGAACAATGCAAGAAAGTTATGAAAAGACAATAGCTTGATATGGAGGGGAAAATGGGAAAGGGCAATGCTTGAACCTCACTCTCATCTGAACCTGTTCAAAGAGGGAAGAATATATATACACATTATTTGAGTATAAAAATCTATCTTACCCAACAGGGAAGTAGGAAGGAAAGGGGTAAAGGGAAAGATGAGTGGTGATAAGAGGGAGCGAAGATTTTGGGAGGCAGTGGTCAGAAGCAGCATTGAGTAGGAACTTTTAAGTGCAAACAGAGTCAAGAGAAACTTAGGAAGGCAAATTTATTTGAGCACTTGGAATGGGGCTAGTTAATGATGTAAAATTAACATTCTGATAGGGGGAGAAGATACAGGTGTCCTCTCATAACCTTAAAGTCTTCAAAGGTTATTGAGGGAGTTAAATTAAAAAAAAAATAGATGATCTTGGGATGGATTGGTTCTTTTCTGAGTGCTTGAAAAGGGGGAAAAAAGAAAGGGTTAAAGGAGAAATAAATGAGTGTAGAAAAAAAGAAGGGGATGAAGTTTATCATTTCTTCTTTGGGATTCCTGGAGCAATACAATAATTAATGAGTCATGATAATCTCTTCTCATTTTCCATCTGATTGTATTCATTTTGGACTTCCTTGACCTTCCCAGAAGCATTCATTTTAGACTTTAGAAAAGAAACCAAGTCTGATATATTTGGATATATGTGGAAGTCATTTGCATAAAAATGGTAATTGAACTCATGGGAGTTGATGAAGTCACTGAACAAGACAGTATATGAGAGAAAAAAGAGAGACAGCCCAGGGTAATGTGTTGAGGGAATACCTTCAGTTACGGGGAGTGACATGGATAACGAATCAGCAAGGGATACTGCCAAGAAGCAATGAAACAGGTAAGAGGAAAACCAGAATAGGAGAGTATCATGAAAATCCAGAAGGAGGAGATGGTCAACAACCTCAAAAGCTACAGAAAGGATCGAAAAGGGGATTGTAGAAAAAAAAAAAGCATTTAATTATTGAATAGATAATGCATAGAATTAATGCCTGCTTAAATATAGATAAAATTCATCTTTGGAACTAACCCAATTGTTAACATGACAATAATGGCTAACATTTATTTAGTGCATACTATGTGCCAGGCACTGTGTAAGTGCTTTACAGTTATCTCATTTGATCCCCATAATAACTTTGGGAGGTAGGTGCTATTATTATCCCCATTTTATAGATAAGGAAAGTGTGGCAAACAGTTTAAGTGACTTACCCAGGGTCAGGCAACTAGTTAAGTGACTGAGGCCAGATTTAAATTCTGGTCTTCCTGACCTTAGGCCCAGCTCTTTATCCACTATGCCACCTAACTTTGGAGAAGCCTTGGACATCCAGACTATTTCAACAAGGGACCCTGTAATATATTATGCTACATTAGTATAGTTGGCTGAAATGTATTGTTTCAGGGAATAGTGGTGTTATGTTAGGAGATAGAGAGATACATAGATACATAGATGAATGAATCACCTTCGTAGAGACAGTAGTTAAACCCAAAAGAACTGATGAGGTTAACAAGAGGGAGAAGAAAAGATGACTAAGGACAGAACCTTGAGGTACATTCAAAGTTAGGGGGCATGTTAGTACCTACCTCCCAGAATCCCTAGGAAGTAAAATAGAATTGATATGCCAATTATTATTAACATACTTATGTGCTGTGTCTCTCCAGTAGAATGTGAACTTGTCAAGGGCACCTCTCATTTTTGTCTTTGTATGCCCAGCATGTAGCTGAGGGCTTATTTACCAAATGTTTGTCAAATCAAATTTGTTTTGAAATCATTTGAAAATGTTGAAATCAAATTAAATCTACTAGTAGATTTTACTTTCAAGCACCATACTCATCTCTGATTCTTAATTAGTGGTATTCTAAAGAGCTTTTAAACACAGCAACAGACTAGAATCATACATGTTTGTTACCTAATCTAGTCAATCGAAAAAGTTAAAAATAACAAGCTTTTGTAGGGAGACATTCCATTCTTCTCCCCTCTTCCACTTAACATATAACTGAACTTCATGTACTAGTTTTTGTTCTATGATCAAGCATCAGTAATTCTTCAAATTCCCTTTGCTCTTTTCTACCACCAGTCCTAGGAAAATACAAAACAAAATCTACCTAAACTTCCAAACTACTCATCTAAACAAAAGCCAATACACTAAAATACGTAGGCACTAGTAGGAGGAAAGGGGTGATGCTGAAATCCTTTCTGAGTTTTCATGACACTGTGCTCTCCTGGCTGTCTTCCTACTTGACTGAACATTCTTTCTCAGTCTCATTTGCTAGTTTATCATCTATCTCATGCCCCCTAACTTTGGATGTACCTCAATGTTCTGCCATGTCATCTTCTCTTCTCCCTCTTGATAACCTCATCTATCCATCTATCCACCCATCCATCCATCCATCCATCCATCTATCTATCTATCTATCTATCTATCTATCTATCTATCTATCTATCTATCTATCTATCTATCTATCTATCTATCATCTATCTATCCATCCATCTATCCACCCACCCACCCATCCATCAATCCATCCATCCATCCATCCATCCATCTCCAATGCTAGTATCTACCCTGAACTTTAGTCCTAAATCACCAAATACCCATTAAACCTTTTAGAATGGCTATCTTAAGCTAAATATGTCCAAAACTTAACATATTATCTCCTAAACCTACTCCTCTTCCAAGCTAACCTGTTTCTGTTGAAGTTACCATCACCCTTCCAATCTCCCAGGTTTATAACCTTGGTATTATTTCATTATCCTTCACCACACATATTGAATCAGTTGCCAAATCTTGTATTTCTACCTTCACAACATCTCATGCATCAGACTGCTTGTCTCCATTCAGATAGTTACCACTTTAGTTAAAGCCATTATCCTCTCTCACCTAGATTATAGCAACAGCTTTTTTTTTTTTTTTTGGCTCATGTCTTTCTCTACTCTGATTCATTTTACACACAGCTGCCAAAGTAATTTTTCTTAATTACAGATCTGACCATATCAATTCCCTGATCAATCAACTAGAGGTTTTCTGTTGCTTCTAGAATAAAAGATAAACTTCTCTGTTTACGTTTAAAATTTGGCATAACCTGGCCAAAACCTGCTTTTCCAACCTTATTAGAATTACTCCCCATCCTGCACTCTGCAAACTGGTCAAACTGGCCTTCTCTCTGTTCTCACACAGGAGACTCCATCTCCTATATCTATCTTTGTACTGACCCATGCCTGAAATGTACTCTCTTCTTATCTTTGCCCCATAGAGTCCTTCTCTTCATTCTAAAATGCAGCCAAAGAATCATCATCTGCATGAAGCCTTTCCCGATCTTCCCAGTTGCTAGTACAAACTACTTTGCACACATTTGTATTTATTCACAACACACACACATATCTGCACATGTCCTTGTTTTCTCCCCTATTGAAATATAAGATGTAAGTAGAGTTTGTCTCCTTCTATGTGTTTGTATCACCAGAGAATGACACAGTACTCAGCACACAGTGGGCAATTAATAAACATGTGTTGATTCATTGTTAATTAATGAATTTAATTTTCCTTCCTTAATTATGAGGTTCAGTAAGCTTGTTTTAATTATTATTGTCCATACCCTACATTGTGCAGTAGTGTACATTTTGGGTTTGGATGTTACTGAAAATTAATTATCTTTTGGCTCTTTTTTTTCTGCATGCACTTGGAGATGGTGGGATCTCTGAAGCTATTTATGGTTGCCTCTTTACCTCCTGGGCTGCTTCATATTTTTTGCCCCTAAAGCTACTGTTTTGGACTCTCCCATGCCAGCTGGTCTGCTATTTTTTTGGTTGTGTTTCCCGCTGCCCTCCCCTTCGCCCCCCATCTGTCAACTACATTTCATTACTTAAAGTTGGGCTTTAGTGTGTACCTGCAGTATTTTTCCTGTCCTCCAAATTTGATGTATCCACATTTTGGCTTAATGTTCAGGAACTACTTGTATTTCCTTGTTGGCCAAGAGATGACTGGGGTTCTCTCTTCTAAGACACTGATTTCAATCTGGTTTCAGCCCTGGTACAGCATTTCTTGCTGTCCTTGTATATATGAGCAACAATTTATATACCTTCACCAGGTTCTAGATTAGGTTGGGGCATTTTATCAGGGCTCTCGGGGTTTGCTTAGGGCTTCCCTAATCTTTACCCAAGTCCAGAATCATAGGCTGACAGTTATATCACAATAAACAGAAAAATGGCCCTGGGCCAGGGAGTGTAAAATCTCCCATTAAAATATAGATTTTTCTCCAACTTGAGGATCTAGGGAATGCCATAGAGTGAGGCAACAGATAATAATCCTCACATCCTTCTTCCCAAGGCTGCCAGTTCTGCAGGTACAAAGGTCAATGAAAACTTTAGTGGGGGTGCTGACTGGATAGCCACCTAGGTTCAGGAAAGGAGAAGGGTGGGAAGCAGAGGTGAGTCAAGGTACTTCATTGTGTGGTGATGGAAGAATTTGATATTTTATTTACTTATAATGGAATAAAGACATGGAGTACCTGAATTCTGATCCTATTGTGGGATAGTTCCTTCCTTCCTCCATTCCCTAGCCCCTGTGTCTGTTTCTCTTTTTATTAGCCCAACTATAATGCCATACATGCCAGCCTCTTTTAGGATGGGGGTAGAGGGTGAGAAAGGTGGAGTGAGATGACTTAATTGGGCTCCCTGCCTCCAATCTTTCCCCTCTCTGATCTCCAGTTACCTAACTGCTATTAGTAAAGCACAGGATCACATATCAGGACCCCACTGAAGCTCCTTATGGCTTTTTTTTTTTTTTTTACCCAGATGACTGGGAAGATAGTTAACCACCTGAGCCTTAGTCCTCTGGACCAATTCCAGCCAACTTAGTGGATGCTGGTAGATATCCCTTACAATACCAGGCATGGAAAGATAGAGAATCTGTGGAAAGGCATGGAGAAGGGAGAAGAAATCTTGATTATAAGGAGCAACAAGCAGACCACTTTGGCTGGAGTAAATTACTAAATTACTAAATTACAATATGCCTAGAAAGGTAGATTGGAGCCAGGTTGTAAAGGGGTTCAAATGCCTTACAGAGGAGTTTTACAGAGGCAATTAGAAGTCAAAAGGTGCTTTAGCTGCAACACAACCACAGGGAACTCAGTAGCAGCGGAGCCACTCAGTTGAATCAAAAAGGATTCCCTTTGAATATCATGCATCTCTTTTTCCTTCTATGGCTAAGTAAACCTCCTTTTGTTAATTGCTGAATGTTTCATAATGAACGTCTCATTTCATCACCTTTTTAAATCTAAACCGCTAGGGATCTGGTCTCAGTCAGGCTTTTCCATCACCTGGAATGCACTCACTCTCTCTGTCTCTCAGAATCCCTTGTTCCCTTCAAGGTTCAGCTGAAGAGTCACCTACAGAAAATTTACCTAGCTCCCCATATTTGTTAGTGCCCTCTCTTCAGAAATTACTTTGTATATATTTTGTGTTTATTTATGTTTTTCTGTGCAATAGAAAGTAACATCCTGAAGGGCAGTGACTGGCCTTTTTTTATTTTTTACCCTTTGAGTCCCAGAATTTAGCACAGTGCTTGGCAGTCTATTAGTCAATAAGCATCTATGTGCTAGGCTGTGTACTAAATTCTGGAGATATAAATGAAGGCAAAAACATAGTCACCATCCTGAAGGAGCTTCCATTCCAATGGAGACAACTTGCAAACAATGTATTCATAAAAAGTATACAGTGTAAAATGGGCAGTAATCATATACAGGAGGCACGGAAAAGCTCGTCGAATGAATTCACTTCAGTTCTCTGTAGAGAGTCTATCAATGTTACTCTAATTATACCACAGAGCAGCCCTTTTAAATAACTGAATACCAGGATTATAAGCCTTCCGGTCTTCCCCATTCCTCCCTCCCCCCTCCATCCTATATGTAAATAACATTAGTAGCAGGTGAAGGCAGCCGTTTCATCTTCCTGTGCCTTTCTGAAGGCAGGAGGGGTCCTAGGGAAAGCAAGGCGGATTAATGCCAACGGGGCCCTACTGGGTGGCTGGATGGGGAGGGTGTGTGGGGGGCGCGAGCCACGCACGTGGTGGGAAAACACTCGCATCCCAACCCTCCCACACTCATTCAGGAATGGGATTTTTGCTGCGGATCCCCCTCCTCACGCTGGTTAAGCAAAGCCAGGCTTGGAGAAGGTGGAAGGCGGACCCCTGCCAGCTCGAGTCCCACCTGGCACCTCTAGGTCCGCTAGACAAAGCATACGCACGCCTTCCCCATGAGAATGGGCGTGGAGACGCCGGGATTCGCCCGTCTTCCCCCTCTCCTTCTCTCCCTCTCTCCCCTCCTGGGGGCGGGGCGCTCGGCTCCCTCGCTCGGGTGCCTCGCGCTGGAGGCCCCGCCTCTTCCTGGCCCTGCCCCCGACGCCTCGCACGTACGCGCCACGGATGCCGGGAGCTGCGCACGCCATGGCACCTCCTGGTTTACGATCCTCAGTCTCTTCACTTCTTCTGGAACGCATTTCACTATGAAGTTAATGAGATACCTGCGCCGGGCAGCTTCGGCCGGCCCGGGCTCGGGCCCGGGTCCGAGTCCCAGCCCAAACCCGGGTCCCGGTGCCGGCCTTGAGCGCAGCGTGCCGGGCCAGGTGGATTTCTACTCGCGCTTCTCCCCGTCCCCGCTCTCCATGAAGCAGTTTCTGGACTTCGGTGAGCGGGTTTGCGCTTCTCCAGGGGAGGCCCTGGAGGGTCCCGTAATGGGTAGGGGGAGGAGGGGAGGACGTTGCCCGCTCCCGCCCGGGACTCCCTCTGTCCTTCCCATCCCCCAGGCCAATGTCACTCGTGTCTTTTTGTCGTCTCACGTCTGTGCCTGTCCCGCGCCGCCCTTGGCTCTGTCCGGCTCCCTGTCCACCCCTCTCCCCCGTCCAGGTCTCTCTCCACCTACTTGTTTCTGTCTTCTTCCCCCCCCTTTTCTTATTTTGCTTTTGCGTCCCAATCCACTCTTTCTTTCCTTGATTTTTGCCTGGTGCATTTCTCATTTTTAAGTAAAAACTAGGAGCTAGAAAAATCATCTAGTGCTGGAGTTCTGTTTTTTTTGTTTGTTTGTTTTATTTATCTATATTTGACATAACCAGAACTCACAGTTTGGGACAAAATCTCAGACGTAAGCCACAGTTGTATTTGTAATAAGCACCAAGAGCCAGTAATAATGAATGATAAATTCTCATTTCGGCTCAAAACCCTTTAATCTCTTTTAGGTAGTAGAAAAGTCTTTTGATGGCCATGTTGCTGCTTTATGTTGGTGTAGAATTTTTCTTATCCCAAGATTACTGTTCGCTTTTTTTTTTTTAAGGAAGCAACTAGTCATATACACTTGTGAAAGAAAACATATTTTACTCCTTTTCTTGAAAGAGAATACCGTTCTAGGGATTGAGGTTAATTCAACTGTGAACTGGAAGTCAAGGACTTCCCCTCTCCCCCTTTCGATTTTCTTAGTCTCTCCTGTACTTAAATCCTCAGGACTACAAGAAGATTAACCCCTCGAACATAATAGGTGCTTTGTAAATGCTTATGAAAGTATTGAACATAGATAAGCTTGCATGAACACAATGTCATGAGAATCAGTTTTTTCCTTAATTATATCTATGACAGCTTTTAAGTAACTTATAGTCTAGTTTTCTTACTGTTCAAGTTGATGGTTTTTTTTTTTTAAAGTTTTCTCTAAAGGAAAGAAGATAGTTTAGGAGGTTATAGAAAAGGAAAGAGGTGGTTCCATTTAAAAGCCTTTGGGGTTTAGTTTATTGCTTTCTTCTTGGACAAAGTCAAACACACATTAATTAATATTAATAATAATAGTTAATGTTTATATAGTACTATGTTTCTGGCACTGTGCCGAGCACTTTACAATTATTATCTCATTTGATCTTCACTATAGCCCTGGAGGTAAAGTACTATTATTATTTCCATTTTACTGATGAGGAAACAAAAGAAGAGGTTAAGTAACTTGCTCAGGCTGCTAGTAATTTTCTCAAGTCCACTTTGAACTCAGGACTTCCTGAAGGTTGTAGAAAAAGGGGAAAAGTGGAAAACTTCTAATAAGTAATCTTTGGGAAAAAGCACTGTACATTGTGGTGCTTGGGGACAATAATTTACTTCTTTTGCTATCAGGGTTCACCGCAGTGTTCTAACAGAACATCCACAACATGATGTTGATAATTTCATTATTTTAAAGTTAAGATTCCTAGTTTATGAAGCCTGCTTGTTTTGACTAGAATACCTCTGCATGTTTCCATTTTTATTTGTGACTTGAAACAATTGTTCTGACAGTTAAGACGTAGTCATTTCCTTAATATGCCATCAAAGCTGATTTTTAGGAGAGTGTTTTCCTTTAAAGCTTTTGAGGCAACATGATATGAAGAAGCATTGCATTGTGGTGGGAAAAGTACTTTTCAGAGTTTAAGAAGAAACAGGTTATGTCCTAGCTCTCCCACTAATTTCATGACCTAAGACAAGTCCACTTAACTTTTTTATAAATGGATTTACTGTATCAAAAAAAGCCATATGTAACTTTTAAAAAGAGTTAAGATTAATAAATGTTAAAATGTGTAGGTATAATTTTTAAAAAGTTGCCCATTTGAATTACAATGAATTATTTTACATATTTCCTTTCTAGATATTAATATTGTAGAATAGAGAATAGGATAAAAGACAGTTTATCCTGCAGTAATCACAGGAATTTTCAAAGCATCTATAGTAGCTTCCAGGGGAAGAGAAAAGGGTTTCATCACTAGTCTTAAGAGTGGTCACAAAGTAGGGTATGGTAATGAAGCATTCTTAGTTTAAAAAAAAAAAAACCTCTTATTTTTGGTATTTTAATTACAGTTATCAGTATGTGTAGGACATACCGATCCCATTATAGTATAATATTAGTGAACACAAAAACACAATGATAACTCCCATCAGGATAGTTTGATCTGTATATTTAGGCTAATTTATTTATAACAGAAGAATGAATGTTTTCCAGACTCATCTTCCTTCAAAGATTACAGAATCCTCTAATTCCTTTGTCAGGATTCCAAACTTTTTTATCTGGCTAGTGAATCAAGAAACCATTCTTTTGAATGGAATGTGTGGTAGAAATTTAAAAGTAGATTGGTGGGTATTTATCCTGTCATTAATATTCCTTAAATCAGTGAGTTGTCATGGTAAAATAGTAGAAGGCAAAGATCTAATCATTGGGAACTTTGATTATTTTTTCTTGATAAAACTACAGTTCTTTCTAGGCAGAGTTGACTTGATCTTGAAAACTTATGATTTTCTTTCTCTTACATATTTTCTTTTGGGAGGGCAGTTGGGGTTAAGTAACTTGCCCAAGGTTACGCAGCTAGTTTTTTTTGTATGGGTGTTAAGTGTCTGAGGCCAGAACCGAACTCAGGTCCTCATGACTCTGGGCCGGCACTTTACTCACTGTGCCACCTAGCCACCCTCTTACATATCTTCTTGTTTCCCTTAAGGTTCATTTTTCAAACAAGATAATATTTTTGTAAGCAGATATTTTTAGAATTTAACTGTTCAGTAACAAAGAATATGAAAGCAACTTTTGGTGGGAGAATAGTTTTGTGTTTAAAGAATCTCCTTTCCATCACAGTTCCGTTTTAATTTCCAAATTCCTTTTATTTCAGGATCTGTGAATGCATGTGAAAAGACCTCATTTATGTTTTTGCGGCAGGAGTTACCAGTGAGATTGGCAAACATAATGAAAGAAATAAGTCTTCTTCCAGATAATCTTCTAAGAACACCTTCAGTTCAACTGGTACAGAGCTGGTAAGAATCCCATCTTGTTTTTGGAATATCGATGGAGAATATTTTACCTTACATTAAACATGATCTTTTTGTTAATCTTCATTGGCCCACCAGAATTATAAACCGTCTTTACTTGTGGTGTATATATTTGTTTCCTAAATACTAGACATTACTATTTTTTGCTTTGAGAGAAGAAGTACAGCACAGAAATGCAGGTGCCATAGTTAAGTATGTCTTGTGATTTCTAAAATTCAAACAAGATGCAATCACTATGGGTAAAGGTATTTTAAAAGCACACATTTTAAACAAATGGATTGATTCAATTGTGAAAACATCTTCAGTTTTATAAAAACTGAATTTTTTATATCATAAAAAATTGGTTATAATCTTTTTATTAATTGTTGTGCTATTTTCAAGTAATTACCTTTGTCTTCACAATTGCTATCTCTTACACATCATAAACATTTAACAAAAGAGTTGGCCAAGATAAATTTTGGATGAAAAATAATTTAGTTAAAAAAACTTTTATTCCTTGATTATGGTGATTATTTCAAGAGGTTCTAGTATTTTTTTTCTTTTTTGGAAATTATACTTCTGTGAGAAAATCTGCTCTTGCATATACATTTTTTAAGTTCACAAAAGAAACAAGTGGGTCAGAATTAGCATAATCATTAATTTTTTAAATGACAGTACAACTTTAAACATTAAACTGTTACAGATTTGATTAAGCACAAAATGATTACGAAGTAGAGAAGAAAGCTGAAATATTTCAGAGGAACTTCATGTGGGGAACCTATGGCCTTGAGGACACATGTGGCCCTTGATAAGTCCTCAAGTGTGGCACTTTGACTGAATCCAAACTATACAGAACAAGTCCCCTTAATAAAAGGATTTGTTCTGTAAAACTTGTACATTTGAACTATACCACTGTTTTTTTTACTTAGAATGAAGATAGAGAATTTAAGAAAAAAACACATAGTAGGATGAGATCTTAAGATTCTTGAGTAACATCTTGTCTAAGGTATTATCAGGAAGAGGGAGTGTAGATTAGTTTTTGAGTAAATATTAAAAAGTATCTCTTCAACAATTGATGTACTTCTAATATGACACCATAGTATTGTTCCTGATCAAAAAGTGATACTAAAAATACGTTTGAAATATTTTTACAAATTAAAGTCTTACTAAGTTCAAATTTAACTTGGGGATTCACATTTTAGGTACATTCAGAGTCTACAGGAGCTCCTTGATTTTAAGCATAAAAGTGCTGAAGATGCTAAAGCTGTTTATGAGTAAGTATGTTCTTGATCCCATTCCTATAATGCCTTTACTGTTTAGTTTCAGTTTGCTAAACACTACTCCAAAAAGCAAATGCATTGGACTTAATTTTGCTAGTGGAAAAAGGAGTTTTGAGGTTTTGTTTTTTGGTTTAGAGGATTTATTAACTCTTTGAGGCCACAGTGACTTAACTAAGTTTTCTTCCCACTCTTAAGATTCTCAGTCTCTATTTAGCTTGACTCCTATTGAGTTATATGACTTATTTGCTGAAAAAAAAATACACTAGCATGTACACATCTGAAACAGTCTTGTCCCTTTCTTTTTTTTCTTTCTTTTTGGAGGGGGGAAGGCAGGGCAGGAAGGCAGGGCAGTTGGGGTTAAGTGACTTGCCCAAGGTCACATAGCTAGTAAGTGTTAAGTGTCTGAGGTTGGATTTGAACTCAGGTCCTCCTGACTCCAGGGCTGGTGCTCTATTCACTGCACCACCTGGCTGCCCCAATGTCTTATCCCTTTCAAAGAAGTTATTTTGAGAGGCTGTATGCTTAGTTTCAACAATGCTGTCATTGCTCAAAATATTTAGAGTTCTATTTTAGAACTGCCTTTAGAATTTGTGGCACATACTTTTGAGTATGGTTAATGGTGAACAAAGGATAAAGACTTAATATGATTTTTGAAAATAAAAGTCTTTCAAAGTCTAATCAATAAGAAAGATGGTCAGATTGGGTATATAGTTTTTAATTTTTGAAAGAAAGAAAGAATGAATAAGTATTGGGTATAAGCCTTGCAGTACTTTGAAAGGGACAATACTCATTTAGAGATATAATTTTTGTTACTGTTTTTAATAAACAAGTTCCATTAAAATCCTGCCTCATTGAACCATTTTGATTGTGCTTTTTGGAGTTTCCTGTGAACTTATTTTTTAAAGGGAAGTGCCAGATAGTTTGGAAATACAATTTTAATATAATATATTACGTAGAACATCAAATTAGATTTAAAATATATTTATAATATATTTTAAAATAACCACCCTTCTTTTACACTCTTTCTGTTAATCTTTTCTAAGCATTATCATCTTTAACATGGCTTTTGTGCCCACTGCAGATTTGCTTGTATATGTACAAGTCTGTGTCAGTATTTAAACTATTGGCACATTCTAAGTTTGGGCCATTTCTGTTATCTCTCCCCCTCCTTTACTACACCCTTCCCTGCCTTCATCTGCATAGTGTTAACATAATAGAATGAATGAAATATTATTATCCAGCATACATAATTTTTTGCTCTAGGTAAATGACAGTTTCTAACATTGAAGTAGTGATAATTGCCATTTATCTTGTTTCATTATTGACTAAGAATGGGGCCTTTGTCTGGTCATATTCCAGAAGCATACCTGTAGTACCATGCTTACAGTGAGTGCTAGGTAAAGAGTTTCAAATCCAACAAGTATTTATTAATCTCCTACCATGTATAAATGCTGTGCTAGACATTGAGATTCAAAGACGGGTTGAAAAAGTATTCCTTCCCTGAGTCAGCTTAGGTTATTTTTCTTGCAGTGGAATGTGAATACATGTAAACAAAGATAAATCTCTACCATGATAATTTGAAGATGCAAGAGAGAGCATTGATATCTAAGAAGATCAGGGAAGGATCCTTTTAGGAGATGGTACATGAGTTGAGCCTTGACTTAGACAATATTATTTCATTCCTTCTACCACTTTAACACCATGAGGATGAACCCAGGTGGGTGGGGAAAGGATTGGGAAATGCCCCAAACTTAGCATAGACTACTGTATCTTTGTACCAATAGTCTAAATGTTGACATAGGCTTGTTCATATGTGATCAAACTTGTGATGGGCACAATAGCCATGTTTAACATCATCTTTAAGGTAATGGTGCTCAATCCCTTGAAGGCATTCTAAAAACAGGTGTGGAAGTACATTACGTGGACACTTTTTGCAGTGACATTTATGTGAGTGATATAATGCCATGTTTGGGAAACAGTAAATAGAACAGTTTGCCAGAAACATAGAGCATGTCTGAAGGGGAGTAATAAATACACCCTCAGAGGTAAATGCAAGCCAAATTATGAAAGGCTTTTAAATGCCTGGCCTATGAGAGACTTAAATTTTTCCTAGGGGGTGACAGGGAGCCAGTGAAAAGTTTTGTTTTTGGTTTTGTGTTTTTTTGGTGAGGCAGTCGGGATTAAGTGATTTGCCCAGGGTCACACACAGGTAGTAAGTGTCAGGTGTCTGAGGCTGATTTGAACTCAGGTCCTCCTGACTCTAGGGCCATTTGTCTATCCACTGTGCCACCTAGCTGCCCCCCAGTAAAAGTTTTTAAGCCACTGGAGTGACATGGTTAGAGTTGGGCTTTAGGAAAGTTATTTTGGCAGCTATATAGTTTTGGTAATTGTTGGGCCAGAATGTGAAATTTGAACTTATTGAAAGGTTGGTACTCTTTTACTGCTTCTGCACTTGTGCTAAGGTATATTGGTAAACTACCACCCAAAAAAATGCACTGGTGCTGTTTTTATTATGTCTGTTCTACATAGAAATTAAGGATTTCTGTTTTCCTTTCCTGTTAGTTCAGTTTATTTTGTTACTCTAAAAAGAAGTTATAAAATGTAGGACCAGTCTAACAGGTGTGTTTTGTTTAGCTTTACAGACACTGTGATAAGAATCCGGAATCGACATAATGATGTCATTCCTACCATGGCTCAGGGTGTGATTGAATACAAGGAAAGCTTTGGTGTAGATCCAGTGACCAGCCAGAATGTTCAGTATTTTTTGGATCGTTTTTACATGAGTCGAATTTCAATCAGAATGCTACTCAATCAGCACTGTAAGTACCTAGGAGCAAAGAGAGCAGAAAAACTAAAATGAAATATGTTGATATAGTAGCAAATTATTCATTTACTTCTGTGCCATCAGCTAAATATATAGCTGATTCACATTTTTAGTGAATATCGGTGGTTAGGCTAATGCTTATAGGAAATGCCTATATCTTCTGTTTAAGGTCTACTGAGAGAAGAAAATATAAGACCGAGATAAAGCATTTAGCTATTTTAACTCCTAAATTTTTTTAATTTTGGGTAGCCTTGCTGTTTGGTGGAAAAGGAAAAGGAAGTTCAGCTCACCGAAAACACATTGGAAGCATTAATCCAAATTGTAATGTTGTTGAAGTTATTAAAGGTAATTTCCTCTGAACTTATATTTTATTTTATTTTATTTTTTTAAGCAATTGGGGTTAAGTAACTTGCTCAAGGTTACACGGCCAGTTATTTCTGGGTGTGGTGCTAAGTATCAGAGCCTGGATTCTGAACTTATATTTAAAAAAAAAAAATTACAAAAATCAAAAGTGTTACTTCCTGGCTACATAAGGTGTTAACTCTTTGTAATATTGTATGGAGAAAATTAACAAGTAGCAAATATTAGGATTACAAAGTAATTTTGCCTTATTAAAGACTGGTGCATTATATAATCATTCAGCAGACATTTATAATGCTTATCCTATATAAGCTAATGTGTTAGGCACTAGGAGAGATAAAAAGATAAATAAGACACAACCCCTACTCTCAAAGAGTTTACAGTCTACTAGTGATGATAATAACTATAGTACAAAATAAAATGTAGTAAATGTATCAGTGAGGTATGAACAAATGCTATATAAGAGTTCATGGAAGAGGACCCTTCTGGCTGGGGTGGAAGAATTAGTAGATTTCATGAAGGAGGTAGTATTTGAGCTGGACCTTGAAGGATAGGTAGGATTTCAAAAGGCAGAGGTGGTAGGGGAGGTCATTGTAGACATAACAGAAAGGCAATAAAGCACCAGATTTGTTAAGAAAATGGCAAATAATCTGGTTTGGAGAGAGT
Organism: Petaurus breviceps papuanus; assembly: GCF_028583685.1. Lineage (NCBI taxonomy): Eukaryota > Metazoa > Chordata > Mammalia > Diprotodontia > Petauridae > Petaurus > Petaurus breviceps. The sequence goes on from NW_027187419.1 coordinate 101,552,499, forward strand.
GTAAAATGCATGAAGGGCAGTAATTTTTTTTTTTCCCTCTGTTATTTTGTCAGTATGAATGGCATCACAATCAAGTATATAGACTATAACTTTTTCTAACTTATTCTGCCCTTAATTAAAATAACTGTTTCTCTTTGACATGTAGTCCCCTGATGAAATTTTGTCATACATCTTCTTTCCAGAAATTATCAGCATGTATCCATATTGTGAGCTGAAAAATTATCTTCATAACTTCAGTAATCTTCAGCAGTCTGATAATGAGTTTCTGCCATAAAAATTTTTTTAAATGGAATCACAGTATATACTTGATCTTTGTATCTTTTGTCTAGGAGAGAAACTTTTTAAGGATGGGTTAAAAATGACTAAAACTTGAATACTTTTTAGTCTTTTCATGCATGTTTAACAAATACACTATTAATAAAATGATTGTATTTTGTGGAATGTACCAGCAATTAATTTTGTAAGAATATATTCCAAGTACTTCTCACATATGGGGTGGGACACTTTCAGCAAAAACATTCTTCTCATTTTAATTCTCAGCCCATCAAAATAGAGCCAAAAATAGTTGATTATAGCAATTAAAAAATTTTATTCATCAATTTTGCCTGTTTAGTGCAGCAGTTCTGCTGTTTCAATGTATGAAAATGAGTTACATGTATTTAACTCTTTTCCTTTTTAATTAATTCTAGATGGCTATGAAAATGCTAAACGTCTTTGTGATTTGTATTATGTTAATTCTCCAGAACTAGAACTTGAAGAATTAAATGGTAAGACTGTATATAACATTTTTTTCAATAATAGTATCACATTTCTTTCACTAATGGTTAGTGTTAGAGATAATAAGGAGAATTTTATTGATTTTTTTATGAATCTGCAAAATGAAAGTTATCGCTCTTGAGCCATAGATTTTTGGATTATGTAAAACAAATACATAACAGCTCACATTTAAAAACAATTTACATCTTGCAGAATATTTCCTTTGCAACAATTCTTTTAAGTTAACTAATGCATATATCATTCTATAGCTTCATAGAACCTAGAGCTAGAAGGGACAGATGAGGAAACTGAGACTCAGAGGATAAATAGAATCATTGGATCATATATTTAGAGCTGGAAGGGACCTTAGAGATTATAGAGTTCCTTTTAAGTCTGATTTGGTGACATGGGTAGGAAGTTCTCTGTGCTCATGGAAATGTAGGAGGAGAAGTTATGGAACTGATAATAGAGGAGTGACTTAAGGATTTTTGTAAGTGTCATTAACTTTTTAAAGCCATCTATGTAATGTATACTTTAGTGTGTTAATAATCTTAGTGACATGAAGAAATTTAGGTGGCACAAAAAGTACTGACCTTACTCCTTAGGAGATAGGACCATAGATACAGAACTGGAAGAGACCTTGGAAACTATCCAGTTCAACCTTCTCATTTTACAGATGAGGTTAAGTGACTTTTAAATGAATTTTTGGCTTATTATTCCACTTGTGTCAATTAATGAGTGACATTCTCAAAAGACATTAGTGGAAAAAAGCACTGGCTCTGGAATCAAAGAATCCAGGTTCAGACCCCACTTCTGATACAAGATGTGTGACCTGAAAAAGTCAAATACAAATGAGGTTAAGTGACCTTTCCAGGTTACACAATTCGTGTCAGAAGTAGGATTTGAACCCATATTCCAGAGCCGTTTTCTACTACATCTTTTGAGAATATCACTCATTGATTGACAGAACTGGAATAAAAGACACAGTAATTCATAATCCTTTGTTTCCTCCCCAATGTTAATTTTCAGACTAATTATTGTCATCCTGATCCTAGTGAACATTTGAATGTTGAAATTATATTCTGTAATTCACTAAAGGTAATACAATATTTTTGACTAAGATACCTGAAAAAGAATAGAAAAATTCTGCCTTAGTCCACTGTTTTCATTATGTCCTATTTTTTTCCTTTCTCAGTTTATGTGTACTGGCCCAAAAAAAAACCCACCAAAAAAAACCAACCCTCAAAAACAAAAAGAATTGTAAGCTGAAAGTTTGTGTTTTCTTGCACTCTCTAAAACTTCTCTTCAGGAAAGCAAAATGCTATAATTTTGAAGATTTAGTGCCTTTTAAAAAATTTTAGTAGAGCTAGAAGAATGGAAAAAGAGTAGGGGACAGCCACTTTTGTTAGGTTATTTGGAAATGTTCTTTGAGATTGCTACACTACTAATGTTGTCATTGTCAGTCTTGAATTCCATGAGCAAGGAGATTGAAACATTGCCATGAAGAGGGAGCTATGTAACAACTCTTCAAAAACAATAACTTCCTTTCATAATGTTTCTTCCTTGATTACACTGTTTATCTTTTTAAAGATGCTTGGGTAGATTCAATTCCATGGTTACATTTTTGTTTTTCTACTCTGTAGCAAAATCACCAGGACAGCCCATGCAAGTGGTTTATGTACCATCACATCTCTATCACATGGTGTTTGAACTTTTCAAGGTTTGTAAAGTAGGATTACATAAGCTTTGTATACTTATATTTTTCCTTAGTTTTAGGAATCTTAATTTCTGAAACCACTTTAGAAGTAGAATGTAATTTCATTAAAAAATATATACCCCACTTATCTGAAAGTCAGTGTTCTGAATTGGACAGCATAGGGATGAGCATAAAGACAGCATAAAACTTTTCACCCCGTTGTTTTTTACTCTTACTTAAAACTTAATTCTTAGTAAGCTTAATTATCTAGCTTCTAGCCCATAACAAATTAAAAGCAGAAAATTAGCAGCTTATACATAGGGGAGGGAAGACCAGGTGTTTGGGAGTAAAGAGTGATTCTTAACAGTAGATAAAATAGTCATTCATTAGAAGTGACAGGTGCCAGCCTAACAGTAAAGAACAGAAGAAAACGAAACAAGGTATACTATTGTAATGGATAATGCTAATGTTCAGTTGACATTTACATAGAGCTACAAGGTTTACATAGTGCTTTTTTTTTGTGGCAACTCTGAGGTAAACAGTGTATTATTATCTTCATCTTATAGAAGAGGAAACTGAGGTATAGAAAGGTTAAATAATTCATTCAGACAACTGGCAGCTGTGGAAGCCAGGGTTCAAACTTAGACCCTTCATTGGTCTTCCCACTGCATGAACAAATTCATAGGATTTAGAGCTGGAAAGACCCATTGATGTCATATAGTCCAGCCTTCTCGTTTTATAGATGAGAATATTAAGGTCCAGAGATATTGTGTTAAATGAGAGGTGAACTGGGATACAAACTTATAACCTATTATTCCGAACTCTTAAGTTCTTTCTATTAAATCATGCTGCCAGAATAATTCTAATCATCAAGAAAGGCTTTTATTTTTTTTTTAATGTCCTTTATTTAATCCAGTGGGGACACATATTTTACAAAGATTTCTATCAATACCTATAAAGTTTTGGTGTTTTGTTTAGAACATATCACTTGGCAATGATGGCAGATACATGAGACATTCCTGTATTTAAGTTTTTTCTTAGCTATAGCATTTTAATGTCAAGGACTCATCTTTTGTATATATTGTATATGTTTTAAGAACACTTGAAACTTAAAGCCTATTTAAAAAATTTACTGTTATAGTTTAATTTCCATAGAATAAAAGAAATAGACAAGTTTTTTATTATTCATTAACACTTATTTACATGTTATGTGAAATATAGAACTAAGCAGTGTTCCTAACCACATGATAAGAACTAACTAATGCAAGATGAAAATAGAGAAAACTTGGAAATAAGGGTGTATTGCCATGATCTAGGTTTTATTTAGGAATGTGCATTATTGTTGAATTGTTTATCCCTATCTTTAATTGAGATGGTTTAGTATTAGATTCTGGAAGTCATTGTTTATGAAAAAAAGTTGTTCTTTCTTTTGAATAATTTAAGACATTCTAAATCTTACCTAAAAGATAGGAGCTATGTTTACAAAAATGCAGTGTATTGACACATCAGATATAGGAGGGGAAAGCTCTTTTACCTAGTATCTAGTATTATTACACAATAGTTCTTTGGCAGAATTTTCTACTTCAGTATAACTTTTTAAGAGTTTTAGAAGTGTATTTATTGTTTATAGAGAGCAATCTAAAACTGCCCTTCCCTGTCACATTTCTTAAGAATTTTTTTTTAAATGATCCTTCAAAAATACTTAGAAGAATTCTCTGGGTCATTTGTGGTCATTTGTTATTTTTCTTTACTGGTATTAGAAACTTCAAGGAAGCTTACAAGTTTTGCAAAATTGTAGCTCTTAACATAACTAATATTTTTCAGAATGCAATGAGGGCAACCATGGAACACCATGCCGACAAAGGTGTTTACCCTCCTATTCAGGTTCATGTAGCACTGGGTCATGAGGACTTGACTGTGAAGGTAATTGCTATTTAAAAATGGGGTGGTTAGATATGCCAAAATGAAAAAGCGTTTGTTAATTTCAAGGTGTGAAATTAAAAACAAATGATTAAACCAGAAAGAAAATATTTCCACTTGTGCCCAGTAGTCATATATCAACATTATCAACTGGAATTACTCACTAGTTCAGGCAAAAGTACGTAAGAATATAGACACATCATCTCAACAATTATCTGTGGTATTCATGACAAATCAGTTTCAAAATATGAGTCTTTATGTAGAATTGTATATAAACTATAAACCATTGCTCTGAGCCTTATAAATCTTAAAATCCCTTAACATAAATGTGAGTTGCTGTTTTACTGTTAATGGTTGAATTCCAATGTAGACAAATTAGCTTTGTGTAAAGAAACTTTTGCTGTATACGTTTCCTTCTAAATCTTACTAGTCATCTCAAAAGATAAATGAATGCCTCGTCACAGCTTGCTACCATTATTGGAAGAAGCTTCAAAATGTGTGGTGAATTTGTAGTTATTTGTATGTTTTACAGTTTATAGCATTTGTTATGCCCCTTTGTATTATGTGATGCCCCTGAGACTGTTTACATCTGTGGGATTTAAAAAACCTGGTATCTCTTAGTTCTTTCCATACAGATATAGTTGACATTAGCAGTTGTGTTTGTGGTTCTACCTTTATGATTCACAGGGTACAGGATGCTTCTATTCCAAATAAAACATTGTAGCTGAAATTAGCCAGCACTGGTTTAAGTTGTGTTCTGGTAGGTCAAGATAGCACCTTTTCTTACTTATTTTTCTTGTGACTGACAAAATTTAACTTGCCATTCATCAGTTTCTTTTGAAGTTTTGCTGTTATTAATAGATCTCAAGATAACCAGAACTGTGATGCATTTAACAGAGTTTTAAGGCTGACTCTGCTCTAGGACTTCATTCTTGGCAATTTTGTTTTTCAGTTTGATACAAACAATTATTTTTATGGACTAGTAACCCCCCACAAAAATCCTTTTTTTTTTTTTTTTAAGTCTGAGATGGTTTTCTGTTTTTGGGGGGTTTTTTGCTTTTTGGAGGGGAAGAGCAGGGCAATGGGGTTAAGTGCCTTGCCAAAGGTCACATGGCTAGTAACTGTTAAGTATCTGAGACTGTATTTGAACTCAAGTCTTCCTGACTCCAGGGCCAGTGCTCAAGGGGTGCCACCCCTTGAAGAGATGTTCTTTAAAAAAATTATCTGTACTGAATATAACCATTCATCTGTTTTTACCTTGCCTCTAGAATTCTTTTTCATATACATATTTGTTTTTTTAAGTGTACCATCTACACCAAATTTCCATATATTAAATCATTGCCTTAACTTGTGTTAGGGACCCAAGTCCTAAGGTTTTTTAAAATTTCATATGTCAAACACATGTGATTTTGTTACAGTGGGAACTCTGTCTACTCTTTCAGAGTCTAACTTGTCTCTTAGAGTTTGAGACAGAAGAACTGACTCAAAAAGGTTAACTGGTTTGCTCATAGCTACATAGCTGTTTCTCAATATGTAGAGGTTAAATGACACATGACTTGTCTGGGGTTGCTTAACTGGTTCTTAGTCCATAGAGGTTAAATGCTTTGCCTGTAGCCACACAGTGAATTTTTAGTCCACAAGCTGCTGAAATTCTTCATATTTGTCACTCCTTTTTCCACTCTTCTAAAAAACCTTTGCAGTCCAGAATTATGTAGTATGTTGCTTCTCTGGTTCCAGCTCAAACTATTCTACATTAATACCCAGTATAAATTATCTAAAGTGGAATTTAATTTAAGCTACATTAGTTTATTATCACCATTGAGTTCTATTTCTGTGCCTTATGACTAAGAGTTGACCTTGGAGTCAGTTGGGACATTATTCCACAGTAGATCACTTATTTACTTGAATATATCTAATACAGCTGTCCCCCACTACTGCTAGAGTGTTTTTTGTAGTGAGTGCTTAAATTATGCTCAAATTTATAGGTGGTTTTATATAAATTTTCATTTATATATAGTGTTTGAGTTTCAAATGGTAAATAAGCTCATCAACTTTTACTTCTAGTTCTACTGCCTAGTTTTCTCCCTTCAGATTTCTTTTGTTGCTTTTTAGCTTTCTGTCTTTTCTCATGCTTTCCTTACTCATTTTCTAAAACAATCTCATGCCAGGTTGCCTTCTTATTCAGAGCTAAACTTAATGCTTTCAGCAGCATTATAAGTAAGTGTAGAAAGTATAGTTAACTATAGTAACTATAGAAAGAATAGATGAAACCAAACAGTGGTATCATCTGCCTTGTTGCTTCAGTTGCCACTCCTAAAGGATGTGGACTATTTCTGTGTGTTTGTTTATTTAAGATCAATACCTTGCTCTCTTTGGTGGGGAAAAAGGCAGCTTTTATATATATTTTATTTAGTTTCTAGATAGCATGTTGATTACTCATGTAGCCAATTGCAGATGAATTAGAAATACTCAAGTATTTACGTTATAAATTAACTACTCTAGATTAAGGAATAATATGAAAAATCTTTTATATAGTTAAGTTCCTAGGACCCACTTCATTAATTTTTAAGACAAATTTCTGTTTCCCCGATAGGTATTTGAATCTGAAGCTCAAGGGTTGTTTCAAATTTGTTCTTAGCTCTCCTACACCAGTTTTCATATATTGGACTCCCTAAAAATTAAATAGTGGGTTAGGTATAGTATGATATTTAAAACAAATTTACTAAGACAGCTATGCTGTGTAATCATGTACAGTGCTTTTTTTTTCTTTCAAATCTTATGAAAAGTGATAAACTCTTCTGACTGACAGAATTAAAGCTCATATTAGTTGTGAGGAAAAAAGATTAGGTTGACTTTTAATCCTATTTGCATGCCCACAGTTTATTAAAATTTAAAAACTATAAAAAGACTTAAGAAATTTGTATGTTTTTCTCTCACAGTAAAATTGTTCACTTTGTTTTGCTGTAGACAGAAGTGTTACATTCTTCAAAAAAAAATCTTTTAAGTAATATTCAAATAAGGACCCACATTCAGTACTTTAGTACTTTATCAGACTGTAGCAACACTCTAATCTTTGTGTAAAATCATTGCCTTTTATTCTTCTTGGGAGTAGGTTTTATTGAATAGGAATTAACCAATTACAACAGGCACACAAGGGATTTTCTTTTCCTCAGTTGTTAGAACTTCCAGGAAAGACAATGGCCATATGTTCTCCTATTTTGGATCTGGTTTACTAGATGCCAGATTTAAAAGGCCTTTGTTTCAAAAGCTATATGAATCTTCAGCTGTACATTATATGCTAGGTTAATACTGTTTTTCTTTTCTAAGAAAGTGTTAGAAAATATGTTTTTTTTTCTCTTAGATGAGTGATCGTGGAGGTGGTGTTCCTTTGAGGAAAATTGATAGACTCTTCAACTACATGTATTCAACTGCACCCCGACCTCGTGTTGAGACATCTCGAGCTGTACCGTTGGTATGTAATCTTGTAATAATGAAATATATTCTAGTGATGTTCCTTTGTACTGAAGTTAAAAAGAGATGGGTTGCCAAAGGCAGCCTTTAAAAACTACTCAGTATGGCCACAAGATGGGGTTCTACACAAGGAATAAAGGAAGATCATTTTGTAAAGAAAACAGTGCCTGCTTTAAAAAAAATCTTTCAGAGTAGTTCACATATTGAGAAAGCTAAAATTAATAAAAGTGATTCTGTTACTAGACCTCAATCTAAATCATTAGATTTTCAAAGCCAAAAAGTGGTAAATCACATTCTAGTGTATTTTTACAGATGGTATGAGAATAAATAAATGCTTGTTGAATTGAATTAAGTTCTTCTTTGATGCCTCATCATAGCACAGAGGTGATTCTGGATACTTGAAGGTTATGCTGCCAGAGTACAAACATTAGAAGGTTAAACCAGTCTGGAAAATCTCAAATATGTTAGTCACAGAGTCATAGAATTTGAGAGTTGGAAGGGACCTTAATACCCATCTTGTCCAAACTGTACCCTAAAGGAATGTGTACTATAATGTACCTAACAGGTACATTCAGCCTGTGCTTGAAGATTAGTAATGAAGGGTAACCTGCCACTTCTCTAGACAGCCCATTCCACTTTTGGACAGCTCTCATTGTTAGAAGATTTTTCTGATGTGAAATCAGTTTGTTACTTTGAAAATCTACCCATTGTTCCTAGTTTTGTGCTTTCGGGCCAAAGAGAACAAGTTTACCCCTTGGCACATGACAGAACTTTAGGTTCTTGAACATAGATATCCTGTCTTTCCTGAATTTTCCTCCAAGATAAACATCCTCAGTTCCTTCAACCATTCATTTGACCTGAACTCAGAAGTCCTTTTCCATTTTGGTTGCCCTTCTCTGAACATTCTACCTTATCATTGTTTTTAAATTGTGGTGACCAGAACTAAACATAGTACTTCAGATGATATCTGAGGAGAGCTCATTAGAGAGGGACATACCTTATTTGCAAAAGCTAGGCCTGTTGTAATGCAACTTAAGATCACATTAGCTTTTATGGCAGCCCCAAAAACTCAGGGAAAATCTGTGTGTCTCATATGAGAACTAGTTTAGCGAAATTCAGAAAATTGACCACTGAGGAGGAGGAGGAGGAGGAGATTTTTTTAACCACAACAACTCATGAAGACAGTTTGCTAAGGCATGGAAATTGTCTGCACTGGTAGAAGAAATACTCACGGTGATGGTGTTACACACCTGTAAATTACTAACTCATGTTTATGGCACTTTGCTAAAACAGGCAGACATGAAATAACAAAATCCTTGGGTTCAAGGATCCCTACTATAATCTAGTAGGAGTAATCATTGGCAAATAATGAAATGGTCATCTATGTTACATCTGCTAAAAAGTTTAATATTTAGGAAAGGTGAGTCCTAGTCAGTTTTACCACTGATTTAATGATTGGAATTGAGTTCTCTAAATTTGTATTTATTGAACTGTCAGTGATATTTTCACATTTGCTAAAGTCTGGGTTAGATTCTTCTGTGATTAGTATCTTTCTGAAATGAATGATTTGTAGTCTTAGAACAGCCCCATTTTTTTTTTTTTTAGGTCATGGTATACCATGTACAGACCAGAACATAACCAGAACAAAATTCATTGTAAGATTTTGAATTCTTCCTAGGGGTTTACCAGAAGGACTTCATTACAAATTTACCTATAATGTGGTCCCATATCATAGTTTTAGTGTATTGCATTTATTCGCTGACTTCCTTTATGCCAAAATAATTCCTAAAATTCATTTAGGAGACAATAATGACACTGAAAATATTATTAATACCCGAAGGCTAAATTGAGTGTGACATAGTTAAGATTTTAGTTAAAATCAAACCTTTTTGGAGATGGAGCCTAGATGGTGGAGTACAGGTAGCAACCCAACTGAATTCTCTCAACATTCCTTTGCAAACAATTTTAAAATAAATCCTCAGATTAATTTTTGGAGTGACAGAGCCAACAAAAGATCAATGAGACATTTTTTCCAGCCTAAGGCAGTTTAGGAGATTGACAGGAGAGGTCTAAGACACCAGGGTAGGTGGCTGTGACAGCAGTGGCAGCTTTGGGAGCTTTCACCTTGGAGATTACAGGGGAACCTGTTTTGACACTGAAAGCAACTAGTGCTGATTGGAACTGTAGTGCCCTTAAGCAGTTCTGGGTTGCAGTTCTACCATGGAGAGAAGTACTTGTGGTTGATCACAAGGGAGCAGAGGCTCTGTTGAGAATTCCAAAGTGAAGAGGAGCACCCATGCTTGTGATTGGAGGAAAGCAGACGACCTGACCACAGTTCCAGGGTCAAGGGGGGGTGCTAGAGCTCGTGCCTCCAGGGGAATAGGGGCCCTTACTAGGTATCAAAGAAACCCATCCTGATATCCTAGAAGCAGTGGGTAAAATAGAAATGGAAAGAATCACCACCTGAAAGATCCCAAAATAAAATTACCCAGGAATATTATTGTCAAATCCCAGAGTTCTCAGGTAAAGAAGAAAATATTGCAAGTAACCAGAAAGAAGCCATTCATATATTATGAAACTGCAGTCAGGATCACACATGATATAGTGGTTGTCATGTTAAAGGAGTGGGAGGCTTGGAAAAAGATAGTCCAGGAGACAACCAAGTTACAACCAAGAAGAACCTACCCAGCAAAACTGATTGGGGGACTTGGGTGGAGTGGGGAAGGGGAAGTGGACATTTAATGAAATAGAGAATTTTTCAGCTTTCCTATGAAAAGACGGAAGCTTAATAGAAAATTTGACTTTCAAGCACAAGAATCAGAGAAGCATAAAAAGTAAACATGAAAGAGTAATCATGAGACTCAATATAATTAAACTGTTTACATTTGAATCTGTGTGGAAGATGATACATTTAACTCCTAAGAGCTTTACCATTATTAAAGCAATTTGAAGGACTCCACATAGAGGGCATGAGTATGAATTAGTTATATTGGGATGATCTTTGCCACCTTCCTCCCTCCAAAAAAAAGTGAAGGTATGAGATAGGGAGAAGGGGGAAAGGAGAGGTAGAATAGGGAAAATTTTCTCATAAAAGAAGTTTGCAAGGAAAATCTTTTATAGTGGAAGGAAAAATGAATGGGGGAGGGTAGGCAATGCTTGAACTGCACTCTCATTAGAATTGGTTCAGAGAGGGAAGAATATAAATGTACACACTCTGTTGGGTATAGAAATCTATATTCAATAAGGAAATAAAACAGAATGGGGATTAGCTATAGGGGAAGGGATGGTAAAAGGGAAGGCAGATCAAGGAAGAGAGTGGTCAGAGAGTTTTGAGGAGGGCAGGATAAAAAGAAGGATAAATAGGAAAAAAGGATGGAGGGAAATGCACATTAATCATAACTGAATGTAAATGAGAGAAGCTCTACCCATAAAATGGGAGCAGATAGCAGAATGGAACTGGTTAGAAACCAGAATCTATCAGTATGTTTACAAGAGTCGCACTTGAAACAGACACACAGAGCTAAAATAAGACTAGAGCAAAACGTAATATGCTTCAGGTGAAGTAAAAAAGGTAAGGGTAATGATCATGGTCTCAGATAAAGCAAGAGAAAAAATATTCAAAGCAGCTCTTTTTGTGGTGTCAAAAGAATAGGAAATTGAGGGGATGCTCGTCAATTGGGGAATGACTGAGCAAATTGTGGTATATGATTGTGATAGAGTATTATTGTGCCATGAGGAATAATGAGGGATGTGGTTTCAGAAAAAAAAAAAGCATAGTAACACCTATATGAACTGATACAAAGTGAAGTGAGAAGAACTGGAGATCATTGTATATAGCAGGGTCTGTACAACCTGTAGCATATGGGCTGTTTGTGGCACACCAAAGGATTTCGGGTGACACATGAAAAAAGGAGAGAAAAATATCCTTTGTATGTAGAAGAAATCCTTTGGCATGCTACAGGTTGTGCAGGCCACATGTACAGCAACAGCAATGCTGTAGTGATGATCAGTTGTGAAAAACTTAGCTGATCTGATTGAATATAATGATCTAAGACAATTCCAGGGGACTCATGATGAAAAAATGCTATCTACCTCCAGAGAGAGAAAAGATGAACTCTTAGGTGCAAATAGAAATTTAATTTTCTTATTTTATTAATTTTTTGTGTGATATAGCTAACATTGAAATATGTTTTACATGATTTCACATGTATAATTAATTTATCAATTTGCTTGTCTTCCCACTTGGGTGGAGGAGGGATGTGAAAGAGGGAGAGAATTTGGTACTCAAAATTTAGGGAAAAAAAGCCAAATAAATAATAAATTTGAAATATAAAATTTGCTATGCAGATAGAAAAATAATATTTAAGATTCTATTAATATAGTAGTTCATATTAGGCTTGAAGGCCATGTATGGAAAAATTATTTATTATAGAGACTATTTAAAAAAATACTTAGGTTAATTAAAAAAAGTTGCTTAATGTTTTATTACTAGTGTACTTTACTGGAAGAAAACTCGATTTATAAATCTAGGACTTACAAATGAGGTTATAATTCAGATGAGATAAAGGTGCTTCAGTTTAAAAAATCACAGGTTTTAAAAAAATGATTATTAATTCTGGTGTGAAACTGTCAGTAAGAAGCATTGGGTTGCACAGAAATTTGACCATGGATACCTACTATCTGTGTGAACCTGGGCAAATCATTTAACCTCTCTGAGCCTTAGTTCCTTATCTGTAAAATGGGGATATTAGCACCTACCTCATAGGTTGTTATGAAGATCAGATGAAATAATATTTGTAAAACATTTTATAAACCTTAAAGCATTATATAAATGTTATGTGTTATTAGTAACAGGATAAATTTCATCATGGACGTGAGAAAAATACATATATTTTTGTATATAAAGGCATTACCATGTAATTCTTGAAAAGGTATGTTTTGAATTTTAAATTGAAAAAGGTTGAATTATTATATTGCATGCAGCTCAAATAGTTATGAAATCATCACAGTATAATCTGCAGATGAGAATATTTGTAGAACTTCTTTGCTTTTCTAATACATTCTGTTATTCTTTTCCATTTTATAAGTGAGTTTATAAGCCCTGAAAGCAAGAAACATCCATCTCAAGATGACTTAAGAGTCACAGGCACTATTGTAGTGCTGGGTCACACCATAGTATGCAGCATTCCTCAGATTACTCAAGATTTAATCGTTTAACACAGCCAAGAAGTCATTGATTTACTTGTATATAACACCTGGTGTCTCAGCAGTTAGGTGTCTCTGAAGGGAAGACAGATCTCTCTCTCTTTTTTTGCTTTTTGGAGGGCAATTGGGGTTAAGTGACTTGCCCAAGGTCACATGGCTAGGGGTGTGTGTGTGTGTGTGTGTGTGTGTGTGTGTGTGTGTGTGTGTGTGTGTGTGTGTGTGACTGTGTGTGTGTGTGTGTGTGTGTGTGTGTGTGTGTGTGTGTGTGTGTGTGTGTGTGTGTGTGTGTGTGTGTGTGAAGTGTCTGAGGCCGGATTTGAACTCAGGTCCTCCTGACCCCAGGGCCGGTGCTCTATCCACTGTGCCACCTAGCTGCCCCGGAAGGCAGATCTCTTAAGCTGGTATCTAAATCTTTTGGGGGGCAGAGGACAGACAGATGTCCATCAGGGAGAAGCAATGTAAACCTGAGCCCAGCAATTATCTTGGACAGACTGATAGGCTGCAGTTGTTCTTGCTGGTTAAAAGAAGGGAATAATACATTTGACTGCTCTTCCCCCCACCCCACCAGCAGGGGGTGGTTATGTCTGACCTTGATCCTTTTGTGGTGACTGCTACTGAGATGGGTTCAGCTGTTGTACCTGGAAGGTGGAGTGCTGGGACACTGAGGGTAACAGAGCTGATGGCTGCTAGGGACATGGCTGTTGCAGCTGAGGTAGTAGCTCCTGTATGTATCAGAAAAGCAGCAGGTGATAGCGTGAGTACACATACCACTGTCCTCTCCTGAGCGTGCAGTGGTGGCTTCACTCCTTCATAAAAGGGAGTATGTGTGGTATAATTCTTTGACCCTTGTGTTACTTGCAGGGCCCAGGAAGATGCACACTGTCTGGAGTTTCCCTGGGAAACTGGCCTGGAGAAGGCCCAAGACTGAAGTTGAGTTGATGGTCTCATGATTGGGGAGGAGCCATTGTGATGGCTTTAGGAAATGCCATATCCTGAGCAAACAGTCTGTGATTGAAGCTCCACTTCTCTTTTCCATGAAACTGCTACTCTTTGGGCCAGCTCCCCAACTAGGCTTACTGACCCTGACCATGAGTTGGACCTGGTTGTATTTGGTGGTGATAACTCATGATTGGAGAGGTCATGTTCATGTAGGTCCTCTTTGGGAATCTGACTTGGAGATGACTATTCTGGGTGCATCTTTTTTCTTGAGTTGGTTGAAACCAGAGATTCGTGCTTTTTCTGTTTTGCTGATTGTCTGGCTCTTTCGTTTTGAAACTAGATCGTATTCTAGATTCATCAGTAGTTATCTTCCCTGAAAGTTCTCTTTCATAACATACCAGGCTGTGGGTTCCTTTGAACAATGTTGATAAACAATACTAAGTTGCTCTTTGTTAAGTACTGTACATTTCCTTCTAATTGATGAAGCAGAAGCATGTTTAAAAGAATCAGACTTCCTGTCCTCTTGCTATCCATCTTCCTTGACAAGTCAAAATTCAGATCTAAATGGTGGGACTTAATAGACAAACTTCTTTATTAATAGATCATTATCCTTACTTTATCCCTCTTCCTATTACTGGAACTTTGTATACTTTTGGTAATGCAAATTTGACTTTAAAAATCAGTTTTTGGGGGCAGCTTGGTGGTGCAGTGAATAGAGCACCAACCCTGGAGTTAGGAAGACCTGAGTTCAAATCTGGCCTCAGGCACTTAACACTAGCCGTGTGACCTTGGGCAAGTCACTTAACCCCAGTTTTCCCCCTCCAAAAAAAATTCAGTCTTTTCCTAGCGATAATTTTATGATGACAAATGAATAATAATGCCACATTACAGATAATTACCTCAAAGGACCTAAAGAGCAATGAAAAGAGGCATGCATTATTATTGCAAATTTGTTTATGAGAAGTAGTGCAATAGATATTCGTGATCAGAAAAGAAGGCAATTGATCATGTATTGTGAGGATAACCTATAAATAATCTGAGTCTTATACTGGTTATACAGAAAATTTGCAAAGAACCAAGAGAAGGCCTTGAGCATGTTATGTAGATTCTTTTTTTTTTTCTTAAGCAATCAGGGTTAAGTAACTTGCTCAAGTTTATTACACGGTCAGTTATTTCTGGGTGTGGTACTAAGTGTCTGAGCCTGGATTCTATCCCCAGGTCATCCCAACACTGGAGCCGGTGCTCTTACTTGCTGAGCTACCTGGCCACCCTATGTAGATTCTTTGTGGAGAACTTAGGGAAAGACACTTTTTTATGGTTCCAGCAGTATAGAGCCACCCACCCTTATACATATGTATCTACACGTTTCTATAAATATACGTATTATTTTCATGTATACATATATAGATACATATGTGTGTATACACATATCTTGTCATTGTTTAATAACAGTTTAAGAAAGCACTTTTAAAAAAAATCACCTAAATTAGCTGGACAATTCAGAACAGCTTTAGTTTCTTCAGTTAATAAAAAGTAATTTATTGAACATGAATTTTCTGTCTAACACTATGTGACATATAAGACATGATCCTTCCTTTATAAGGAGCTTAGAGTTGGGTATATAGACTTTTAACATATATGGAAAAATTAGAGAACAAATGCTAAATGGTATACTATTCATGATGAGTGTAATAGGACTTCATATAGGGGTGACTAAGGAGAGTAGAAAGGACATTTCAGGCAGGGTCAAAGAGAGGCAGTAATGAGCATGGAATGTGTAGGGTAGAGGTATCAATCATGTGACCCACAACACTACTGTACAGGCCAAGTCAGATTAAAATGTCATTCCTGTCTGATGTTAACATATTTATGCATTTATAAAAACTACATCTATACATACATATGTGTGTGTGTGTGTGAGAGATCCTTATGTACAATTTAGGGGCCCCTGTTTCTCTTTGAGTTTGACTTCACTGTTGTAGAGGACAGTGAATAGACCTAACTGGCTGAAACAGAGGTTAAGAAATGAAAGTTGCAGTGGAAACATCTTGAAAGTAAAGCACAGGATATTGAGTTTGATGTGGTTGGGAGTAAGTGAGTTCTTCTAGGTTTTCAGGTGGTGGGGATGGGGGTGATATGGGAAAAAGTGCTTTTAGGAATATTCCAATAGTGTAATGAATGATAGAGGGGAGGGGCTGGAGTTAGGGAGACTAATGAACTATAAGCCTCATTTTAACAATTGGGTCATAGGATTTATAACTGGAAGGGAATTTACAGGTCATATAGTTAAATTCCTTTATTTTATTATTGAAGAAAGTAGAAAATTGTGATTTTTGCATTGTTACATAAATAGTAAGGAGAAATGAGATTTGAATGTAGGTCGTTTTGACTCTAAATCTAGTGTTCTTTTCACTACATGATGATGCTTTGAGCACCTGGATTAGAGTGCTTGGCATTGGGAATGCAAAAGAAATTATCAAGGAGACAGTTCAAAGAAAAAAAAAAAACATGACATCCCAGAGCTTGAATATTAGAGTGTGGCCATTCTTAAGTCTTGGTGGAATAATTCCTAACTGGGACACTATTATCTATAGGTACAAATGCTTAAGAAATATGGGAAGTATAGTCTTAAGTGAACAGGTAATGTCTGATACAGATATTGAGAGATCCAAAAATAAAAAAGGTCAGTTTATGGGTAAATGTAAAGAAAAAGTTGTATCATTATTGGAGTTTTATTGTAAATTAAGATGTTACATATAAAACTTTTTTTTTACAAGGTATCATATTGTCCAAATCATGACCTAGTAATAATGAAGAATTTCGTTATAATTAGGTTGCTACTGGGAAAGCAGACTATTATAACATAGGGAGTCTAAGATGCTTTAAGCAAAATTATATTTAAATTTTTTATTTTTTATTAAAAGTTTTATTTTGCTATCTTTGATTCTTATTAGCAAGGAGAAGCTGGTTGGAAATCTAGAGTTAAGACTGTTTTAGTAATGAAGTTAGGTCCTAAGGCACAAATGACGGGTGTGTAAATGTGTGTATGAGTATACTCGCATGTATGTATGAATGAAAGTCTGTTGTAACCATTATTTAAGTGAAAACATTTGTGATAAAAGTGTCAATGGAGCTTAGGAAGTTGACTTAGTAAAGAGTTTATCAGGTTGACAACTTAAAGAAAATTTATGATGTGCCCAAAGTTTTTTTACCCAGAGCTTAATACTAGATTTATAATCACAACTTTTTAAGGCCAAATTTAGAAAAAGTAATGAGTTGTCAAATAGGTGACATTTGTTCTTAGCGATTTCATGGCATTAGAATGCTTTATATTTGTTATCTCCTTTTATCTCTTCGGTAAACCTTGTAAGGTACTTAGTAGTCTGTTATTATTTTCATTTTACAGAATGAGGACATTGAAGCTTAGAAAAGTTTTTGTGACTTGCCCAAGGTCTACACTGCTAGTAAGTAGTGGATCCAGTACTCAAGCCACAATCTTCTAACTCCCAGTCCCTTGCTCTTCTGTTCCTTGGTAACTTCTAGAAATGGTCAGAGATGAATGTTCTTTTGAGAGAGGTAGCCAAAAATAAATTATACCAAAGAAAAAGGAAATTTGGGCTGTGCCATGTATTGGTCACCTTAGCAAGAACACACCAAGACCATACTCAAGCCATTTTATGTGAAATAAAGGAAGAAGGAGTTTTAAATAAGCAGAGTTGAAGGTTTGGGGGGGAGGGGAAAGGTACTTAAATTTAAGGTTCATTGTCTACAATAAATTGTGTCGGGCATTAAAATAAAAAGTTAATTGGAACTTATTTCTTTCATATTTATATTAACATGTAAAAGTGAACAAACTATAACCTAACAAGTAAATGTATTTGGAGTTATGATTATAATTTACTGATACCAGTTTTATTCTTTTCTCTTTATTAAAAAAGGCTGGTTTTGGTTATGGATTGCCCATATCTCGGCTTTATGCACAGTACTTTCAAGGAGACCTGAAATTGTATTCCTTAGAAGGTTACGGAACAGATGCTGTTATTTACATTAAGGTAATGACTACAGCCCTTTTTATTTACCAGAGCAGTCTTAGTTTTTGGTTTGTCAAAAAGCTTAATTTTAAGTTGTAATCAAGCTTTACAAAATGGGTGTGTGTATACGTGTGTGCGTATGTATGTGCATGAGTGTAAAAAATGCATCTTAATGATCTTTGAGAAACATCACAGCAAGATAAGTGAAAACCTAGCTTATCAAGTTGGTTACCTTCATTTTCTTGTGGTGGCCACACTCTTTCTGTAATAGGAAAACCATTCACAATGGCTAAAACATGTCCATTTTAAAGTATCAGTGACTGTGTTATAAACTGAATTTAATATGAGTTTCTGTTTCTTCTAGGCCCTATCAACAGAGTCAGTGGAAAGGCTCCCAGTATATAATAAAGCTGCATGGAAACATTATAAAGCCAATCATGAGGCAGATGACTGGTGTGTGCCAAGCAGTGAACCAAAGGACATGACCACGTTCCGCAGTGCATAGCTGCATGCAGGCCATCTGAAAAAACAGAATGGATTTTTAGTGTATTTGAGAGGGACTTTGGAAAACTGTTACACAAAACATTTTACATCTGATTTTCATGCTCATTGACTGGGTAGAATAAATTGAAACTGAATTCCATAGCTTTCTTTTAGACCTCCTAAAACATTGAACTGTACCATTTAACTGTAAGAAGAAAGAAAATTCTAGCTACTGTGTACATTTACTTTTAACTACTGCAGATGTGGCTAATATATTTTGCTTCCTTTTCAGTGTACTTCAGGGACTGGGTTTCAGGTATAGAAATCTCCAGGTTCCTCATGGGACCTATGCAATTTATCTTATATCTAGTAAAATCATTTCCCTAATTGTACTGATTAATTGGTTTACTATCTTTTTATAGTCTGGAAAATCTTGTTATGTTGTATTTAATTCTACTCAGGAATGAGAGCAAATTAAAATTGTTTTCACATTAATCAATAACTGCCTTTTGGTTGCACATATAAAGGCAGAAAATTATTAGCCTGTGGGTTTAATACCACCTGCTTTTTATAATTTCCTTTTGTAGTTGACTTTGAGCCACTTACTTTTAGAGGTAAATTTTCTTTTTCTGAACAATCAATATGTAGTTCTCTCTGTGTTCAGATCCTGTGAAATTTACACTGAATGATGTTCTTTTGATTAATTTCAGGAGGAAAATTTTTGTTGCTGAATGACTAGCAACACTTAACAAATCCTCAAAAATTTTGAGGCTACAACTATTTACTATGTGATTATAATTTGTTTAGTGATTCTAATTATGACATTAAGAAGCAGTGTGACATAATCGATAGAAGTCCAGCATTGGAGTCAGGAAGACCTAGGTCCAAGTCTCACCCAGCTGTGTTTACCAAAGGTCAGCCACTTAACTTCTTGCCTTAATTCTCTAAGATTTTAAGTTGATTTGTTTTGGTGGAGGGTATTCTCATAACAAGAGTTAACCATAACAGTGAAATCACAGATCTAGCTTCTTCCCAAAAAAGTGATCTTAATAATGGTATAAATTATTTATGCATACCACATGGGCATAATGATTCAGGTCTAGATTAGGTTTCCATAGACATCTAAAAAAGGATAATAAAACCTCTCTCAGTTGGTCAGTCTTCCAGCCTCTTCAATTACTGGGAGTCTGATTGTATAGGAGGGGCCCATAATTGCACATAAGAGAACAGCAAAATAAAAGAATAAGAATTGAATAAATAACAACTGATAGCAAACATAAGACCTAAGGATAAAAAGCCATATGTATCTTGGTAGCATCATTTTATCAGCACAAGTAGTAATTGATTTTTGTGATAAGTTACCAGAAAGAGATCAGTTCTCCTTCAGTATTGGAGATGTGACTGTAAAGTAATAAGACTATTTTGCGAACCTGTATCATTTTGTTTAAGCCAGTGGGAGAAGTGTCACATACATTTTTTAAAAAAGCTTTTTATTGGAAAATGTTAAAATAGTTTCACTTATAAAGAATAGTGTGTTTTCTGATGATGCAGGTTAAATGAGGTATTATTGCCTATTCTATGTAAACATTGCTAATTTTGGAGGAATGATCAATTAAAAAAACAACAATGTATTATTAGTGTGCTACATATTAGTAGAGGAAGGGCAAATAATTCTGACTCATTACCATTGATGTTTATAATAACTGCCTTCAAATTTTCCAGCAATAATGATGTATAAACTTTAGGAACTCTTCAAATCAGAAGAGGTTTTAAGTAAATTATAAAATGGCCATTGTCTTTCTTAAAATGAAATTTTTACAATTAAGGCATATAAGATTGACATTTCTATTTTTTTAATCCCATCATAAAGAGTGTCCTTTTCTTTTAGACAGCTTAACTTAAACATACACTTTTAGATAGGGTGATTGATATGAACTTCTTTCTGATAATTGTGATCATCCACAGAAACTTACAAATATGAAATTTTTTGTTTCTTCCTGGTTCCTTATAGTTTAGCATATTGCTTGACTAATTAATAGTTCTTGATGACTCTAAGCTGTTTTAAAACATATATTCACCAAGACCTAGTTTATGCAAATATGGTAGAGATAATTTACTTTTAACTGTATTGTATAGATATCATTCATTTTCTAAATCAGTACGGCTGAGAAAACTATGAACTGTTTTAGAAGGTCAAAGTAAAGTAGATATTCCATTTTATGTTTTGGCTATGTTCCTCCCCACCTGTGGTTTCCTCTTCTTGAATCAGGAAATATAAGTGACATATTCAAATGAAAGTTTAAAGTGTAATTTTATGAAACATTTTGTATGTGGAACTAAATTGATACCATAAATGAAACTTTAAAAAAATCCTTTCAAAACTAATTAAGTTTTACTATAGAGCTGCTATATCTTGTACAATAAAATCAGTTATTCCTCCCTGTCAGTTTCTGCTGTTCAAATAAATTTCATCAGGGATGAAATGAAAATAGGAAATTACAACTTTATGACTTACATGACTCTTTTTTCTTTAGTGGCCAAGACATAAATGATATTATAGAGAGTGAAAAATGAAATGACTGAGGAAACAAAGGTTCAAGCTTCTGAGCATATTGATTTATTAAGCATTGCATGCCAATTGTATAACAAATCAGGGACCAGTGTCCTTCCTCAGCTTTGGCACAGAACCTGAATACAGGGTAGGGGTGGAGGGGAGGGCAGGAGACCAATTTTTATGCATTAAAAGCAATTAAATGAGACCAACTAATTAAAAGAAAATGGCATAAATCAGGATAAAATTAGGTAATCAGATTTCCAATTGGGAGAAAGATTAAAGAGTTTTCAAGTTGCAAAGGGAAGAATGAACAAGTGCAATTCTCTGAATTCAGAAAAAGGAGTGTTGAGCAGAGCCAAGATGGCAGAGTAAAAGGAGGAACTTAATGGAGTTCCCACTCCAACCACCTCCAATACCTGTAAAAAAAATGACTAAACAAATTTTAGAGCTATAGAACCCACAAAGTGACAGAGAGAAACAAACCTCCCATTGAAGGCAGCTTGGCAGGCCAACAGGGAGGATCTATCGCAGAAGACTGGGACCTGAGCGCAGTCCTGCATGAGCCACATGGGCCCAGACTGGGGGTGGCCCACTAACAGCCGCTCAGACTGGCCAGAGCAGACTTACAGAGAGTGAATCACCAGCAACTGTGGTGGTTTCCAGACTTCTCAACCCATAAACACCAAAAAGAAAGTAAATGGTCAGTGGGGAACCCTGTTGATCCAGGGTGAGAGAAGAGCGTAATCCAGCCCCTGCCCCCAGGGTGAGAGGTGGCAGTGGCACAGAGGCTGCAACTGCTGCTGTGTGGTTGCCTCTGGAGCTCCTAGCCTGCAGATCGTAGGGGGACCAAGTGACCATTCAAAGGGTAATCACTCTTGCTTTGACCTGCTTGGATCTGGGTCATGGTCTTGGGTGGCTGTCCTGGGGTGAGGAACGCCATTTTGCCAGACAGAGCTTGTGGTGACTGTAGAGGGGGCACTCTCCTCACAGCTCTGACAACTGTGAAAAACCCCAGCAATTTGGGACACAGCTCTCTCTACTCTGGAAGCAGAGTTCTACTGTGGCAAAGAGCTCAAAAATCAAGTAATTGGCTGGCAAGTTGAACAAACAGAGGAAGCACAGTAAGACTGTAGAATCCTTTTTTTGGGGACAAAGAGGATCAAAATAGAACCAGAAGAAGACAACAAAGTCAAAACTGCATCAAAAGCTTACAAGAAAAATAAAAACTGGTTGCAGGCCATAGAGAATCTCAGGAAGGATTTTGAAAATCAAGTAAGAGAAATGATAGTGATGCAAGAAAATCATGAAAATGAATCAGCAGCCTGACTGAAGAAAATAACACCATTAAAAACAGACCAACTCAAATGGCAAAAGAGACCCAAAAAGCCAATGAGGAGAAGAGTGCCTTAAAAAACTGAATTGACCAGATGGAAAAGGAATTTCAAAAACTCACTGAAGAGAATAATTCCTTCAAAATTAGATTGGAGCAAATGGAAGCTAATGACTTTATGAGAAATCAAGATACTATAAAACAGATCCAAACAAATGAAAAAAAATTAAAGGCAATGTGAAATATCTCATTGGAAAAACTAATGACCTGGAAAATAGACCCAGGAGAGATCATTTAAAAATTATTGGACTACCTGAAAGCCGTGATAAAAAAAAAAAAAGCCTAGAAATCATCCTTCAAGAAATTCTCAAGGAAAATTGCCCTGATATTCTAGAACCAGAGGGCAAAATAGAAATGGAAAAAAATCACTGATTGCCTCTTGAAAAAAGATCCCAAAAAGAAAACTCCTAGGAATAGTATAGCCAAATTCCAGAGTTCCCAGGTCAAGGAAAAATATTACAGGCAGCCAGGAAGAAACAATTTGAGTATTGTGGAAACCCAATCAAGATAACGCAAGATCTAGCAGCTTCTACATTAAGGGATCAAAGGGCTTGGACTATGATATTCCAGAGGTCAAAGGAGCTAGGATTAAAACCAAGAGTCACCTACCAGCAAAACTGAGGATAATGCTTCAGGGGAAAATATGGTCATTCAATGGAATAGAGGATTTTCAAGCATTCTTGATGAAAAAAACAGCTGAACGGAAAATTTGACTTTTAAATAGAAGAAGCAAGAGAAGCATGAGAAGGTAAACAGGAAAAAGAAATTATAAGGAACTTATTAAAGTTGAACTATTTACATTCCTGCATGGAAAGACAATAATCATAACTCATGAGACTTTTCTCAATATGACAGTTGAAGGGAATATATATGTATATATTTGTATACATATATATGTGTGTGTGTGTGTGTGTGTGTATAGGAGACTGTGTCTATAAATATATATGTGAGGGTGTGTATATGTGTGTACATGTATACATAGAGGGTATGGGATCAGTTGAATGGGAAGGCCTGATATCTAAAAAAATAAAATTAAGAGGTGAGAGGAATATGATGAGAGGAGAAAAGGAGAGATAGAATAGGGCAAATTATCTCATAAAAGGCGCAAGAGAAAACTTGCAATGGAGGGGAAGAGCAGGAAGGTGAAAGGAAATGGGACAACCTGATTCTTACTGAATTTGGCTTAAGGAGGGAATAACAAACACTCAATTAGGTATCTTACCCTACAAGAAAGTAGGGGGGGATGATAGAAGGGAGGGCAGATTGAGGGAGAGAGTAGTTAGAAGCAAACACTTGAAAAGGGACAGAATCAAAGTAGGAAACAGAATAAGTGGGGGGCAGGATGGGATGGAGGGAAATATAGTTAAGTCTTTCACAATATAATTATTATGGAAATGATTTGCATAGCTACACATGTACAACCTATATTGAATTGCTTGTCTTCCCAGTGGGGGTGGATGAAGAGGGAAGAAGGAAAAGAATCTGGAAATCAACGTTTAAAAAACAAATGTTTTAAAAAATTGTTTTTTACATGCAACTGGGAAATAAGATACACAGGCACTGGAGACTAGAAATCCATCTTGCCCTACTAGAAATTTTGGGGGGTGGGCTTGGGGGAGGATATAAGAGAACAGATTTGGAGAAGGGGTATTCAGTAGCCTTACTGTCTTGTGGGGGGTAGGGGAAAGATAGGGAGAAAATTTGTAACTCAAAATCTTGTGGAAATGAATGTTGAAAACTAAAAATAAATAAATTGGAAAAAAAGAGGGTGGCCCACTCCACCACAAGTGACTGTATTCAATCAAAGGAACATGGATACAATAACTGATTGACTAGTACAGAGCCAGTTCTCAGATCTAAGATATGGGTTGCTTGAGATGTATAATTGTGAGAAAACTCTTTACATCAATTTTCAGATCTGACTGGGTTTCTCATCATCATAACTTAGGTCCTTAGTTAAAGGTTTGAAAGCAGCAGGTCAAGGGGATCCAGCTTCCCAGCCCCACAGGGCTAGGTTCAAACAGTGTAATATGGTTTTCTCATTTTGACTTTCTCAATTTTGAATGGTTTTCTCACAAGTTAGAAATTGGATTGGATCCATAATAGAATAGAAAGGGAATTGAACTTCCTCTAGAATTGAATCACAATATGGTGTCAGTATGATTCGCTTAGTTCCCACTATCACTTTTAATTCCCTCCATATTTTCGAAATGGAAGGTATTAATGCTCACGTTACTTACCTGATGAGTTATGAGTAAATCTCTTTGTAAACCTTGATACACTACAGAAATAATACCATTAATGATGGTGAGAGCAATAGGTCATCTATTGAGTACCTATTATGGGCTGGGTGCTGATGGGACACAAAAATGTAGGGAACACAGCTTTTGTATCTCTACTGACTATTGAAATTCTGGAGGGTCAAAGGTAGTGGTTATTATCTGGGCCTTAGCCTAGCCCTCCTGAGCAGCAGTATCAAAATGGGGGTAATAATAGCATCTACCTTACAGGGTTATTGTAAGGAGCAAATGAGAAAATATTTGTAAAGCACTTTGCAAACTTTGAAGTGCTATGTAAATGCTAGCTACAATAAAGAATTATAATATGATACAATATGTAGTG
This sequence comes from Petaurus breviceps papuanus, assembly GCF_028583685.1. Lineage (NCBI taxonomy): Eukaryota > Metazoa > Chordata > Mammalia > Diprotodontia > Petauridae > Petaurus > Petaurus breviceps. The sequence continues at coordinate 101,577,566 of NW_027187419.1, forward strand.
TGTTATATAAATGTAGTATGTTATCATTATTGTAGTAGGTGCTAAAAGGGTTGAATTAAATAGAAACCAGAGGGCACATTTCCATTTATATTAACCCTATCCCTCCAATGTTGTTATTCCACCCTGCCCTGGCCTTCCATTGGGCCTTGTAAAATGCCTGTTCTGTTGTTGTTAAACTGTTCTTCAAATTTGATCTCTTCCTCTCATATTCCTTTAGTTTTCTTGCAGTCATGGAAACTTGGCTTCCCCAAAAGATACTTTGTTTTTTACACCTTTTCCAGTACTAAATATACTGTCTCTAATATTTCCCCAATGCAGTGGGCTTGGAAGAAGAGTTGACTTCTTTTTCCTCATTATTCTCTTTGAGATCCTCCCCTATGGTTATTTTCCTGGTGAACTTTTTGTAAATGTATTCTATAATGTAATATGTGAATCACATATCCCATGAAATTATGTTTCCTGATGTCTTTGGGTATGCAATAAACCAATTTCATCAACTCTTTTTAAAAGAATACTTGTGAACTATCCTTCCATTTAGGGATAACTTCTTTTTTTCTGTTTATAGCAAGAATATTAAGATTGATATTGTACAGCTCCTTTAGCAGTATAATCTCATTGGTCATTGGACAAGGATATCACATTTAGCATACCAACAGTCAAATTGAAATTGAGAAATAGTCTAAAGACTTGTGACTCTTAGAAACATCTGCCCCCTTTCTTGCTACTCTACTAATTCCAAAGAAGAAGTAGAAAGAGGACACTTGGAAAAGAGGGCTGTTTTGTATTGCTTTGTTTCAGGGTTTACTATGACCAAAAATTTTGTTATTGAGTGGCTAGCCTACTGGTGAGGAGCCTCTCAGTGTTCTTGAAAAGCATACTTGATCTGTTTCTAGGGCCACATTTAAAGCCTTTCCAGAATGGTAGAGCTTTCTGGAGTTTTTATTACACTGGCATAGCCTTGAAGAACCCAAAAGTCATTTTCATGCCATAAGAAGTCATCAGAGTAGAACTTTGTGGAGCTTAGAAACATCCAATCTTGAGAATGCAACATTTAAAATTGGCAAATACATTAATTCTGCCAAATCTTGCATTGAGAAGAAAAGACAAAACCCATAAGTACAATTCAAATTCAATGTACAAAAGCCTCTCTAGGAGACTTTGTTGAATAAAGTAGTTTAGAGAGTTCTAACAAGGTGTTTCATAGAAAGGTCATGTTCATTACATTTGGAAAGAGATGCTGGGGTCAGAGTCAAGATTGTAGAGTGAGAAGTATTTTTGCCTTAGCTCCCAGCAAATCCTCACAACAATCTAGAAAATGCTCTAGACTGAATTCTGAATGGGAAAGTCAAGAAAAAGTCAAAGTAAGTCATTTTTCCAACCCAGGGAAGCTTAGAAAGATATCTGCCAACAGTGGGGCAAGGGTTGTGGCAGGTGGCAGTGGCCATGAAGACAGGGAATATTACATTGCCCTGGGACAAAAAAGGAGTTGAGAGAACACCAGGGCAGAAAGAGAACCCACAGGACCCCTGAGCTAGCTCTGGGGTCAAGAATGGGTCCTTTTTTGGCAGCTTTTTCCCTGCCATTACATAGTCTGGGTCACGGACTCAGGGCAGAGAGAAGCGGTCACAAACAAGCAGAATCCTAGCTAAGTATGGAGTGCAAAACAAGTTCCAGAAATTTTGCTGTGTGGTTCTGAGTACAGGAATAGAACAGTGACTCTATTTTAGCCCTTAGCCTAGCACAAGCCTGCAGTGGAATAATCGGGGCAGAAGACCAGGACCAAAGGGGAGCTAGCATTAACCTTGCTGTGAACCTGTATAATTTCCCAGCAGGCTAACAGTGACTGAGTTCAACAGCAGTCTACTGAAACAATTCTATGCAAGCCAACAGGCTGAACTAGTGGAATGCAGACCAAGAGGGCAGTGAGCAGAGCACTCCCCAGATCACACCACTTTGGAAGTACTGAAAACCTGCAAGTCCATAGACACAACTGTGAAAATAACAGAAGGACATAAGCTCAGGCCAGACGTCCTCTTCCCACCTGGTACTCCCACCCCAAGAAGTGAGTAGAACCCAACATTATCATAAAGCCAAAGTCATGAGGTAGGCTGGAAGAAATGAGCAATGATGTAAACAAGAAACTCCAACCATAAAGAGCTACAATGGTGAAAAGGAAGCACAAGACACAAACAGAAGAAAACAACTTAAAAGCACCTACACACAAAGCCTTGGAAAAATACAGACTGGACATGAGCCCAATAAGAATTCCTGGAATATAGCACTAAGGAGCTAAAATTATTTTTAAAAAATGAGCTATGGGGGCGGCCAAGTAACACAGTGAGTAAGAGCACCGGCTCCAGTGTCGGGATGACCTGGGGATCTGTATCAGCAATGCAATATTCACAATGCCTTTGGAAATTACAGATATGCTGATGTAATTATCCATCACAAAATATATCAGGCTTGCTATATGGGGGGATAAGCTAGAAAATTTATTAGAATACCAAAAGACTGAGTCCCCAAACCAGAAAGTCAAAGCCATCAGAGTAGTTATGAAATTGGCACAGGTAGATAAAGTAGAAAGCACCCACATTCTCAAGCCTTTAAAACAGAACAGGCTACCTCAGGCAAAGGTCCTCCTCTCCCCACTCACAGCAACCACCCAGCATCCAGGAAGCATGCTCCCAGCAGCTCCGGGCCCTGGCAGTCCTCAGCATGTGTCCTTAGCAGAAATTCTGGCTGACTCAAAAAGGGGTTCATGGTGCCGCTGCCTCTGCTGCTGCTGCTGCTGCCGTCACTGCCACTGCTAGCCACCGCAGGAACTCTAGCTTGGCTTCCACTTCCTCTTGCTCCACCCCTTCCTGCTACATCAGCAAGTCCAATGGGGCATGGAAGATCTTTAAATCCCATAACCCTTACAGGATCGAATCCCAAGCTCAGACACTTAGCACCCACCCAGAAACACCTGACTGTGTAACCTTGAGCAAGTTACTTAACCCTGATTGCTTTAAAAATAATAATAATAATAAAGTCAAAAGACTTAAAAAAAAGAAGAAAATAGGTTATTGAGAAAATAACTGACCTGAAAAATAGATCTAGGATACATAATTTAAGAACTGTTGGACTACCTGAAAATCATTATTTAAAAAAAGCCTGGACATCATATTTCAAAATCATAAAGGGGGGGTGGCTAGGTGGTGCAGTGAGTAAAGCACTGGCCCTGGAATCTGGAAGACCCAAGTTCGGTTCCAGCCTCAGACACTTAACACCCACACACACACAAAAAAACTAGCCGTGTAACCTTAGGCAAGTTACTTAACCCCAATTGCCCTCCAAAAGGCAAAAAAAAAAAAAAAAATCATAAAGAAAAACAGACCAGATATCTTGGATCCAAAGGACACAGTAGAAATGGAAAGAATCCACCAGTCACCTCCTAAAAGAAACCCTAAAATTAAAACTCTGAGGAATGTTATAATGAAAACCCAGAGCTCCCAATTCTAGGAAAAAATACTGCAAGTAGCCAGAAAAAGAATTCAAGTACCATGGAACCATAGGATCACACAGAATTTAGGAGTCACTGGAATAAAGAACCAGAGGGCTTGAAATATGATATCCCAGAAGGCAAAGGATTTAGGGTTACAACCAAGAATAACCTACCCATCAAAACAGTATAATCCTATAGGGGAAAAATAAATATTTAATGGCATAGAGCACTTTCACATACACCTGATGAAAAGACTACAGCTGAATAGTAAATTGGACATTCAAACAGAGTACTGAAGAGAAAAATAAAAAGGTAAATATGAATGCTTGCTTCAGCAGCACATATACTAAAATTAGAATGATACAGAGAAGCTTTGTATGACCCCTGTGCAAGGATGATACACAAATTCATGAAACATTCCATATATTTTTGTGAAGGAAGGTGTGCCCTAGCCATCCCACATCTCAAACTGCATTCTAAAATGGTAATCTTCAAAGCTATGTGGTACTGGCTAAGAAATAGAGTAGTGGATCTATGGAATAGACTCAGTAGTAAATCACCATAGTAATCTACTGTTTGATAAACCCAAAGACCCCAGCTTTGGGGACAAGAATTGAATATTTGACAAATAGTGCTGGGAAAACTGGAAAATGGCATGGCAGAAACTAGGTATAGACCAACATCTTACACTGAGATAATATTCAAAATGGGTATATGATTTAAACATAAAGGGTATTACCATAAACAAATTAGGAGAGCAAGGAATAATTTACCTGTTAAATCTATGGAGAAGGGAAGAATTTATGACCTAATGATATATAGATCATTACTACATGTAAAATGGATAATTTTGATTATATTAAGTTAAAAAGGCTTTGCACAAACAAAACCAATGCAACAAAGATAAGAAGGAAAGCAGAAAACTGGGAAACCATTTTAAATAGCAAGTGATAAAATCCTCATTTCTCCAATTCAAATTTGTAAAAATACTAGTAATTCCCCAATTGATAAATGGTCAAAGGATATGAACAGGCTGTTTTCAAATGAAGAAATCAAACTATCTGTAATCATATGGAAAAATGCTCTAAATCACTATTGATTAGAGAAGTGCACATTAAAACAACTCTGAGGTGTCATCTCCACACCTATCAGATGGTCTAATATGACAGAAAAGGAAAATAACAAATATTAGAGGGCATATAGAAAAACGAGGACACTAATGCACTGTTGGTGGAGTTGTGAACTGATTCAATCTTTCTGGAGAGCAATTTGGAACTATACCCAAAGGGCTATGAGACTGCATATCCTTTGACCCAGCAATACCACTACTACATTTTTATACCAATGAAATTTTTAAAAGGGAGAGAGGGAGAACCTATTTGTACAAGAAATATAGCAACTCTTTTTGTGGTGGCAAAGAATTGGAAATTAAGGGGATGCCCATTAATTGGGGAATGACTGAACAAGTTGTAGTATGTGATTATAATGGAATATTACTGTGTTATATGAAATGATGAACAGGTAGATTTCAGAAAAGCCTGGAAAGACCTATATGAACTGATACAAGGTGAATTGAGCAGAGCCACAATAGTACACAGTAATAGCAATACTGCTCAATGATCTTAGCTTTTGTGAATGACTTAGTTATTGTCAGTAATACAATGATTTAAGACAATTCCAAAGGATTCATGATAAAAATGTTATCCATCTCCAGAGAAAGAAGAATTGGAGTCTGAATGCAAATCAAAGCATATTATTTTTCACTTCCTGTATTTTTTGTGTGATTTTTTTTCCCCTTTGGGTCTGCCTTTTTTCATTGCATAACTAATATGGGACTATGTTCTGCATGGTTCAACATGTATAACCAATGTAAAATTGCTTACTTTTGAGGGGGGAGGTGATGGAGGGAGAGGAAATTTGGAACTGAATTTTTTTTAAATGAATGTTAAAAATTGTCTTTAGATTTAACTGGGAATTTTACAAATTTTCTTTAAAATTTTTCCACATTTCAGTTTATTTATTTTAGTTTTCGACATTCACTTCCACAAGATTTTGAGTTCCAAATGTTCTATCCATATCTCCCATTCCCCCACCCCATGATGGCATGCATTCTGATTACCCCTTTCCCCAATTTGCCCTACATTCTATCATTCCCCCATCCCTTATCACCTTCCCCTTCTATTTTTTTTGGTAGAGTAAGCTAGATTTATATACCTCATTGCCTGTGTATTTTATTTCACAGTTACATGCAAAAACAATTTTTAACATTCATTTTTTAAAACTTTGAGTTGGGGGGGGGATGTGGAGCCAAGATGACAGAGTAAAAGCAGGGACTTGCTTGAGCTCTCCCCCATACTCCTTCAAATACCTGTAAAAAATGACAAATTCTAGAGCTGCAGAAACCACAAAATGACAGAGTGAATCATCTCCAGCCCAAGGCAGCCTGGAAGATCAAGAGGAAGGGTATATCACACTGGGCTGGGAGCAGAGCACAGTCTGCCATGGGTCATGCCAGCACAGATGGGGCCAGAGCAGGCTGAATCACTGGCAGCTGTGGTGGTCTCCAGACTTCTCAACCCACAAAAGCCAAGGACATTGTGAAAGGTCAGTGGGGGAATTCTGTGGGATCTGGGTGAAAGAGGAGTGCAGTCTGACCCCAGCCCCAGGGTGGCAGAGGTGGCAGCAGCTGCAGTTGCATCAGGTGCTGCTGCTTCCAGAGCTCTGGGTGCACAGACTGTGAAGGATCAAGTGGTTAATACAAAACTCCTGAAACGTGGGACAGTACACCCACCTTTACTGGAAGCAGAATCCTACCTTGACAAAGAGTTAGAAAGTCAAGTATTTGACTGGGAAGATGAGCAAACAGCATAAAATAAAGTCAGACTAAAACTTTGTGTTCTAAATCTTTTCCTTTCCTTGCTCCTGTGATAGTAATGGAATATAAAGATTCCCCTGTATTGGCTTGGCTTTCAAATTGATTGTGTTAAAACCCAGAGCTTGTTAATTCCACCTGTGGGATGGACTTGTTGACTTGAAAAGAGAGACACGAACTGGGAGGAGCTGGTGATGTAGATTTGGAGAGACACAAGAGAGAGGCAGAAGAACTTTTTGGAAGCAGCACCCTCATTAAGGCAGAGAGAGAGACTGAGAGAATTGCTGGGGGCCACTTTGGTAACTTTAGTTCTGTACCTTGAAAATGTGACCTAAGAGATGTTTAGTGCTGATTCAAAAGTAAATTGACTATGCTATGGGCATGAAAGATCTTGGGGCCGAATGTAATGGGAATGCAAATTTGGAAGATCTTCCCTGCAATTTGCATTCCCATTACAGCTCCCCACCCACCCTTATTGAGAGACCAAGCAGTTACCCTACAAGAGGATGTACACATGTAGTAGTCATGCAAAAAATTTCCATAATAGCATTGTGAAAGACTATATTTCCTTTCATCCTATCCCACCCCCTCCCATTTATTCTATTCTCTCCTTTGACCCTGTCTGTCCTCAAAAGTATTTGCTTCTGGGGAGGGAAGAGTCAAGATGGTGGAGTAGAAAAATGACCTCCCCGCAGCTCCGGCTTCCACCTTCCCCAATCCATGTAAAAAGGGGACTCTAAACAAACTTTGGAGCTGCATGACCCACAAAATGACACAGAGAAGCTAACCTCCCACTGAGGACAGCCCAGCAGGCTGGCAGGAATCGGCCAGCACAGCGCTCTGGGAGCCGAGCACAGTGTTCTGGAAGCCGAGCCCAGCACCACGCCAAGACTTTAGCCCCAGGGCAGGCCTGACCACCCTTGGCCAGAGGGACTCCAGAGAAGCAGCAGCTGTGGCCATTTCCAGATTTTTCAACACATAGATGTGAAGGACAAAGTGAGAGGTCAGTGCAGTCTGGACTTTGGGACCCAGTAAGTGGGAGTGTGTGGCTTTTGCCCCGGGGTCAAGAAGCCACTGAGACTCTGGCACAGCCAGCCAGCACCACCTGGCAGCTTCAGATCCTGGCTTGCAGAGTTTAGGGGGACCAAGCACCAGTCTGAGGGGTAATCACTCTTGCTTTAACCTTCTTGGATCTGGATTGCAGTCTAGGGTTAAGGTGCTGGAGTGTGTCCAGCCTGCCAGAGCATGTGGAGACCTCAGAGAGGGCACCCATCTAATACCTCCGGCATCTGAGAAAACCCCAGAGTTTGGGAGGAAAGCTCCTCTGTCTGGTGGCAGAGTCCTACTGTGGCAAAAAGCCCAGGGGCCAAGTAACTGAGGGGCAACATGACCAGGCAAAGGAAACAAAGCAGGCAGAAGATTCCAACATTAGACTCCTATTTTGGGGACAAAAAGGAGCAAAGCATGGAACAGGAGGAAGACAGTAAAGTCAGAACTCCTGCACCAAAAGCTTCAAAGGAAAATACGAGCTGGTTACAGGCCATAGAGGACCTTAAGAAGCAGATAAGAGAAGTGGACGAAAAATTGGGAAGAGAAATGAGAATGATGCAAGAAAATTACAAACTGAGAGTCAACAGCCTGACTGAGGAAAATCACACCTTGAAAATTAGACTAACTCAAATGGCAAAAGAGGCTCAAAAAGGCAATGAAGAGAAGAATGCCCTAAAAAGCCAAATTTGCCAGATGGAAAAAGAATCTCAAAAGCTCACTGAGGAGAATCATTGCTTCAGAATTAGACTGGAGCAAATGGAAGCTAATGACTTTATGAGAAATCAAGATGCTGTTAAACAGATCCAAACAAATGAAAGAATAGAAAGCAATGTGAAAATCTCATGGGAAAAACCACTGACGTGGAAAATAGATCCAGGAGAGAAAATTTAAAAATTATTGGACTACCTGAAAGCCATGATCAAAGAAGGAACCTAGAAATCATCCTCCAGGAAGTTCTCAAAGAAAACTGCCCTGATGTTTTAGAACCAGAGGGCAAAATAGAGGTTGAAAGAATCCACTGATCACCTCCTGAAAAAGATCCCAAAAAGAAAACTCCTAGGAATATTATAGCCAGGTTCCAGAATTCCCAGACCAAGGAAAGAATATTACAAGCAGCCAGGAGGAAACAATTTGAATATTGTGGAAACACAATTAGGATAATCCAGGATCTGTCAGCTTCTACACTGAGGGATCAAAGGGCTTGGAATATGATATTCCAGAGGTCCAAAGAGCTGGGATTAAAACCAAGAGTCACCTACCCAGCAAAACTGAGTATCATGTTTCGGGGGAAAATATGGTCATTCAGTGGATAGAGGATTTTCAAGCATTCTTGCTGAAAAAACCAGAGTTGAATAGAAAATTTGTCATTCGGATACAAGAAGCAAGAGAAGCATGAGAAGGTAAACAGGGAAAAGAAATCATAAGGAACTTATCAAAGTTGAACTATTTACATTCCTACATGGAAAAACAATAATTGTAACTGATGAAACTTTTCTCAGTATGAAAATTGTTGAAGGGAATAGAAATATATATATGTCTATATATGAGGGTATATGAGCATATGAATACATATGTGAATGTGTGAATATATGCTTATAGGTATACATATATAGAGGGCACAGGACCAATTTAACAGGAAGGGATGATACTTAAAAGGTGAAATTAAGAGGTGAGAGAAGAATATAATGAGAGGAGATGGGGAGAGACAGAATGGGGTAAACTATCCCATATAGAAGAGGCAAGGGAAAATGGTTACAACGGAGGAGAAGAATAGGAAGGCAAAAGGGAATGGGTCAACCTTATTCCCATTGAATTTGGCTTGAGGAGGGAATGAAATACACACAAAATAGGGTATTTCACCTTCCAGGAGAGTAGGGGGGGGGAAGGAGATGAGAGGGGGGATGATGGAAGGGAGGGCAGGCTGGGGGGGGGGGGGATTTGGGAGCATTTTCTTTTGAAAAGGGACAGGATCAAAGTAGAGAATAGAAGAAGTGGGAGGTGGGATAGGAGTGGGGGAAATATAGTCAGTCTTTTACAATATATCTATTAGGTTATTGCTTGTTTGGTTTTTTAAAAAGCAATTGGGGTTAAATAACTTGCTCAAGGTTACACGGCCAGTTATTTCTGGGTGTGGTGCTAAGTATCTAAGCCCAGATTCAATTCCCAGGTCATCCCAACACTGGGGCCGGTGCTCTTACTCGCTGAGCCACCTGGCTGCCCCTAAGCAATTGGGGTTAAGTAAGTTGCTCAAGGTTTCACGGCCAGGTGCTTCTGGGTGGGTGCTAAGTGCCTGGGCCCAGATTCGATCCCCAGGTCATCCTGACACTGGGGCCGGTGCTCTTATTCGCTGTGCTACCTGGCCACCCATATGTTATGGTTTTGCATTAGCCACACATGTACATCCTATACTGAACTGCTTGTCTTCCCAGTAAGGGTGGGTGACAAGGGAGGAAGGGAATGAATCTGGAATTCAAAGTTTTAAAATCAAATATTCAAATATATTATTAATACTATTTTACATGTAATTGGGAAATAAGATATACAGGCACTTGGGCATAGAGATCCACTGGAAAAGTTGAAAGGGGTGTGGGAGAAAATATGGGAGAGAGCAGATTGTAGGAGGGAATATCCTGTGGGACTGCTATTTTGGGGTGGTGGATAGGGGAAAAACGGGGAGAAAATTTGTAACTCAAAATCTGGCAGAAATAAATGATATAAATCAGAAGTTAATAAAGCATTTGAAAAAAAATTTTAAAAAACCTAGGGGGTCAAAAATAGTTTCTGTATATGGAATATAAAAAAATATATATGTGGAATGAACAATTGGAGAAACTTAAATTAGAAAAAAAAACCACGGCTATGCAAGTAGGACCATATGACATTAATAAAGAGATGAGGATATGGTATCTGATTATTTACTAAATCCAAAATGAAAAAAAAAGAACATTTTTATTTGTCCTCAAGGGAGCTATTTTAGAAATGGCATAAAATAGAGAAACTTTTGAGGATCATAGATGTTAAAAACCATTTTGTTACTTTTATTAGAAGAATTGAAATTAACTAATGGGTAGAATACAGTTTAAATAATAGGTAGGTAATACACAGTATAGCTCAAACAATTGACTAAATGCCAGGTATATGTTGGTGAAGTCAAGAATTATCTAGTTTCTGAGACTTAAAATAATATGCTCTTGTAACTCTTGTATCAGAGAATGTCTGACCTAAAGGACCCAGGCATACCTTTTTAGAAAAATATGTATTTTTTATTCTTAACAAATCCCAAACAAAAGGAATATTTCTAGGTACCATCCAGAATAGAAAGAAGATTATATATGAAGTAATGAATATTACATAGTGCTTGCTTTTCTTTTAGAATATATAATAAATTCAGTGTTTTATTTTCAAAAAAAAAAAAAAAAGAAAGTGTTTGCTTCTGATTACCTCCTCCCCCAAGATGCCCTCCCTTCTATTACTGCCCTCCCCATCCCCTTCCCCTCTACTTTCCTGTAGGGTAAGACAGATTTCCATACCCAATTGAGTGTATAAGCCAAATACAATGAGAGTAAGGTTCACTCATTCTCTCTCACCTCCCCCTTTTCTCCTCCACTGTAAAAGCTTTTTCTTGTCTCTTTTATGTGAAATAGTTTACCCCATCCTACCTCTCCTCTTCTCCTCCCAGTACATTCCTCTCTTACCCTTTAATTTTTATTTTTTAGAAATCATCCCTTCATATTCAACTCGCCCTGTGCCCTCTGTATATATTTCCTCCAACTACCCTAATAATGAAAAATGTCTCATGAGCTACAAGTTTCATCTTTCCATGTAGGAATGTAAACAGTTCAACTTTAGCAGTTCCCTTATGATTTCTCTTTCCTGTTTACGTTTTTATGCTTCTCTTGAGTCATATCTGAAAGTCAATTTTTCTATTTAGCTCTGGCTTCTCAAGAACGCATAAAGTTCCTCTATGTCATTGAAAGTAAATTTTTCTCCCTCCTTGATGCCTCTCAGTTTTTCTGGGTAGGTGATTCTTGGTTTTGTTTTTTAAAGCATTTATTTCTTTATATTAAATTGAAAGAATATATATTTCAATATTCACTCAAAGTTTATCATTTTTCTTTTTGGAGGTTGTGATAGTAATGGAATATAAAGATTCCCCTGTATTGGCTTGGTTTTCAAATTGATTGTGTTAAAACCCAGAGCTTGTTGATCCCACCTGTGGGATGGACTTGTTGATGTGAAAAGAAAGTCCTGAACTGGGAGGAGCTGGTGACGTAGATTTGGAGAGACACAAGAGAGAGGCAGAAGAACTTTTTGGAAGCAGCACCCTCGTGGAGGCAGAGAGAGACTGAGAGGATTGCCGAGGGCCACTTTGAATTGCCCTGGACTTTTGAGACCTGCCCCCTGAGCTGCCAAGGACTGAGGAGACATGGCTGTTTTGCTGGTATTTTGTCTGTTTTGATGTTGTTTTGCCAGATTTGTCCACTGGTGAAAGACAGTCCTTTTGTTGAAGAAGTCCTGGAACCTGGCTGTTGGCTAAGAGCTCCTGAGACTGTCCTGCAGACAGAGAGTGAATACTGTCCACTGGTGAAGGACAGTGCTGTTGTTGCAGGGGTCTGGGAACCTTCCTGTTCAATCAGAAGCCCTGAAGAAGGATTTTCTTGTTGTATGTTTACAGAAATCCTGGGAGAGGGTTTTGCTAATGTTTTCAGGGGTTCTAGGACTGTTCTGCAGACAGAGGATGAATTAATGAAGAGACTGGCAATGTATCTTGTGACCTTGCTAAGCCTTGTCTCCCCAGGAACTAAGATTGCTGAGAACTTGCCTCGTGTCAAGATGAAGAAAAGACCTCCATTTGGGTATTAAGTGCTGTGCTTAAACTTGATGTAACTCTGGGGTAGATTCAATTGTGATCCAGGGGTGGGGAACTTTTGACCTTTTTGTGTTCTATGCTTGAACAAATGAATGTACTTTACTTATGTTTGGAAACTAATCTCTATTTGAGAAGAGGGGCTTTGTGGTGGACTAAATGAAGGTACAGCCCAGGGGTGGAGTAGTATTTAGAACAGGGACTTTTTAATTGATTGAATGAATGGAAGGTCCTGGGGTGGGGTAGTACTTGGAGATTTTTTAATCACACTTAGTAGATGCTGCATTTTGAATGATGTCATGTTTTGATCTTCTCTGTTCTTGGTTTGTCACTGAATAAAATGGAGAGCACCTATGCTGGTATTCTGAACCTTGGGAAGTTACCTTTCCTTGGCATTACATTACAGAGGTGGATTGCATTTTTCACCATGAATATTTTGTATTTGTTGTGGATCATTGTATTGATCAGAGTAAATAAGTATTTCAGAGTTGACTGTTATTACAATATTGCTGTTCTGGTTCTGCTAACTCCATTTTGTATCAACTTGTATAAGTCTTCTCAGGTTTTTCTGAAACTATACACTCTCATTTCTTTTATCTATATCTCTATATAAATTAATTTATTTAGTTTTTTGGTTTTCAGCATTCACTTCCATAAGATTTTGAGCTTTGAATTTTCTCTCCCACTGTAAACTCTCCCCAAGATAGTGTGCAATTTGATATAGGCTCTACTTATACATTATAGTAAATATATTTTCATATTAGTCATGGTGTAAAGAAGAATTAGAACTAATTGGAGGAACCATGAGAGAAAAGAAACAAAACAAAACAACAAAAGAAAAGCAGAGCAAATAGTATGTTTTCATCTGCATTCAGACTCCAAAGTTCCTTTTCTGGATCTGCATTGCATTTTCCATCATGAATCTTTTGGAGTTGTCTTAGAACCTTGCATTGTTGAGAAGAGCTAAGTCTATCAAAGTCAGTCATCACACAATGTGACTGTTACTGTGCACAATGTTCTCCTGGTTTTTCTCACTTCACTCAGTATCAGTTCATATAAATCTTTCCAGGTTTTTCTAAAGTCCGTCCAACTGCTCATCATTTCTTATAGCACAATAGTATTCCATTACATTCATATACCACAACTTGTTCAGCCATTCCCCAGTTGATGGGTATCCCCTCAGTTTCCAATTCTTTGCCACCACAAAAAGGGCTGCGATGAATATTTTTGTACATGTTGGTGATTCTTGATTTTAATCCTAGTTCCTTTGACTTCTGGAATATAATATACCAAAACCTCTGATCCCATAATGTAGAAGCTGCTAAATCTTGTGTCAACCTGATTGTGGGCTCCACAAAACTGGAATTGTTTCTTTCTGGCTGCTTGCAATATTTTCTCTTTGACTTGGGAACTCTGGAATTTGACTATAATATTCCTGGGAGTTTTCCTTTTGGGATCTCTTTCAGGAGGTGATAGTGGATCCTTTCAATTGCTATTTTACCCTCTGCTTCTAGTATGCTAGGGCAGTTCCCCTTAATAATTTCTTGAAAGGTGATGTCTAGGTTCTTTTTTAATCATGGCTTTCAGGTAGTCCAGTAATTTTAGAATTCTCTCTCCTGGGTCTATTTTCCAGGTCAGTTATTTTTGCAATGAGATATTTCACATATTCCACTATTTTTTTCGTTCTTTTGATTTTGTTTTATAATTTCTTGATTTCTTATACTCATTAGCTTCCATTTGCTACATTCTAATTTTCAAGGAATTCTTTTCTTCAGTGAGTTTTTGGACCTCCTTTTCCATTTGACCAATTTTGCTTTTTAAGGCATTCTTCCCCTCATTGACTTTTTGTACACACTTGCCATTTGGTCTAATCTATTTTTTTTCCTGCAGGGGGGAAGGCAGGGTAATTGGGGTTAAGTGACTTGCCCAAGGTCACACAGCTAGTTAGTGTAAAGTGTATGAGGCCAGACTTGAACTCAGGTTCTCCTGACTCCAGGGCCAGGGCTCTATTCACTGAGCCACTTACCTCCCCCAAGTCTATTTGTTAAGGTGTTATTTTCTTCAGTATTTTTTAGGTTCCTTTAAAAGCAAGATGTTTGCTTGTTTTTCATGATTTTCTTGCATTACTCTCCTTTCTCTTACCAATTTTTCCTCTACTTCTCTTACTTAACTTTCAAAATCCTTTTTGAATTCTTCTGTGACCTGAGACCAAATCCTATTTTTCTTGAAGGCTTTGACTGTAGGAGTGTTGATTTTTCTGTCTTCTAAATGTATGCCGTCTGAGTTTTTCCCCACTGTTTGCTCATTTTCCCAGCCAATTACTTGATTTTTAAAAACTCTTTGTTAAGGTAGGGCTCTGCTTCCATTGTTAAGGGCTTACTGTCCCAAGCTTCAGGGGTTTTGTTCAACTGTTTTCAGAGATACTTCTAGGGACCTGTAAGTTATTGGTTCTTCTAAGGTGGTATGAGCAAAAAAGAGATGTTTACTGTGCTCTGGTCAGTGAGTGACCACAAGCACTCTTTTCTGCCCTGGAACTGTGAGGAGGGTTCCCTCTCCACTGTTGCCACAAGCTCTGCTATGTTGTATTGCCAAAGCAATATTCACAACACTGATGGTGACTACGAATATGCTGGCATAATTCTGAATTGCAAAATATAACAGACTCTCCATGTGTAAGACAGAAGCAAAACATTTATCCAGACACCAGAAAGTCAAATCCCAACACCAGAAAACCGAATTCATCATAGCAACAAAGAAATCTATACACAATAACACTGCAGAGGGTAACACCACCCCAAAGTCTTCCCCCTGTGTGGGCCTTTCCACAAACACTGACAAGCTCAGCTGTCTCCTTGCCTGTGTCCTCTCCTCCCTCTATTCTAACTGCTCTGACTCCCAATTTCCTCTAAACTCTGCTCCACCTGTTTGGCAAACTCCTCCCACCACAGATTCCATGAGATTACATTTGGCCTAATAAGGGGCAGGGAAGATCTTCAAATTCCTTGCCCCTGGACTACAACCTAGCTCCAAGTATGGGAAAAGAAACAGAATCCTCCCTTGGTGCCAGTAAAGAGATCCATGTAAGCTTCCGATCAGTTATTTGATCCCTTTACTGTCTGTGGGCTGAGATTTCTTGCAGCAGCTACTGCCACCACCACTGCCCTAGGACTGCACTGGGGTGGCAGCTGGTCTGTGCTCCTCTCTCACCCAGGTCTGACAGACCTTTACCACTTTTTAAGTTGTTTTTGGCATTTGTGGTTTGAGAAGTCTGGAAACCACCTCAGCTGCCAGTGACTAAGGCCTGCTCTAGGTTTTCTGGGGCACAGTCTATACTGGCATGGCCCATGCTGGAATGCACTCCTTTCCCAGCCTAGTGCAACAGACCTTTCCACCAACCATCCAGGTTGTCTTGGACTGAACATTTGTTTCACTCTGTCTTTTTGTAGTTTCTGCTGCTCTAGAAATTGTTTAGAGAAATTTTTACAGGTATTTGGAGAGATTTTGGGGAAAGCTCAAGTGAGTCCCTGCTCTACCATCTTGTCTCCATCCCAAAATATTTTTTTCTAAATGGTAAACATAAGAAAGAAAATGTGAAGGACTAAAAAGGTTAAACTGTTTACCTTCTTTTATGGGGAGATGATTCATATAAACCCGCAGAACTTTATTATCATTAGGTCAGTTAGAGGGAGTCTACTTAGACAGGGGGCCTGGATGTGTCTATTATGTTGGGATGATCTAAAAAAGAAAAAAAAAGAATACAAGGCTGAGAAGGAGAGATGAACAGGGAGAGGTGAGAAGGGAGAAGAAGAATGGGACCAATTATCTCAGATAAGTAAGACATCTAAGGGGGCAATTGGGGGGGGGGTGAGAATGGGCAACAGTTGAAACTCACTCTTATCTGAACTGATAAAAAGAGGAAAGAATAAACATATATACATATTTAGGTACAAAAATGCATCTTACCCAACAGGGAAATAGGAGGGAAAAAAAGATTTCTTAATCTTAATCCTTCTAGAAAGAGGTATGAATGGGAATAAGAAGATTAAGGGAGGTAGTGGTCAGATGCAAAACAGACTCTTAAAGTGCAAGATAAAAAAGGATAACTATAAGAATAGGATGAAAGAACATACACACAGCAATTATAACTCCAAATATGAATGGGATGAACTCACCCATAAAATAGAAGCATATAGCAGGATGGATTAGACATCAGAATCTAATATTTTTACTAAGAAACAATATATGCATATGTGTGAATACACCACATGAGCACACACATGCATACGCATACACACACATTTAAATAAAAACATTTGACCCATAAAGATACTCAGAGTTAAAATATGGGGCTAGAGAAGAATTGATTGTACTTCAGCTGAAGTAAAAAAGGTTTGGGTGGCAATCATTATATTAGGCAAAGCAAAACAAAGATAGACATAAAAGAAATAAACAGAAACTACATTTTACTAAAAGATACCACAGACACTGAACTAATATCAGTACTGAAAGTATATACACCAAATAGCATAATATCTAAATCCTTAAAGGTAAAACTAAATTAGTTATAGGAGGAAATGGTAAAACTCTAATAAGGAAGGACCTCAATTTAGACCTCTATGATTTAGATAAATCTAACTATAAAATAAACAAGCAAGAAGTTAGATAACTGAATAGAATTTTAGAAAAGATATGATAGATATTTGGGGGAAATTAAGTGAGAATAGAAACGAATATGCCTATTTATTAGACAAGCAGAAATATTAAATGCATCTTTCTCTGACTATCCTGTAATAAAATTAATTTTAATAAAAGGCCTTTGAAGCATAGATTAAAAATTGGAAACTAAATGACTTAATCCTTAAGATTAGGTGGTTCAAAGGGGAAAAACATAGAAACAATACTTTTGTTAAATAATGAAACAACATACAAATATTTGTGGGATGTACCCAATATAGTACTTAGAGGAAAACTTCTCTCTCTCCCAAAACACCAAGAGAAAAAGATCACATCAATGAATTTGGTGTGCAACTAGAAAAATTAGAAAACCAAACAAAAACTCCCAATTAGACAACAATATAGAAATCCTGAAAAATCAAAGGAGAGCTGAACAAAACTGAAAGTTAAAAACTGTTTAATATATAAAACTAAGACCACTTAAAAAAACCCAACATTGTCTCAATTTTATGAAAAAAGAAAACCAAAATACTAGTATCAAAAGTAAAAAAGATGAAATCACAACCAATGAAAATGAAATAAAAACAGTTATTATAAACTACTTTGCCAATTTGCCAGTTTATTTGCCAATAAAACTGAAAATCTAATGAAATGGGTCAATATTCACAAAAACAGAAACTGCTCAGATGAATGGATCAGGAAATAGAAAACTTAAATAAATAACCTCGTCTTAGAAAAAGAAATTGAACAAACCATAAGTGAACTCCCTAAGAAAGAAAAAAGACTAGTTGTATTTACAAATGAATTCTACCAAATGTTTAAAGAACAATTACAAGACTATTTAAATGGAATGAAAAATAAGTAAAGAAGGAGGCCTAACAAACTCCTTCTATGACACACATATGATCTTGATACCTAAATCAGGGAGAGTCAAACAGAAAAAAAACAAAATTGTAGACCAATTTTCCTGATGAATATTGAGGCATAATTTAAAATAACATGCTTCTAAGGAGAATACAGAACTATCATAAAGATCATACAATATGAGCAGGCTGGATTTATTCCAGGAATGCAGGAATTGTTCAATATTAAGAACCCTATAAGCTAAGGTTGACTATATTAACAACAAAATCACATAATTATTTCAAAAGAGAAAACTTTTGCCAAACTGCAACATCTATTCCTGTTCAAAACATTAGAAGGCATAGGAATAAATGGAATTTTCCTTAAAATGATAAGTAGTACCCGTCTCAAACCAAAAACAAACATTGTCTATAATGGGGAAAAGCGAGAAGCCTTTCAGGGGTGAAACAAGGATGTCCATTAACAACATCACTAGTCAACATAGCACTAGAAGTGCTGGATAGTAATAAGAAAAAGAGCTTGAGAGAACCAAGACAAAGTTATTTAAGTTTTCTATTTCCTGTTCCATTAACCTGGGCAGTTTGCAGATGATATAGTTTACTTAAGAAACAAACAAACCCTGGACTCAACTGAAAAACTAATCAAAACAATGAACAGTTTCAGCAAAATTGCAGGCTATAAAATAAACCCACACAAATCACCAGCCTTTCTGTATGTTACCAACAAAAACCTAGCAGAAAGACATAGAAAGGTAAATTCCATTTGAAATAATAAAATACTATTGTTCTGTAAGAAATGATGAAAGGGATAGTATATTGGTAATGGGTTTTGTTTTTCTTGCTTTCTCAATGGGTGAGAGATTAGGGGGAAAAGTGAGACAATTTGGAACTGAAAATAAAATAAGGTTGCTTTTTTTTTAAAGGAAGAAGACATGCAATTTAAAAAAAGTTAACTCTATATGGTTGACTGGAACTACATTTCAGTAAACAATATCAGTGACAAAAGAAGCACCAGATTGCATGATTTTAATGGTAGAATATAATGGTAGTCTTCATTCCTGCCTTAATTTCATAATAGAACTATCAGGAAAACACCAAGAGTCTAGCACTGTGCTTTTAAAATAAGATGAAGTTGACTAGTGTACTGAGTATGTGTGTGTGTGTGCACATGCGTATAGACACATGTGAACACCTTTGGACATGGTAGAGGGCAGCTAATGGAATAATATTTTATGTTTGGAAATGTGAATGAATTGTTGTAATTTCCTAATGCCATCTTTAGCCTATCGGCTGATTTGAACCACTCCTTGAAAGCAGAAGTTAGTTTCAGTATAGAAAGAAGCCACTTTCTTGTCAGATATATGAGGCTGTTGCTACATCCCAGACTCAGATCTTGCTGCTCCCAGGGTCTGGTAACCCTGCATTCCATAAGTAGCATCACACCTATAGCTACACATCATCACATCCTTCTTGGTTTTGTGACATCTGGGTGTTGTAAGCATAGTAGGATACGTTGATGAGCCAAAATACCTAGACCCAGATCTATCTGGGATTAGATAAGAAATATATTAATTTTTTTGATTTTTTTTATGGGTAAGAGATTTATTCTTTTTTTTTTTTTTTTTTTTTTTTTGTTTTTTTTTATTTTTGTTTTACATCATTCATTTCCACCAGATTTTGAGTTATGAATTTTCTCCCCATTTTCCCCCTACCCACTGCACCAAAAATAGCAGTCCGACAGGATATCCCCTCCTCCAATCTGCTCTCTCCCATATTTTCACCATGCCCCTTTTGACTTTTCCAGTGGATCTCTATGCCTCAGTGCCTGTATATCTTATTTTCCAATTACATGTAAAATAGTATTAATAGTATATATATATATATATGTATATATATATATATACATATATATTTGAATATTTGATTTTAAAACTTTGAATTCCAGATTCATTCCCTTCCTTCCATGTCACCCACCCTTACTGGGAAGACAAGCAGTTCAGTATAGGATGTACATGTGTGGCAAATGCAAAACAATAACATAGTAGATATATCCCCCTCCTATCCCACCTCCCACTTGTTCTATTCTCTACTTTGATCCCATCCCTTTTCAAAAGTGGATGCTTCCAACTTCCCTCCCCCCCAGCCTGCCCTCCCTTCCATCATCCCCCCTCTCATCCCCTTCCCCCTACTCTCCTGTAGGGCGACACCCTCTTTAGTGTGTATTTCATTCCCTCACTGAGCCAAATTCAGTGAGAATAAGGTTGACCCATTCCCTTTTGCCTTCCTATTCTTCCCTTCCATTGTAACCCTTTATCATTGCCTCTTCTGTATGAGATAGTTTACCCCATTCTCTCTCTCCCCATCTCCTCTCATTATATTCCTCTCTCACCTCTTAATTTCACCTTTTAAGTATCATACCTTCCTATTAAATTGGTCCTGTGTCCTCTATCTATGTATACCTGTAAGCATATATACACACATTCACACATATGCCCATATACCGTCTGATAAAGACATACACACACATATGTTTCTATTCCCTTCAACTATTTTCACACTGAGAAAAGTTTCATCAGTTACAATTATCGTTTTTCCATGTAGGAATGTCAATAATTCAACTTTGATAAGTTCCTTATGATTTCTTTTCCCTGTTTACCTTCTCATGCTTCTTCTATCTGAATGACAAATTTTCTATTCAACTCTGTTTTTTTCAGGAAGAATGCTTGAAAGTCCTCTATTCCATTGAATGACCTTATTTTCCCCTGAAAGATGATACTCAGTTTTGCTGGGTAGGTGATTGTTGGTTTTAACCCCAGCTCCTCTGCCCTCCAGAATATCCTATTCCAGGCCCTTAGATCCCTCAGTGTAGAGCTGACAGATCCTGGATTATCCTGATTGTGTTTCCATAATATTCAAATTATTTCTTCCTGGCTGCTCATAATATTCTCTCCTTGATCTGGGAATTTCAGAACCTGGCTATAATATTCCTAGGAGTTTTCTTTTTGGGATCTTTTTCAGGAGGTGATCAGTGGATTCTTTCAACCTCTATTTTGCCCTCTGGTTCTAAAACATCAAGGCAGTTTTCTTTGAGAACTTCCTGGAGGATGATTTCTAGGTTCTTGCTTTGATCATGGCTTTCAGGTAGTCCAATAATTTTTAAATTATCTCTCCTGGATCTATTTTCCAGGTCAATGGTTTTTCCCATGAGATATTTCACATTGCCTTCTATTCTTTCATTTGTTTGGATCTGTTTAACAGCATCTTGATTTCTCTTAAACTCACTAGCTTCCCTTTGCTCCAATCTAAATGTGAGGTAATGATTCTCCTCATTGAGCTTTTGAGATTCTTTTTCCATCTGGCAAATTCAGCTTTTTAAGGCATTCTTCTCCTCGCCTTTTTGAGTCTCTTTGACAATTGAGTCAGTCTGTTTTTTAAGGTGTGATTTTCCTCAGTCAGGTTGTTGACTCTCAGTTCGTAATTTTCTTGCATCATTCTCATTTCTCTTCCCAATTTTTCGTCCACTTCTCTTATCTGCTTCTTAAGGTCCTCTATGGCCTGTAACCAGCTTGCATTTTCCTTTGAAGCTTTTGGTGCAGGAGTTCTGACTTCACTGTTTTTCTCCTGTTCCATGCTTTGCTCCTTTTTGTCCCCAAAATAGGAGCCTAATGTTGGAGTCGTCTGTTCATTTTGCTTCCTTTGTCTGGTCATGTCGCTCCTCAGTCACTTGACCCCTGGGCTTTTTGCCACAGTAGGACTCTGCCACCAGACATGAGAGCTTTTGTCCCAAACACTGGGGTTGTCTCAGCTGCCAGAGGTATTAGTTGGGTGTCCTCTCTGAAGCCTCCACACACTCTGGCAAGCTCGTCACACACCCCAGGACCTCCACGCTAGACTGCAATCCAGATCCAAGCAGGTTAGAGCAAGAGCAATTACCCCTCAGCCCGATCTCTTGTTCCCCCTCCACTCTGCAGGCCAGGAGCTGAAGCTTCCATGTGGCACTGGCTGTGCTGGGCAGCTCAGCAGCTTCTCGCCCTAGGGGCAAAAGCCAATGCTCTCCCTATTACTGGTCCCAAAGCCCACAATGCACTGACCTCTCACTTTGTCCTTCGAATCTATGGGTTGATGAATCTGTAAATGGCTACAGCTGCTGCTGATCTGGAGTCCCTCTGGCTGGCTGCTGGTCAGGCCCGCCCTGGGGCTAAAACCTGTGGCTCACAAGGGCCTGGGCTTGGCTCCCAGAGCACTGTGCTGGCCAATTCCTGCCTGCCTGCCAGGCTCTCCTCAATGGGAGGTTAGCTTCTCTGTGTCATTTTGTGGGTTCTGAAGCTCCAAAGTTTGTTTAGAGTCCCCTTTTACATGGATTGGGGAAGGTGGAAGCAGGAGCTGCAGGGAGGTCTTGCTTCTACTCCACCATCTTGACTCCATCCCTGGCAACTTATATATTTGTAAATATTTATCCATTTCACTAAGATTGTCAAATTTATGTTCATACAATTGGGTAAAATAATTCCTAATTATTATTTTAATTTCCTCTTCATTGGAGGTAGATTCACCCTTCTCATTTTTGAAACTCATATTTGGTTTTCTTCTTTCTTTTTTTTTTTATCATATTGACTAAAGGTCTATCAATTTTATCATTTTTTTTCATAAAACCAGCTCTTAGTTTTATTAATTCAATAGTTTTTGTAATTTTATTAATCTCTCCTTTGGTTTTCAGTATTTCTAATTTAGTATTTAATTGGGGATTTTCAATTTGTTCTTTTTCTAGCCTTTTCAATTGCATGCCCAATTCATTGACCTCCAGTTTTTCTAATTTATTCATGTATGCACTCAGGGATATAAAACTACCCCTGAGAACTGCCTTTGCTGCATCCCATAAATTTTGGTATGTTGTCTCATTATTGTCATTCTTTTGAATGAAGTTACTGATTATTTACATGATTTTTTGTTTGACCCACTCATTCTTTAGGATTATTTAATTTCCATAAATTGCTTTAATCTTGATGCTTCTAATATTTTTTCTTTGAGCTGGGGGTTTTGGAATTTGACTATAATATTCCTGTGAGTTTTTCTCATAGGATCTCTTTTAAGTGGTGATAGATGAATTTTTTCTATTTCTACTCTCCCTCCCCCCCTTGTTCTAATACTTAAGGACAATTTTCTTTGATTATTTCTTGTATTACTGTGTAAAGATTCTTTTTTTTATCATAATTTTAAGTTATTCCAATTGTTTTTAAATTTTCTCTTCTTGATCTATTCTATAAATTTGTTGTTTTTCTTATAAGATGTTTTCCCCTTATGATCAGCAGGCCAGAAGCTCTGGAACCCACCACACAGTGGCAGCTATACAGCCTCTGTGCCTCTAGCCCCTTACCCCTTCTCACCTCAGGGGCAGGGGCTAGACCATGCTCTTCAGTCTCTCCCTGTTCCAACAGAGTTCTGCACTGACCTTTTATTTTGTCTTTGGTGTTTATAGGTTAAGAAGTCTGGAAACCACCACAGCTACTGATGATTCACTCTCCTGAAGTCTGCTCTAGCAGCTGCTGGTCAGGGCCACCCTGGGGCTGGAACCATGCAGCTCACACTGGACTGCACTAGGCTCCCAGCTTGGTGTGACAGACCCTTCCTGTATGCCTACCAGGCTTTCTTCAGAGGGAGATTTGTTTCTCTCTGTCACTTTGTGGGTTCTGTAGCTCTAAAGTTTGTTTAGAGTCATTTTTTACATGTATTGGAAGTGATTGTAGTGGGAGCCCATGCCAAGTTTGTGCTTCTACTCTGTCATCTTGGCTCTGCCCCCCCCAACTCATTTTTTTAAATGTACATTTTATTTTGGACCCAGCAGGTCTGAGTCACTGAATGATTGATTAAAAACTTCCATATGATCAATAACAAATATTATTTACCTCTTCTTTTTCCTTACCGTAGGTCAGACCTAAAGAATATAAACTTTTTTTCTGGGGATGCAAAGAATTACCTTCCTGAATAGTTAGAAAAGCCTAGGACCTTTTCATACAGATGAAATCAAAGCTATATTCTAATATTAATATTAATGATGATGATGATGATGATGACAGCTAGCATGTATATATAGCACTTTAAGGTTTGGAAAGTGCTTTACAAGTATTACCTTCCCTTTAGTTTTTTTATCTTTTTCCTTTTTGTCCAATTTTTCTGAAAATTCTGAACTGCAAGGTGATGAAAGAAAGTACATTTTAATACACAGGCAAGGATCCATATTAGAAATATAATCACAATGAAGAGATTTACTTACCAAAAGTACAATGGACAGAGAAGCCTATAAGTTTAAAATATATGTATATGTGTGTATGTATGTGTGTGTATACAAAATCAAGTCTTTATTGATGGAAGTTAACATAAAATTTGCCTTCTATCCCATAATGAATTCTTAGATGTTGATTCTGAATTTGGAGAGTGCTTTAAAATATACCAATCAATTTGTATAAATACATACCAAACATGGATATTTATTCAATCCTGCACACAGTTAACTACAGGGTTCTATTTTACCCTAGAACTTGTCAAATGATCCTAGGATTATAGTTTCAGAATGTGGACATCATTCTATAACTACATCTTTATTCACTAGATGAAGAAACTGAGGCCCAGAGTGGATAAATTCCTCTTACATGTGGGCAAACAGGTAAAATAGGAGAGCTAGAATTAGAAGCCATATCCTTTGGTTGCACATCTAGCATTCTTTCTACTACTCCATGATCCATTTGAGGATGGTAGAAGCATTAGGAATCACTGGACATGACTAAAAGGGCTCTCTAAGACAAAGACAAGTGAAAACAAGAAATCAAAACAGTGTAGAAACAACTAAA
Source organism: Petaurus breviceps papuanus (assembly GCF_028583685.1). NCBI lineage: Eukaryota > Metazoa > Chordata > Mammalia > Diprotodontia > Petauridae > Petaurus > Petaurus breviceps. The sequence continues at coordinate 101,602,221 of NW_027187419.1, forward strand.
GTCAAGCAGGAAGAAACTTTTATTTATTCAGTTCTAATTTTGTTATTAAAAGGCACAACAGAAGTATTACCGGAACCATCTTGCAAACCTTCTTACAGCCTTTACCAGTAGTGATCTTTGCACAGGTGATGTTCTCTTATTTTTTGCATCTAGGAATAAGAATAAGTCAGCAAGTAAAACACTGAAAACTGCCTACATTTATGAGTAAAGAACAAGAGTATCCCATAATTGGGTAGGGAACCTTATCATCATGTTAGCAGCATCCATGGTATAGTATCTAGAACACTGTATCAGAAAGAAGGCATCTCAAAGTCTCCATAGTATGTGACTAGCTCAGGGGTGGGGAACATGAAGCATCAAGGCCAGATGTGGCCTTCTAGGTCCTTGGGTACAGCTTTCTGACTGTGTCCAAGTTTTACAGAACAAATCCTTTTGTTAAGGGGATTTATTCTGTGAGGTTTGGCTTTAGTCAAAAGGCTGCACTTGAGGAGCTAGAGGGCCACATGTGGCCTTGAGGCCACAAGCTCCCCACCCCTGACTAGCTAGTTAACTGTGTAAACTTCCCAGGTTTCATTCTCTTCAATTACAAAATGACAACAGGGTTGAACTTCCAAAGTCCCTTCCAGTACAAGCCTACAATTATTTATTTCAAGTAAATATTTATCATCTTCTCTTCCAAATAAAGATGGATTTAGGAAAACAAAATGCTGATTAACTCCTGTAAAGCCAAGCACTAGCATCTTTCCAGAGGACTGGTTTTTCAAGGTTCTAATTACACAGTATAGTGAACTCTGTATTCAGTAACAAATCAGAGCAAAACATTCACAGAAAATCAAAATACAACATTCACCACATCATAACTCAACAACTCATCACTAAAATGGCCACATAGTTTTCACCAAAATGGTCACATAGTTGTAAGCAAAAGATAACATGTAAACCCTTTATTTAGTAAATATTTAATTCAGTCACCCTTTAGAAGGCAAGCCTCCTTAATTTACACTAAGTACAAAAGTCAAATCCTCCACCCATGTAGTGAAATCAAGTTACAATATCATCAGTCACTACTCAGTAGCCTCTTAAAGGCTAGTGGAAAGTACAAAGGCCATCCACCCCTAAGTCACAATTAAGTTATAATATCATCAGTCACTACTAAGTATCCTCTTAAGGGGTAGTGGAAAGTACAAAGGCCATCCACCCCTAGGTCACAAGTAAGTTACAGTCTCATCAGTCAGCATTAAATACCCAAGGAGAGGTCTTTTCATCTTGACTCAAGGCAGGCTCTCAGCTTCCATGGTTCCTCTTCCATGGTCCCAGCTCCTGCTCAAATCTAACCAACTGCCACCTGAGTTCAAAGGCAGATAGTTCCCAGTTCCTTGTCCACTTCTCCATGCATTTCCTGCTCCACAAGTATCGAGTCCACCTCAAGTCCTTCATGGTTTCTGTTCCTGGGAAGAGAAAACTTAACAGAGCCATAACAATATCTACACACATAAAGGTTAGCAAAATTACAACAATATTCACACATACAGTCTGCCCTATCATCTCAATTCACTTTCTGCCTGTGAAATCAACACAGACTCAAAACAGACAAAGTACCAACACTACAGTCATGCTTATTCTGGCAGCTACGGCTGGCCCTTGGAAGCTCTCAGCAGATGTTTTGGCTGGCTCTCTGAAGAAGCTCTGCCACAATAAGCTCCATTCTCAAAATCAAAATCACTTTCTCCATCTTAGGCCTCTCCTCCTCAGCCTTCACATGACTTGGAATTCTTGGAACTTCTTGGAGTTCTGGCTCTCTAGCTTGTGCTTTTCCTTATGTAAGGTTATTAGCTCCTCTCTGTTCCAACCCTTCCTGTTATGTCAGCAACAGGGGTTCATACCTTCTGTTGCTTAACAGAGGCTCTATATAATTAACTTGAAACTAAGTGCTAAATACCTGTTTATTTGCCAATACAAGGGGATTTTCAAATTCTATTACAAGTCCACAAAATAAATCCAATCAGCCTAACTAGGTCATATTCATGGTAGTTAGAATGAAGAGGATAAAACAAAACCAAGCAAACAAAGGATGTAATAATCATCTCAATTCAGAGAGTTCCTTATAGACAAGCTTGCTCTCTTGTAAGCTTATGTGACCTGAGTCCCAAAGCCCATTGCTATGGACTGCCTCTAACTGGGGGAGATCAATGCTCTGCACCTGTGAAAGGAGCAGGGCAGAGTGGGTGAAACTGGCAGAGAGGAGAACTTTGGTCACTTCAATTCTTTCTCTTTAGTATTTTTATAGCTTTTCTAAGGTTGCTTTAGGCACTTCTGTCTTCCAGCTTCCAAAGAGACGATGCAAGATGCCAAGCCCACTTCAGGCTTCAGAAGGAAAAGACTGGGAGGAGTCATCAGAGAGACATGAGAAGTCCTGGTAGCCTCTGTCTTGTCTCTATCCCCAGTTTGCTGCACTTGAGACTGAGGAATTCCCCCTGAGAGGGAAGTTAAGTTGAATTACCTTGCTCCCAACAGGAGAACACCTTCTCTCTGTATTGTTTGGTATATATTCTCTTATGTATACTTTCTCTGAATGCTGTTTTGCTTTGATTTGGTTAAGTGGATTTCTTGGCTATCACTATGTGTGGTCATTGTGGAATTGGTACTTGATGGCAAGGTACTCAAGCCTTGGATACAAAGTTTGGGGTCCTCCTCCTTTCCCCATAATGAAACAGTGATTAGAAGTTAAACTAATAATATTTAAAGGATTAGATGGGTATAATTCTAGCCTAGTACCCTCGAGAGCAGAGCAGCTTAAATTCTGGCCTCAAACACCTCAGACACCTAAAACAGTGTCCTGCTTTTCCTCCTGTCAGGAATAAAAATCTCCTTTGAGGAATGGGGTGGGGCAAGAGATAAGAGACTAGAGAGGTGTATTCTGCTTCTTTTATTTTTTTCAATTAAAAAAATATTTTTATTTAAAGTTTTGAGTTCCAAATTCTGTCCCCTTCCTCCTTCCTGTCCCCCTCCCTGAGATGGTAAACAATAAGATGTAAATTGTATTACATGTTCAATTATGTAAAACATTTCCATGTTAGTAATTTTCTATGAGAAGACTCAAATAAAAGAAAAGATGAAAGTGAAAAATAGCATGCTTCAGTCTGTATTCTTTTATCAATAGCTGTTCTTTGTCTGGAGGTAGATGGTATACAAATATCTGATAAGGAAAAAAGAAACTAAAAGAAACACCTCTCAGATCTCTTAGAACCAGCGGACTAAGTGGAAATAGAAAGAACCCAATAATCATTTCCTTGAAAGTATTCCCAAAATGATAAGTATTGCGATTACTGCAATCAATATCCAGAGCTTTAAGATAAAAAAAAATCCCATGAATAGTCAGAAAATAAAAAATATAAAAAAGCCATACTCAGTCACAGATAGTCTAAATCTAGCAGTCACCTTTATAAAATAGCAAAACTGAGTATAGTTCTACAGGGGGGAAGGGATCTCTAGTGAAACAGAGGATTTCTAAGAATTTCTAAAGAAATTTTTGGAGCTGCATGGAAACTTGTTTTTTCTTGACCATATGGTTTTGTAAAAAGATTTTCTTTTTGTCTCACTGGGAAGTGAGAGTAGTTGTAGGGGAGAGAATACAGGTCTTCATTTGTAAAATAAAATAAAATTTAAAAAAGAAGAGACCTAATTGCAATCAGGTCTTGAAATTCAGAATCACCAAGATGAACAACATTTAAATAAATTAATCCCACAATACACATACACACTTGGTAGAATGTCAGAAACATTGTTGAACTTAGCCCTCTTCCTTCCTCTCAATAGATCTTAGCTTAGTTAAAGCTCTATGTTAATATCCCATGTGTTCCATGCTTTGAAAAAATGTATATACATTTGTACACATTTCATGAAGATTAACTTTTCAGGAATTCCACCTTAATTTACCAATTACTCCTTCAAAGTACAGGTTGTGAATAGGTAAGAATCTAAATTTGCTAATTTTCTCAAATATAATGAGGTTAAACTTGTAGTAAGACAAAAAACTATCTTGAAAATGGGAAAAGAGAAGAATATAAATTGCCCAAACCAGGGGAAAATGGAATTTTTCCTTGATGGCTGCTCTTGAATTTTTTTTACTATAAGAATAGACCTTTAACATTAAAACTTCCTAAATTTACTACTTTCTTGGATTTGTATCATTCTTCTATTCTATTGATACATGTAGATTATGTCTTTATGAAAAAGAAAAGCATATGACAGTTTACAATTAGAAGCTGGTGGTCTGAGGCCTGAATAGTTTTTACTTTGGGTTTGAAAATTGTATAATGTCTAATGATATGTTTTTTAAATAAGAGAACTTTAGAAATGTGAGAATCATTCTACATATATGACCCCCAAAAGCTTTCTCTTTTTAGGGTAACTGGTTTGAAACTCATTGAGCTTGTCCTTGGACCAGAACGCTCATATTTTTATTAACAAATTCAAGAAACAGAAAGAATGCTCCTCAGAATTGTTGATGACCTAAAACCAAAAGATTGCTGATATCTTGTATGACAGAATCCTGAGTGAAAAACATCTTAACAAGCTAGAATGAAACTTGGGTCAATGGAACCTGTCTAGGATGAAGAAGATCACAAATGTGTTGAAAAGAAGGCACATAATCTGTGATCTTCTTCATCCTAGAAAGAAGTGAAGAAAAGGAAAGGAAAGAAAAGAAAGGAATGGGGATGAGGATGGCACAAACAAAAGGAAAAGGGGAAAGATAAGACAAAAAAAGGAATTCTCAACTTTGGAAATAACTACTTCTCTAAGGTAAGGAGTCAATTCAACGTGCTAATAAAAGTGTGGCAGCCTAAAAGACTTAGACCTTTATGTATTAGTTTAATCAAGGTTGGATCTGAAGTGAGGAAAGTGAACTTAAAAAAATTCCTTCGGGGGCAGCCAGGTGGTGCAGCGAGTAAGAGTGCTGGCCCCAGAGTTGGGACACGTGGGATCGGTTCTGGCCTCAGATACTCGGCACCCACACCCACAAAACTGGCCGTGTAACCTTGAGCAAGTTACTTAACCCCAATTGCTTAAAAAAAATTCCTTCAATATATTTCACATCAGTGATTCTATTTTCACTAAGTCATTAAAATTGTCAATGAATATAGATTTCCCCCATTGCTAGATACAAACTGGCTAAACATTTTAAATTTACTGTCACCCATCCTAATTGTTTCTCACATCTGTCTCTCTTAACTCTTCAGCTACCCTTGAAAAACTTGATTCTTTCCGACTCACCACATTGGTTCAGGCTTACCCAATTTGGAAGATTCACACTTCTGTTTCCCTCCTCCAGAAACGCTCATTGGTGGATGTTCTTTTTCTTCCAACTTTGGATCTTTGTTCATTTTAATTGTGTTTGTCTTTTCATATGCTGATAATTTGGCTTCAACTTCTGTTATCTGAAAAATTTCAAAACATGTTTGTTCCTTCATTTTCTAATCATTCCATCTTATTTTTAAAATTCTCTTTACTTTCATAACTGTCATCCCTTCTCAGTGCATCTTTGCACTACCTGCTCTTCAATGAACTCATTACAGTTCATTCACTCATCATATATGTATTTACCTGCAAGTTGCTTGTTAGCTTCTGTGGGACAAATATAATGAGGTTAAACTTGTAGAAACACAAAAAATTTATCTTGAAAACGGGAAAAGAGAAAAATACAAATTGCCCAAACCAGGGGAAAATGGAATTTTTCCTTGATGTCTGCTCTTGAATTTTTTTTTACTATAAGAATAGACCTTTAACATTAAAACTTCCTAAATTTACTATTTTCTTAGATTTGTATCATTCTTCTATTCTATTGATACATGTTGACTATGTCTTTATGAAAAAGAAAATCATATGACAGTTTACAATTAGAAGTTGGTCTCTGCCTTTAAGAAATGTATAATATAGCAGGGAAATGGAAGAGGTGTAGATGCACACATACAAATAAGAGAAAAATGTAATTGGCTCTATGAATTGTATAACTCCTTATAATAAAAATAGAAAATGAGGAGACTACTTCCAACTAGGAGGATATGTTGGATATAGAGGATATATATTCAACCTCTTACAAAAGGGTTGAAGTTGACTTGAAGGAAGGGTAAGATTTGTAGAGGCAGAGATAAGAAAGCTGGCTTTCTAGGTAGAAAGAGAGTATGAGCTTGGGCATGGCAGTGGAATGGTGCAAAAGGCATTTGGAAAAAGTCAAGTAAAGCAGAGAATTGTAGTATCAGGTTTGTAAAGGTGCATTGCGTAAGCCTAGAAAGACCTATTTAGAGTCAGATGGTGGAAGGCTCTGAGTGTGGACTTTGTTTTGCTAAGCAACAGGGATGCATTTCCAGTTTGTAAGCAGAGGACTGGGTATGATCCTAGTGGGCAAAGAGACCTTGTTTTCATAATGGCAGAATCACTGTCAGTAGTTTTTGAGAAATGCTGGAGAAATACCAGAAAGCCTGGATGTGAATAGATGTCCCCATTTTCCAAAAAGGGAGATAACTTTTTTTAAAGGTGCTTCTAGAAATTCAATCTATCATAAAATTCTAAAATATATAAAACTGATGGTTTGTGAATAGGTAGAAAAGGGAAACCATAATCACCAAGAGCCCACAAGAGTTCTCTGACTATCACATTGAAAAAAACCAAGATCATCTTGGTTTAAAATAATTAGCTTAAAAATAATTTTCTTTTTCCTCATCACTGTCATTTGTACCACCAACTTCCTGGTCCCTTACATTCACAATTTTTAATTTTTTTATTCTCAGCACCCCTCATGGCCTATTCCCTGACCTAGTTATTTCTAATTATTTGCGTCTTAGAAACTCTCCTGCGAGTCAGGCCCTGAAGGCCAGTGGCCCACAGAGGCAGGACCAGAAGAGGCCTGATCAACTCGGGGGGCAAGTCATCCCACCAACCACAAGGGCCACTACCAGGCCTATCACCAAAAGGCTGGGACTGGAAAGAGCAAAGTAAGAAGCAAATGCAGGGGCCCCTGTCCAGGACAGCAAATACTCCTGGGACTACCACTCCATAGCCCAGAAATAAAAAAGAAAGCCCCTATCAGAACCTCCAAGGACCAGGATGGCAGAGTGATTCCTACCTGCTCCAACCCCCCCCCCCCGAAAACATAGTAACTATTGCCCCAGGGCAAAACCCTCTACAATAAAGGCTTGGGATCCCTAGAGGAAGGGCATAGCTAGGGCCCTGCCTCAAAATGAATAGAAAGCAGACTACAAAGACTCTGGAGTTCTACTATTCTCAGAGGGAGGAACCAAACTCAGAGGGAGACAATGTGGACTCCACACCCACAGCTGAAACATCAACAGAGAATGGGTCCTAAGCACAGAAAGCTCTCCTAGATGAGATCAAAAGGAACTTTGAAAACCAAATGAGAGAGATAGAAGACAAAATGAATAATTCTTTCAAAACCAAAATTGCAGAATTAGAAAAACATTATAATGAAGAAAACAGCTCCATAAAGAGAAAAGTGTATGATATGGAAAAGGAGCTCCAAAAACTAACCAAGGAAAATGATTTGCTAAAAAGTAGAATCAACTAAATTGAAACAAATAACACTATGAGGACCCAAGAATTAGTCAAACAAAACAACAAGAATGAAAAATTAGAAGAAGAGGTAAAACATCTCAATGGAAAAATAACTGACCTGGAAAACAGATCCAGGAGAGATAATCTGAGAATCATAGGCCTACCAGAAAATCATGATGAAAAAATGAGCCTGGATTACATCCTCCAAGAGCTCATTAAGGAAAACTGCCCTGAGATACTAGAGGGTAAAATAGAAATCAAGAGAATCCACCGGACCCCTCCTGAAAGAGATCCCAAATTGAAAAGTCCTTGAAATGTTGTGGCCAAACTCCAGAATTACCAGGTAAAAGAGAAAATACTTCAAGTGGCCAGAAAGAAACAATTCATACATCAAGGATCCACAGTAAGGATCGCACAGGATTTGGCAGCCTCTACACGGAAAGATCGGAGGCAGTGGAATACCATTTTCTGGAAGGCAAAAGAGCTTGGGTTACAACCAAGAATCACCTATCCAGTGAGACTGAGCATATTCTTTCAGGCAAAGAGATGGTTATTCAATGATATAACAGAGTTCCAGACCTTCCTGATGAAAAAGCCAGAGCTCAATGGAAAATTCAACCTCCAATTACGAGATGCAAGAGTGACATAGAAAGGTAAGCAAGGAAAACACACAAACACACACACACACACACACACACACACACACACCCTGCTATTTAATAAGAGCAAACTGTTTATAGAAAAGTAGAGGGTATGAGCATAAAATACACAAAATGACGATTAAAAAAAATCTTATTAAGGGCTACAAAGGGACTGCAATGGAAGAAGAGGAATGAATGAAGTGGAAAAGGGTAAATTATGCCACACAGAGAGGCATAAAAACAATATAGCAGAGGAAAAGAAAGGAGGGAGATGAGTATTATATGAGCTTTTCCCTCATTGGTTCTGGTGCAGGGAGGGAATAACAACCAGTTAAGCATAGGACTCTATGGAGAAGAAACACAAAAAGTATCGTATTAGAGGGAGAGGAGGGAGAGGAGCTTCGCATGAGATTTGTTCCTGTCAAATGACCTAAAACCAAAAGATTGCTGATATCTTGTATGACAGAATCCTGAGTGAAAAACATCTTAACAAGCTAGAATGAGACTTGGGTCAATGGAACCTATCTAGGATGAAGAAGATCACAGATGTGTATGACATCTTGGTTCGAAGAAGAAATAACATACTTCATTAAGTATAAAAATATCCTACAGGCAGTAGGAAGGGGAAAAGGCTACAAAAGGTGGGGGGTGGTTAGTAGGGAGGGAAGAAGTAAGGGAGAAGGGGAGGAAAAGGGAGGGGGACTGATAAGGGAATACTGAGGGAGGTCAAAAAGAAAAACTGTTAAGGCGGGAAGGGAGAAGGAAAAAATATGAGCATTAACAGGGGAGGGAATAGGATGGAGGGAAATAAACAGATAACAATCATTACTGTAAATGTGAATGGAATGAACTCTCCCATAAAACGGAGATGGATAGCAGGATGGATTAGAAATCATAATCCTACAACATACTGTTTACAAGAAACACATCTGAAACAGAGGGATACACACAGGGTAAAGGTAAAAGGCTGGAGTAAAATATACCATGCCTCAGCTAAAGTAAAAAAAAGCAAGGGTAGCAATCCTTATCTCAGAGAAAGCAAAAGCAAAAATTGATCTAATTAAAAGAGATAAGGAAGGAAATTATATCCTGCTAAAAGGCACCATCGAGAATGAAGCAATATCATCAGTTACCATATATGCACCAAGTGGTATAGCGTCCAAATTTCTAGAGGAGAAGGTAAAAGAATTAGAAGTAGAAATCGATAACAAAACTATACTAGTGGGAGACCTTAATTTCCCCCTCTCTGAACTTGATAAATCCAACCTCAAAATAAACAAGAAAAAAGTTAAGGAGGTGAACAGAATTTTAGAGAGGATAGGTATGATAGATCTCTGGAGAAAAATGAATGGGGATAAAAGGGAATACACTTTCTTTTCAGCGGTTCATGGAACATACTCAAAAACTGACCATGTTCTAGGGCATAAAAACCTTACAATTCTATGCAGTGAGGCAGAAATATTAAATGCATCCTTCTCAGATCATGATGCAATAAAAATTATATGCAATAAAGGGCCATGGAAAGACAGACCAAAAACTAATTGGAAATTAAACAATTTAATCCTAAAGAATGAATGGGCCATGGCAGAATAGAAGCATGACCTCTGAGTGGCTCCAGCTTCTACCTTTCCCAATCAATGTAAAAATGGGACTCTGAACAAACTTTGGAGCTACAAAACCCACAAAATGACGCAGAAAAGCTAACCTCCTGCAGAGGACAGCCAGGCAGGCCAGCAGGAATTGGCCAGTGTAGGGCTCTGGGAGCCGAGCCCAGGGTCCCCCCACTCCCTCCTGCCAAGGAGGTTTTAGCCGTTTCCAGAATTAGCAACACACAGATATGCAGGACAAAGTGAGAAGTCAGTACAGTCTGGACTTTGGGACCCATTAAGAGGGAATACCTTGGCTTTTGCCCCCAGGGTGAGAAACCACTGAGACACCGGCACAGCCAGCCAGTGCCACGTGACAGCTTCAGCTCCTGGACTGCAGAGTGTAGGGGGAACAAGCGACCAGTCTGAGGGGTAATCGCTCTTGCTCTAACCTGCTTGGATCTGGATTGCAGTCTAGGGTAGAGGTCCTAGGGTGTGTGTCCAGCTTGCCAGAGCATGTGGAGGCCTGAGAGAGGGCACCCATCTAATACCTCTGGCAGCTGAGGAAACCCCAGCATTTGGGACGAAAGCTCCCCTATCTGGTGGCAGAGTTCTACTGTGGCAAAAAGCCCAGGGGTCAAGTGACTGAGGAGCGACATGACCAGGCAAAGGAAACAAAATAAACAGAAGACTCCAATATTAGACTCCTATTTTGGGGACATAAAGGAGCAAAGCATGGAACAGGAGGAAGATAGTGAAGTCAGAACTCCTGCACCAAAAGCTTCAAAGGAAAATACGAGCCGGTTACAGGCCATAGATGACCTTATGAAGCAGATAAGAGAAGTGGACAAAAAATTGGGAAGAGAAATGAGAATGATGCAAGAAAATTATGAAATGAGAGTCAACAGCCTGACTGAAGAAAATAACACCTTAAAAAACAGACTAACTCAAATGGCAAAAGAGGCTCAAAAAGGCAATGAGGAGAAGAATGCCTTAAAAAGCCAAATTGGGCAGATGGAAAAAGAATCTCAAAAGCTCAATCAGATTTAGATTGGAGCAAAGGGAAGCTAGTGAGTTTAAGAGAAATCAAGATGCTGTTAAACAGATGCAAACAAATGAAAGAATAGAAGGCATGTGAAATATCTCATGGGAAAAACCACTAACCTGGAAAATAGATCCAGGAGAGAAAATTTAAAAATTACTGGACTACCTGAAGGCCATGATCAAAGAAAGAACCTAGAAATCATCCTCCAGGAAGTTCTTAAAGAAAACTGCCTTGATGTTTTAGAACCAGAGGGCAAAATAGATATTGAAAGAATCCAGGGATCACCTCTTGAAAAAGATCCCAAAAAGAAAAATCCTAGGAATATTATAGCCAGGTGCCAGAATTCCCAGATTAAGGAGAGAATATTACAAGCAGCCAGGAAGAAACTATTTGAATATTGTGGAAACACAATCAGGATCACCCAGGATCTTCTACACTGAGAGATCGAAGGGCTTGGAATATGATATTCCAGAGGTCCAAGGAGCTGGGATTAAAACCAAGAGTCACCTACCCAGCAAAACTGAGTATCATGTTTTGGGGAAAAATATGGGCATTCAGTGGAATAGAGGACTTTCAAGCATTCTTGCTGAAAAAAAAAAACCAGAGTTGAATAGAAAATTTGACATTCAGATACAAGAAGCAAGAGAAGCATGAGAAGGTAAACAGGGAAAAGAAATCATAAGGAACTTATCAAAGTTGAACTATTAACATTCCTACATGGAAAAACCATAATTGTAACTGATGAAACTTTTCTCAGGATGAAAATAGTTGAAGGGAATAGAAATATATATGTCTATATATGAGGGTATATGAGCATATGAATACATATGTGAATGTGTGTATATATGTTTACAGGTATACATATATAGAGGGCACAGGACCAATTTAATAGGAAGGAATGATACTTAAAAGGTGAAATTAAGAGGTGAGAGAGGAATATAATGAGAGGAGATTGGGAGAGACAGAATGGGGGTAAACTATCTCATACAGAAGAGTCAAGGGAAAATTATTACAATGGAGGGGAAGAATAGGAAGGCAAAAGGGAATGGGTCAACCTTATTCCCATTGAATTTGGCTTGGGGAGGGAATGAAATACACACTAAATAGGGTATCTCACCCTACAGGAGAGTAGGGGTGAAGGGGATGAGAGGGAAGGCAGGCTGGGAGGGGGGAGGGAAGTTGGAAGCACCCACTTTTGAAAAGGGATGGGATCAAATAGAGAATAGAACGGGTGGGAGGTGGGATAGGAGGGAGCGAAATATAGTCAGTCTTTTACAATACATCTACTATGTTATTGTTTTGCATTAGCCACACATGTACAACCTATCCTGACCTGCTTATCTTCACAGTAATGGTGGGTGACAAGGGAGGAAGGGAATGAATCTGGAATTCAGTTTTAAAATAAAATGTTTAAATATATATACTATTATTAATACTATTTTACATGTAATTGGGAAATAAGATATATAGGCACTGGGGCATAGAGATCCACCATGCCCTACTGGAAAAGTCAAAAGGGGTATGGGAAAAAATATGGGAGAGAGCAGACTGGAGGAGGGGATATCCTGTGGGATTGCTATTTTGGAGCAGTGGGTAGGGGGAAAACGGGGAGAAAATTTATAACTCAAAATCTGTTGGAAATGAATGATGTAAATGAGAAGTTAATAAAGCATTTGAAAAATAAAAAAAAAGAATGAGTGGGTCAAACAAGAAATTATAGAAACAATCAGTAATTTCATTCAAGAGAATGATAATAATGAGACAACATACCAAAATTTGTGGGATGCATTAAAGGCAGTTCTTAGGGGAAGTTTTGTATCCCTGAGTGCATACATGATTAAATTAGAGAAAATGGAGGTCAACGAATTGGGCATGCAATTTAAAAACATAGAAAAACAACAAATTAAAAATCCCCAATTAAATACTAAATTAGAAATATTGAAAACCAAAGGAGAGATTAATAAAATTCAAATTAAGAAAACTATTGAATTAATAAATAAAACTAGAGCTGGTTTTATTTACAAAAATAAAATTTGTAGCCCCTTAGTAAATATGATTTAAAAAAAGAAGAAAACCAAATTATGATTATCAAAAATGAAAAGGGCGAATCTACCTCCAATGAAGAGGAAATCAAAACAATAATTAGGAATTATTTTTCCCAGTTGTATGCACATAAATTTGACAATCTTAGGGAAATGGATGAATATTTACAAAAGTACAAGTTGCCCAGTTTAGCTGAAGAGGAAGTAAATTATTTAAATAACCCCATCTCAGAAAAAGAAATTGAACAAGCCATCAGTCAACTCCCTAGGAAAAAATCATCAGGGCGAGATGGATTTACTAGTGAATTCTATCAAACATTTAAAGAACAATTGATTCTAATACTCTACAAACTATTTGGGAAAATTAGTGAAGGAGTCCTACCAAATTCTTTTTATGATGCAAATATGGTACTGATACTTAAATCAGGAAGAGATAAAACAGAGAAAGAAAATTATAGCCCAATCTCCCTCATGAATATAGATGCAAAAATTTTAAATAAAATATTAGCAAAAAGACTGCAGCAATTTATCTCAAGAATAATACACTACGATCAGGTAGGATTTATTCCAGGAGTGCAATATTAATATTAGGAAAACCATCAATATAATCAATCATATCAACAATAAAACTAGCAGAAACCACATGATCATCTCAATAGATGCAGAAAAGGCTTTTGACAAAATACAACATCCATTCTTATTAAAAACACTAGAAAGTATAGGAATAAATGGATCCTTCCTTAAAATAACAGGTAGCATCTATTTAAAACCATCAGCAAATATTACATGTAATGGGGATAAGCTAGAAGCATTTCCAATAAGATCAGGGGTGAAACAAGGGTGTCCACTACCACCCCTCTTATTCAATCTGGTACTAGAAATGTTAGCAGTAGCAATTAGAGAAGAAAAAGAAATCAAAGGAATCAAATTAGTCAAAGAAGAGACCAAGCTATCACTCTTTGCCCATGATATGATGATACACTTAGAGAGTCCTAGAGAATCAAGTAAAAAACTACTTGAGACAATAACAGAATTTGGCAAAGTTGCAGGATATAAAATAAACCCACATAAATCCTCGGCATTCCTACATATTTCCAATGTAATTCAACAGCAAGAGATAGAAAGAGATATCCCATTTAAAGGTACTGTAGACATTATAAAATATTTGGGAATCTACCTGCCAAAACAAATCCAGGTCCTATACGACCACAACTGCAAAACACTTTTCACACAAATAAAGTCAGATCTGACTAATTGGAAAAACATCAATTGCTCATGCCTGGGTCGAGCTAATATAATAAAAATGACAATTGTACGTAAATTAAATTACATATTTAGTGCCAAACCAATCAATTTACAAAAAATCTACTTTATAGAGCTAGAAAAAATAGTAACAAAATTCTTCTGGAAGAACAAAAGGTCCAGGATATCAACAGAATTAATGAAAAGAAATACTAGGGAAGGTGGTCTAGCTATATCAGATTTTAATCTATATTATAAAACAGCAGTCATCAAAACTACTTCGTACTGACTGAGGAATAGAGTAGTGGATCAATGGAATAGATTAGGTACACAAGACTCAGCAGTCAATGACTATAGTAATCTACTATTTGATAAACCCAAAGACAACAGTTTTGGGGATAAGAACTCACTATTTGACAAAAACTGCTTGAAAAACTGGAATATAGTATGGCAGAAACTGGGCATAGACACCATATACCAAAATCAAGTCTAAATGGGTACATAATCTAGTTATAAAGGTTGATACTGTAAGCAGTCTCGGAAAACAAGGAATAGTTTACCTGTGAGATTTGTGGAGAGGGAAAGACTGTATGACTAAACAAAAATTAGAGAGCATTATAAAATGCAAAATGAATAATTTTGATTACATTAAATTGAAAAGCTTCTGTAGAAACAAAGCCAATGTAACCAAGATTAAGAGGGAGGTGGGAAATTGGGAAAGAATTTTTACAACCTATGTCTTTGATAAAGGACTCATTTCTAAAATATACAGAGAATTGAGTCAAATCTATAAAGAATACATGTCATTCCCGAGTTGATAAATGGTCAAAGGATATGAACAGGCAGTTTTCAGAGAAACAAATTAAAATATCTATAAACACATGAAGAAATGCTCTAAATCACTATTGATTAGAGAAATGCAAATCAAAACAACTCTGAGGTACTACATCTCACCAGTCAGATTGGCTAAGATGACAAAACAGAAAAATGACAAATGTTGGAGAGGATGTGGGCAAATTGGAACACTAATGCATTGCTGGTGGAGTTGTGAACTGATCCAGCCTTTCTGAAGAGCAATCTGGAATTATGCCCAAAGGGCTATAAACAACTTCATACCCTTTGACCCAGCAATACCACTGCCAGTGTTATATCCCAAAGAAATTATAGAAGTGGGAGATAGACCCATCTGTACAAAAATATTTATAGCAGCTCTTTTTGTGGTAGCAAAGAATTGGAAATTAAGGGAGTGCCCATCAATTGGGGAATAGCTGAACAAGTTGTGGTATATGCATGTTATGGAATACTATTGTGCTATAAGAAGTGAGGAGTAGATGGACTTCATATTTACCTGTAGAGGCTTATACAAACTGATGCTGAGTGAGAAGAGTAGAACCAGGAGAAATTTGTACACAATTACAGACACAACGTATGTGTGATGACCAACTTTGATAGACTGGACTCTTCTCAGCAATGCAGTGATATAAGTCAATTCCAAAAGACTCATAATGGAGAGAAATGTCTACGTCCAGAGAAAGAACTAGAAAGAACTGAGTTTATATCCAGATAGAAGCAAACTAACTGAACTTCTTCCTTTTCTTTTTTGGTTTTATGTCTTCTTTACCATTTTTCATTCCATCTGATACAATCTGTCCTTATAACCTGACTAATGCATAATGTGCAAGTATTTATAGATCCTATACTTGACTGTATGCTGCCATGGGGCGGAGGGGAGGGAGGGGGACAAAACGTGAAACTCAAGGAATTGTGGAATTGAATCTTGTAAAGTAAAAGTAAATAAACAAATTAATAAAAATTATCTAAAGACCAAAAAAAAAAAAAAAAAGGAAACTCTCCCAAATCATTCCACCCCTGTGCTTTTGTCCACTCCATTTCTCCCACCTAAAATACTTTTCATTATAGCACCTACTTCTCAGCGTTATTGTGAGGATCAAAAGAGATAACTGAAAAGTGCTCAGCAGAGTGCTACAGTAAGTCCTATATAAATGTTAGTTATCATTGTCATCAAAACCAGACTTAAAAAACCTTCTGTATTCTAAAAATACTTTCCAGAATTTGATGATTATCATCATTCGTCTTTCTTTCTGGACTTGAGAATAATAAACTGGAAACTAAATAAGCTAGCTATATGGCTTTTGGCTTATTATAAAGTGAGTCATGGGGTGGCTAGGTGGTGTAGTGAATAGAGCACTGGCCCTGGTGTCAGGAGGACCAGAGTTCAAATCTGGCCTCAGATACTTAACACTAGCAGTGCGACTTTGGGCAAGTCACTTAACCCCAATTTCCTCCAAAAAGCAAAAAAAAAAAAAAAAGTGAGTCATGCTGGGTGTTCATGTCTATAAAATTAGCTTATGGTAATGGGGAATTGGAATATATGATTTAAAGGTGACTTCCACCTCTTATGACATCAGTTCTATGTTGTCAAGTTTGCTTTTCATGATCTAGGAAAGCAGACCTCATAAGCAAAGTAGGGGTTGTAAAGGTTGAGGAAGATTGTTTGGTATTAAGAGAATGATTTGAAAGCATCATCCATTTCCCATGCAATTATGTGATGACAAACCTATACATACTTTTTCAATAGATGGGAATGAGTACCTAGATCCTGACTTGGAAACACACTTATCAATAGTGAATTCCTATTACTAATGGAACTTGAAAAAAATAATATTATAATGCTATTTTTAAAAAGTCTTCCCTAATTCAGAATTCTTAGGAATAAAGTAAGTGGCATTTGCTGTTCAAAAACATTCCTGTTTTTGACTTCCCACCAAAATTGCCACCTATTCCCGAGTTGGGAGTCTCTTTCTCTTCCTCTTTCTCTTTTTCCTCCTCCTCTTCTTTTCTTCTTCTCCTCCTTCTCCCCCTCTTTTTCCTTTTCTCCTCCTTTTTCTTCCCCTCCTCTCTCTCTTCTCCTTTCCTCCTTCTTCCTCTTTCTCCTCCTCTTCTTTCTCTTTTTCTCCTCCTCTTCCTTCTCCTTTTCTTCTCACTCCTCCTCTCTTCCTCTTCTTTTTTTTTTTTTAAAGCAATTGGGGTTAAGTAACTTGCTCAAGGTTACACGGCCAGGTGTTTCTGGGTGGGCTTCCTCTTCTTTCTAATTGTTTGCATCCACAGCATCCAGGAGAGTGCATACAAATAGACCCACTATAAATTATTGTGGAACACAAATGGGAAAATTGCCCATGAGTTGAACTGTCTCACCATGGCATATGCTGTTTTGAGGAATTCGGAGTCTTTCTGTACTTTCTTTATCAGAGCACTTTTGATTACTAGTTCCCTTTCTTGGAACTCGATTTCTCTGGAAAAGAAAAACCAACCACATGTATAAGTTCAGAGAGTGCTGACTTGAAAGTCATGAATCTTGGATTCTAATACATTAGATTACATGAATTGCTACCTGTATAATATCCATATCAACTGATCAATGATTTGCTTGTGTCCCCTTTAATATTTTATCCATTCATTTCTATAGTTACATCCTTCCCCTTTCATTCCATGTTTTTCTATAGACTCTATGCATGTGTTTCTATGTACTTTTTTACTCTGGTTCTGTTTTCCCTGCTAATCATATTAATTTGCAGAAATGTTCCTAGATGTTATTTTGTTATGTTAAAAAATGTTATTTTTCTTCCTTATGCTGACTGATTCTAGTTTCTGGTATTATTCTTTTATATTGACACTCCAGAACTTATGCAGACATTTCTTTATTTGTCATGCATTTCATGTATATCTCAAGGGTTTTGGAATAATATAATACTACTATAAATATATTCGAACATGTGCTACTTTTCCTCCATTTGCTATATTCCCTATTTTTTCTTTTTTTTTTTTTAAGCAATCGGGGTTAAGTAACTTGCTCAAGGTTACACGGCCAGTTATTTCTGGGCGTGGTGCTGAGTATCTGAGCCCAGGATTCGATCTCCAGGTCATCCCTACACTGGAGCCGGTGCTCTTACTCGCTGAGCCACCTGGCTGCCCCTAAGTTGCTATATTCCCAATAAAGGCATTGCAAGGACACATAGGGTTGTGTACTCTAATTTTTGAAACCTGACCAGGATATTGCTACATTGTACTCTAAAACATTCTACTGCTTTGAAATCCTACTTGTAAAAGATGACATAGTGTACCTGGTTCTCCAGAGTGTTGCCAGAGTTGAAACTTCATTATTTATGGTTTCGTTCTCAGTGTTTCTGGTAGTTTTATCTTTTTCCTTTAGAAGCAAATCATTTTTAGAAAGATAATTAAAATATAATTCTAAAGGAAATAAAAGCCAAACTCTGAAAAAATAATTACTAATCTGAGACTACTCTCCACTTATGTTCTGATAGTTAATGATCCTTTTTATCATGCAGGAAAGATCTTTGAAGGAGATAATAGCCATTTCCTCAGTACTCCAACCTTCCAAGGCAAAACCTGTGAAAGTACAATATGTACTGTGACCCTGCTTCCAAAGATTTTGCTACAGTCCAAGTCAGAAAGAATCATCAGTTTTAAGTCATTCAAGCCACAAACATTATAGAGGGTAAAGAGTTTACTCTACAAAAATGCCAAAACCCCATTAGTCCAAATTTACAAGCATAGAAAGGAAATCAGCAGGATATATCAACAGGAACTTTTAATCTCTGTAAATCACTATAAATAATTTTTCACAATTTAAAGAGCAAGTATGGACCAAAGTGGAGATGTGAGAAGAGACTACCCCCTCAATTCCTTTGCAGAGGTAGTTGGTATACAGATGTGAAATACTGTATTTTCAGACTTTTTTTTCCAGTATATTGATTGGTTTTGCTGATTTTCCTTTTTCTTTCTCCTTTTTATTATTTAAAAATATTATTTCTTACAAGGTATTATTTCTTATATTATCTCATCCCTGGAAGGAGAGGGATTTTGGGAGAAATTCTGATTATTTTGTAAAAAAAAAAAAGATATAAAAAAATTAAGAAAAAAATTTTTAATTGAAGCTATTTCAATACTCTGGGCAAGAGATTATATGACCCTGAACTAGGTTCATGTGAGTAGAAAGAAATGAGTAGAAGCCCAAGATGTTACAGAGGCAGAAGTGGCAAGATTAGTTAACTGATATGATATGGGGAATGAGGGATAGTGAAGAATTGGAGATAACTCTTAGAGAATAGATGGGTGACTGGAAAGAAAGTAGCATCCTCAATAGAAATAGGAAAGTTTAGTGGAGTAATAGGTTTTGGGGGGAAGATAAGCCCCATCCACTTTCTACATATTGATATCATGAGATACATGATGAATGCATGTTGACTGATTGGATCTGAAACTCAGGAGACAGATTCTTCCTGAACCTACAGATTTTTATGTCTTCTTTGAAATTATCAGAGAGAAATCATAATTCAACCAAATGGAGCTGATGAGATCACCAGGAAAGAAGGTGTAGGATGAGATAAAAAGATTACATAAGGCAGAATGTGAGAGGACACTCAGATTTAATGAGTGGGATACAGTGATCCAGGAGAAAGGAATGAGATATTATCAAAAGGAGAAGTACCAGGAGAGAACAGAGTAATGAAAAGTGGGAAAGGCATCCATACATGGAAGGGAAGATCCGTAGTATAAAAAGAGGTAGAGAGGCAAAGAACTATGAAGATTGAGAAAATGTCATCAGATTTAGCAATTGTAAGATTGTTGGGGAACAAAAGGTAAAGAATATCAGTAAAACATTAAAAAATAATTTGAAATTAAAGGAACCTACCATTACTATATCTCAAACTGTATCATAAGGCATTCATCATCAAAATTATTTGGTAGTAGTTAAAGAAAAAGAAAGACAGATCAGTGGATGATAAAGACCTTAGAAACAAATGAACCTAGAAGTCTAGTATTCAATGAACCTAAAAACATTAATGAATGGGGAAAGGACTCTTTGTCTTAGAAAAATTGTAGGGAAAATGGCAAAATAATTAGGCAATAATTAGGTTTAGAATAACATCATACACTATTTAATAATAAGCTCCAGTGGGATAAACAGTCTTAAGATAAGAATGAATATTTAAACATCATGGAAAATAGAATGAAGTTTCTTTCAATGATATGAGTAGGGAAGATATTTGCAGAAAACAAGGGATAAAGGTCATCATAAAAGAAAAAATAGATAATTTTAACTAATTACATTAACAAACTTTAGTATGAACAGAATTAATACAACTTATAACAAGAGCAGAACCTCTAAAGTGGAATAATCTTTTGCATTTCATTTCTTGGTTAAAGATATGCTTTTCAATATATATAAAGAATCCACAAAAATCAATAAGACTTTGGTCTCTTAAAGTCATCTCCCCCCTTATAGACAAGTTATCCAATAACAATATAAGCAATTTCCTCCCCAAAGAACTACTAAATATATCAACAACCTCATAAAAAGAATACTCTGCATCATGAATAGAAAGGGAAATCGATCAAACCAACTGCTTTTTCACATCACATCAAGTTGGCAAAATGATAAGATATGAAAATAGACATGTTGGAGGAGTTGTGGGAAGATAGGTTAACTGTTAATATGTTGTTGGAGGACCCAAAATGAATCTAACAATTCTGGAAAAAAATGTTTGGAATTGCACAAGGTTATTAAAATATCCATGCCCTTTCTAATCATGAACTCTACTGTGAGAATTATTATGTACTCTAAGGAGGTCAAAGACAAAGGTAAAAAAAAAAAAAAAAGGTTTCATACATACAGTCACATTTTCCTAGATGGAAACCAAGTAGGTATATAGCCACTGAATGGAGATTGAATGAAAAACTGGTAATTCATTAATAGAGTGTGATATTATGTTTAGCCAATGAAGAAACATTTAACCATTTGTCATGTGCTCCTCCCTGTGAGCTCCAGGGATACAAAGAAAGGCAAAAACACGGTTCCTTGCCCTCAAGAAACTCATATTTAACTGGAAAACAACATGTAAAAATTGTGCATAACAGTTCTAGAGAGTACAAACGGAACGTAAGACCGTGAGAAAGGCAGCAGCCAAGGGTGGTTATGGTTGGCCATGGCTGTAGAAGGAGCTCTTCCAAAAGACTATTTCAGAAGGTGGAATTTGAGATGAGTCTTATGGGAAGTAAAAAGAAAAAAACATGAAGTAGAGGGGGGTAGAGAGAATATTCCAGGGTGTGTGTGTGCATGTGCGTGTGTGCGTGTGTGTGTGTGTGCGTGTGTGTGCATGCGTGCAGGGGGCAGACAATGAGAAGGCATAGAATTGGGAAATGGTAGTGTAATGTATGAGGAAGAGCAAGAAACCCAGTGTCTCATTGGATTTTACAGTACATAGAGGGGAATAATACATAAAAAGCCTGGAAGGTTTGGAAAGGGACCACATCTTGCAGGACTTTAAAAGTTAAATACAGGATTTTATAGTTGATCCAAGAGCCTCTAGACTTTATTAAATAGGGCAGAAATATAGTCAGATCTTGGTTTTAGGAATATCACTTTGGCAGTTGAGGGTAGGATGGATGGGAATGGGGGAAATTTGAGGTAAGGAAAGGCTATAATCTAGGGATGAGATGAGGAGGGCCTGTACCAAAGTGATAACTGAGTAAATGAAGAAAAGGGACATTTACGAAAGATGTAGTGAAGGTAGAAATGACAAGGCTTGGCAGGATATTGGATATGTGAGGTGGTGATAACTGAACTCATGGAAGCTAATGTAATCACCAAGAAAGCTATTACAGAGGAAGGACAGAGAATAGGATAGAACATTGAAGGACATACCAAAAATTAGTGGCAACAACTTGGATGTAGTTTTAAAAAAAAGAGAGACTGAGATAGAGTGGTCAGACAGGGAGAAGAAGAAACAGATGAGAGCAGTGTCACAAAACCTAGGGAGGAAGCACTATCCAAGAGAAGAGAATGATTGATGATGTCAAAGACTGCAGAGAGATCAAGTGGAATAAGACATGAGATCTGAAACAAAGAAATCAGTCTTAACTTGAGAGTGCCATTTCAGTGCTTAGAAAACGACACACTTGAAGAACTCAGAAAAACTTGGATAAACCTTTGTGAACTGAAGCAGAATGAAATAAGAACAACAAAGAGATTATAAATGACTAAATTAATATAAATGAAAATGATACTAAAATGTTGCAATTTTCTTATTATTTGTATTGTGTTGAGGGCCAGTTTCTGACCTGGTCCATACATGGGAAGACTTGGGTCCAGGATTTCTCCCAAGCCAGCTCCCTGTGAAGGCTATATTATGTCTTAAGATTGGCTCACCATCTCTTCCTGACTTGCAGGAGTTTAGGATGTGATAACCAAGTTGTGACCCAGACATAGATGCATGCAAAGGAACAAGGATGTTAAAACATATGGAATTACATAAGTTGACAAGGGCATAAAAACATACAGATATGCTAAATGTACAAGGACAGTAAATATTTTTGCATGTATTCCTAAAAGATAATTGCTTTCAATTCATTATATAAACCCTTCCCTCTGATCAATAAATTGGAACTGCTATGACAGATTCTCACCTGATTTGTGTCCATCATCCCACACTTCTCAGTTGGGCCTGTGCCCATTTTGATGCAGGCAACAGAATTGAAAAACCCTAGTCCCCAGGAAAACAGAAAATGAAACATAGTTCTTTCCCTTTGATAGAGCAGCTATAGGCTATAAATGCAGAATGTTGTATATTCTGTCAGATGCAATTATGTAAGTAGGTTTTGCTGAACTGTTTGTTTATTTAATTATATATGTATTTATATATCTTTTTACTCTAGGGAACTACTTAATGGTGATTGTATGGGTGTAAATATGGAAAAAACTAGACTGCAAAACCAAAATGCATCAATGCAGTTTTCTAAAACAAACCCAGTATGATGAGTTTCAAGATATTTACCAGCATGTTTCAGACTGTTGAACCTAGGAACAGAGATGTGTTTTATAAGCAATAGTAATTTTTAATAATGTGAAATAGTGGAACAAATTGAGCTTTCATGTGCTTTGTAGGTATTTCATTTAATACCTGATTTTTGGCTGAATTAAAGAGACCTCTCTTCCTTTCTTCCTCTTTCATTAGTTGTTTGATTAATAGCTTCATGTTTCCAGGTGACTCTCTTCCAATTTGAATCCTAGTCACATAATAGCCCCATTAAGTTTCATTTACATAGAATAGTAATAGGAACAAATTGAATAGGCAAATACGTGAACTTTCAAGTTTCCAAAACTCTTTTTATATTATGGTAGTACTTAATTACCAAGAGAATACTAATTCACCACTAAAAATAAGTCAATAAAGTTGACTTATAAAAAAGCTCAAGCCATAAAGTTGGCTATAAAGGTCTCCATTTACTCTGTGGAGATGTGACTGTGCACTCTGAAAAAAGCATACAAATGGATACCCAAAATCTCATTGTTTGTTAGATGAAATAAAGTCATTCACATCTAAGAGCAAAAACCAAAAAGCTAGGGAGAGAAGTGATATTCAATTATCTTTCTTTTTCCCTACTTTTGCTGTTTTCACATAACTTGAATGAAATTTCCAATACAGAAGCTAAAACAGCAATTTTTGCATCACAATGAAAGTAGGAAAACACACTTACCAGACACTATGTCCCATTTTTTTAAAAGTGGAGTCAATTTGCTCTCTGGTTAATCCTACTAGATTGGTGCCATTGACATTAATGATCTGGTCAAATACTTGGAACCTGAAAACCACAAAGACCACCATCCATATTATTAGTAACACATTTTCAGAGAATAATACTTCTATGACCCAGGATTTCAGGGGTGTGAATACAACCCCTTTACAAACATAAAACACAACCTCTGGACAAATTGCTAGTAGATTCTGAAGTTCTGACGTCTGAAGTGTTCAAATTCACCACCCTGTAGCCAGCTTGGGATTCTTCTTCCTTGAACTTATTTAGATTATTCAAAGTATAATGGACATGAAATAAATCACTGGTTCTATGCTCAGATCCTTTCCAAGTTGGTAGGAAATTTCAGGTGCTTACCTGCTTCTAGTATTGCTTTTTAGAACCCAGAATCATTTCTTTCACCAAGAGGCATCAGAGATGGACTTTAATGAAGAATGTTCAACTAAGAGACAGAGATACTGAGGAATCCATATACGATAAACCCCCACCTCAATGAAATGTGGGTATTTTTTCCATTTCATTTTTATTGCATTGAATGTCATCTAAATCAAAATGCAAATAAGTCTAACCAGAAGCTGGGATCAATTATTCCACTGAAGTTTCAAGTTCCATATAAAAAAATCTGGGGCCCAGATTAGAAGAGAGGTGTTTTAGAAAGAATTTGTCAATTGACAAACAGGTAGAAGGCACTTCTGGTGACACTGAACAGAATAATGAATGCCTAAGACCAAGAAAAAAGATAACTATGCTGGGTCTGGGATGAGAGTATCTTAGCCATGTATCAGTTATGACCTGGTTAAGCACAACTAGAGAAGGCAGGAGAGAAAGTCTTTTTTTTTTTTAAAGCAATTGGGGTTAAGCAACTTGCTCAAGGTTACACAGCCAGTTATTTCTGGGTGTGGTGCTGAGTATCTGAGCCCGGATTTGATCCAGGTCATCCCGACACTGGAGCCGGTGCTCTTACTCGCTGAGCCACCTGGCCGCCCCTAAGCAATTGGGGTTAAGTAACTTGCTCAAGGTTACACGACCAGGTGTTTCTGGGTGGGTGCTAAGCATCTGAGCCTGGATTCGATTTCCAAGTCTTCTCAACACTGGAACCGGTGCTCTTACTCGCTGTGCTACCTGGCCGCCCCCAGGAGAGGAAGTCTTAAGAGGATGAGAATAAGAGTAATGTAGAATTAGTTCCATATGTCCAAGTGAATGGCCATCAAGAAGCTTTTTGAGTTAGACATGGAAGAGAACATTGATATTTTCCTCCAATTTAATATATTAAAGGTTAGAAGTTTCATTTGGAAAAATTTCTGTGAGAAAAAGACAGTCAGCTCACAGTTTGATTTTATGGGCACATGCTATATATACTTTTATCTCATGTGACATATCCATATGGGCCTTATTTCTATGAATACTTGACAACATGTTGGAATTTCTTAATGTGGCCATTTTTCAAGTAATAATAAGCACAGCATCAAGGAAGCCTGGCCTTGAAGTAGGAATTGGTTTCTAGCCCCATCAAACTCTAATTATCTGCTTATATTTTTCCCCAAGAGATAGGGTTATTCTACCTTCTCTACTAAGCCAAAATACTGGGAAACTGTATGTGTATGTAGCAGGTAGGTTCTGTGAAGTCCTTGAAGGTCTTTCAAATGAAGTGGAAGGGTTGGGATGATGTAGAAGCCTTTGCTGTTTTTGCTAGAGGGTCTGTTCAGTTTTGATGCTTGTTTGGTCAGGGCAATATTGTTAGAGGTGACTTTGGGAAGAGACATTTCCATGACCTTTAGAATTTTTTTCTTTTTTTTCCTAGAACCTGTGCATACTTACTAAAATGGTCCAGTTCAAAACATTCCCAAGATCCCCTTACAAAGCTAAGTCATATAGAGTCATGAGGTCAACTCCAAGCTCACTTTCCAGATTTATGTGCTGCTCCTCCTTTGACAATTTCCATGATAAAGACAGATGGTTGCCTCTCATCCTTGTCTGCTGGGTCATAGAAGAGACGAATAAGGATTCCAAGTCCCCTTTCATCTAGAAGCACAAAAATTTCATGTGATGTCTCAAAGTATTTCAAGACAATGCTAAGATATCAAGACACACATTTAGATCAGCCAAATGAAAATTTCCCAGCTTGTGAAGGGTTTGAGTTTTACAACATCATTGGGAAGTTAGCCATTTCTAAATCAAAATACATTTCTCCCACAAACCTTTACTAAGTACCTACTCCACCCTTGGGCTCAAAAGGATGCAAGGATGAATTGAGACATGGAGTTGGACTTAAGGAGTCTACAATCTGTTAGAAACAGTATTATCTATAAAGGTTTCCAGGCTGGTCTACTGAAGTCTGTTTAACTGGAATTGTAGCTGATCTAAAGTATGCAGAATAGTTTTGGGCAATGAATTCCTAGGGCAAGTAAAAGTTGAAAATGAGAACTTTGATTTTGGTCCCAGTCTGCAGTAGGTAGCTACAGTTCCTGTATCCTTTTGGGTTCTACTGTGCAGGGGAGTGAGGTGGTCTCAATCTAAATGGCCATGGATCCTGGAACAAACAGAGGCACTATGCTTTGTACTCCTTGCCGACTATGCCATAATGTAATGTAATGCCAAGCAATGGCAACTTCCCAAGGTTCAAAATACCAGCATAGGTGCTCTCCATTTTATTCAGTGACAAACCAAGAACAGAGGAGGTCAAAACATGACATCATTCAAAATACAGCATTTACTAAGGGTGATTAAATAATCTCCAAGTACTACCCCACCCCAGGACCTTCCAATCATTCAATCAATTACAAAGTCCCTGTTCTAAATACTACTCCACCCCTAGGCTGTACCTGTAGCGGCAAGCACCCCAAGCGTCCACAGGGTTGCTTCCACCACAGGTTCTTGGATCTGCTTTGATAAAGGAAAGCAACTCAAAATGGGTTAAACAAGCTTACTTTAATCAGTCAGACATATATCGTTTACCTTGTTCAGGGGGAAAAGGTCAGCACCCCGAACTTCAAAGTACACAGACAGAATTATCAAGACAGAAACAGATCAAGTAGACAGCTTTCCAAACTGTCCAAGTTATTACATCCATACCAAATCAACATCTGGCTTTCAACATCTGGGTTTTTCAAAGCTGGGGGGGGGGGCCCCTCTGGACAACGGCTTCCCAGAATCCAGATCAAATCACAGAACACTTCTCAAAGTGAGCCCCCAGCAATTCTCTCAGTGTCTCTCTGCCTTCACGAGGTGCTGCTTCCAAAAAGTTCTTCTGCCTCTCTCTTGTCTCTCCAAATCTACGTCACCCGCTCCTCCCAGTTCAGGACTCTCTTTTCACATCACAAGCTCTGGGTTTTAACACAATCAATTTGAAAACCAAGCCAATACAGGGGAATCTTTAATTGCCATTACTATCACAGGTGGCCACTGGATGTTTCTGTGGAGGGAGTATGGAGGGAATACCCAGGTTGTGGACTAATTTTTAATAATACCTTATTGATTAACTGAGAGGTTAAATGACTTGACCAGGGTCACAAATGCAGTAAATATCAGATGAGGAACTTGAACCCAGGTCTAGAGGACTGCTCTTTATCCATTACACCTGGGCTAACTCTCACATAAAATAAGAATTTATAAAAACAAATTTTATAACTCACCTTTTTCAATTTGAAAAGAGAATAGATTCAATCTATTGACTCTTTGCATTCTTTGCCTTCTCCTGATTAAGCCTTGTTGCACAGGGCAATCCCAGACCTCGCTTTAATGGGAAATCAAAACATTTTTAAAAGACAGGGTCAACTAAATTTATGTCATAGATAAAATTATAGACATTCATGAATCCTACTTAGGAAAAATTCTCAATTTCACAATCAAGAATTCATTGAAAAAAAATCCTTTTGTCATAAGAGATTCAGCCCTCCTCTCTCCAAGATTAATTCTCACTTTCTCAATGTCCCTCATATATCCAAATAGACTTTCCAACTCTTTATTATATTTGTGATTTTAAAATGGCCATTGGGTTTGGTGAAGGCAAATTAAGTCCAAAGGAACTTAAAGTTCCTTTAAGAAATATATCATGTGATATTTATAGCATGTAAATAATGATAAAGACATTGAATTTGCTTATCTCCAATGTTGGCCCATCCATTACATGTACACACCAGACTCTAAGTACTCTTCTGCTTATAACCACTCTCCCTTTTCCAAATTCTGCCTGGAAATAACCTTCCAATTAATTTCTACAGAAAGTTACTAATTGGCTTCTGTCTGCCTGTGAAATTAGAGGTGGAAAACTAATCAGGCTGATCTAAGCAAGGTCTCAATTACTTCCAATGAAATACCTATTCCCTGTTCAATTTCTCCCAGCTGCCTTGGTACATTGGAAGAATCATGGGTGTCAGGAAAGCTTGACTGAACAATACAGCAAGTTCTGGGAAGCAGCCTTTCCCTGGTCCATCATGGACACTCCTGGAGATTATCATAACCTAAGCTCTCAGACATTCATGTGAACCCATAAGTTTTGTTAATGATCTTAATCAGACTTTTCTTGGCTTTTGCTGACTGAAGTTCTGTTGGTAACTCTGTGAGATAGTGAGGGGAGAAGGTGGGGCTGGAGAGGTCTGAGACATGGTCGATCTCTGGGCACACACTTCTGGACGTCTGGGGGCAGATGCCCAGGGCCAATCTGAGGAGAGTCTCCTTTCGGGAACTCAATCTGGTAGCTGAAGCAGCGAGGACAGATGAACACTCCCTTGTAGCCGGGGCTGTGAGGGAGGAGAGACGGAAGGACACTTCCAACCACTGCTAATGATGAATACGACGATTGGGGTGACAGAGCAGAGATCCGGTAGCGTGGGAGGGAGTGGTGGAAGGGCGTGGTGATAGGGCGGGGTTGTGGGGGTGCTGAGTACGGTCTGGAGCGGAAGGGAAGACAGGTGGCTGGCTACCTCACCATTTCCTCGGGGGCTGCTTTCAACCTCAACTAACTTTCTTTCCATTCTGTAAATTCTACCCTCCAGTTCACAAGCAGGTTTGTTCCCGTCGTTGTACCAAATCTAAGCCTATTTCTTCATTATTATACCTCTTGGTTCTCTTCTTCCTCTTAATCATTATGACTGTCTTTTTTTTTTTCCAGGCTCCATGTCTCTCCTGTTGTTCACCCAAGATCTTCCTTTCATCTCCATCTCTTTTCTTTATTCTTCTGTTCTGCTTTCCTCTGCTCTTCCTATCCCTCAGACCCTACTTCATGAATCCTAGTCTTTTTTTCTCCAGTTTTCCCCCATTAACATAGAACAACTCATTCTGCTTCCTCTCCCCTTGGATTTCTGATTCTCCTCAAGACTATTCACTTCAAAGTGCTCCTGGCCAAATGCAATCTCTGTCCTGCTTCACGATTCCAAAATGATCCATTCACCCTCACAATGTCTTCTCCTTCAGCACAAATCCAACAACTTCTTTTCCATTCTGATGGAATATCAGAAGCTATCACCCCTCTTCCCTCTCTCCTCAGCCCCTCTGCCCCTATGATCCTAAGTTGCAGAGTTATGTGATTGAACTCTATACAAGAAAAAAGGAACTCACAAAGTGCTTGGCAACAAACTACTTAACAACCAGAAAATAAATGGCCAGTAAGTAAATCAAGTGCATTCCTAGTGTCCCAAGATATCTCAAAGTTCCAATGAAATGGGAATTACCAAGATTCAAAATCTCTAAACCACCACTCACCAAAAACACTACAAATCAAAGCACCCCATTTGTCAATTGCCCACATGAAACACACCATAAGGGAAATTCTACTCCTCAGTGATGTCTCCTAGCAATAATGCCTTCTCTGCTACCATGGAAATAAAGAATAACATAAATACTTTATGATGCAACCAGCCCCAGCAGAAAGCATCCATGGCAACAAATTTTACTGGCCTCTGGCACTGTGGCTCAGTGAGGGAAGAGACCAGTCTTAGACTGGGAGTTGAAGTAAGCTCTGTTGATCCTCCAGGGATGACAAAGTACATTACCCAACAGTCACAAACTGAGGCAATATATGCTGTCATTCTGTCCTTGGTTTTAAGGCTTGATCTTCCTTCAGTTGCCCGATATGTACCATTCTGTAGCTGCCTAATAGCTTTATAGCCTTAAGTGTTCACGCATTACAGATGTTCTACCTTTCTCATTGACTGCATTTGTGCATAAAGCTCCTCCCCTTCTTCATCTGGTCCCCTTTGTCTCAGTTGGCACTTATCCCACTTCATTAGATGAGCTAATCCCAGTACATACCAAGGATTTGCAGTCTCTGCATCAATATTCTTCCTTGATAATAACTATTGTGCCTGTATCCTTTAGAATTAACATAATTACAAGAGAAGTAGAGTAACTTCAGTTAAAGATAGTAAAGTTACAACTGAAGAATCTAATCTGTATACAATAGCATAGAACAGCACAAGGGGCTCTTGAGGCTTCAGTGATGGCTTGTGCAATTGATACTCTACAAAGAGAAGTTGACTGACCTGGTCATAATGAGGGCACTCTGCCAATTCACTCTCAAAGTAGAGAAGGGACAATTCTGATGATGAGATGTTGCTGAGGAATAGAAATGAATCAAAGAGTATTAAAGATACATACATTGGGGGCAGAGCCCGACCTTCCTGAGGCTCTGGCTTCCACCTTCCCCAATCCATGTAAAAAGGGGACTCTAAACAAACTTTGGAGCTGCAAAACCCACAAAATGACACAGAGAAGCTAACCTCCCTCTGAGGACAGCCTGGCAGGCTGTCAGGAATCCAGCAAAGTGCTCTGGGAGCCGAGCCCAGCCCCATGCCTAGGCTTTAGCTCCAGGGCAGGCCTGACCAGCTGCTGGCCAGAGGGACTCCAGATCAGCAGCAGCTGTGGCCATTTCCAAATTTATCAACACATAGATGTGAAGGACAAAGTGAGAGGTTAGCGCAGTCTGGACTTTGGGACCAGTAAGTAGGAGTTCGTGGCTTTTGCCCCACTGGGTGAGAAGCCGCTAAGACTCTGGCACAGCCAGCCAGCGCCATGTGGCAGCTTCAGTTCCTGGTCTGCAGAGTGTAGGGGGACCAAGCACCAGTCTGAGGGATAATCGCTCTTACTTTAACCTTCTTGGATCTGGATTGCAGTCTAGGGTGGAGGTCCTGGGGTGTGTGTCCAGTTTGCCAGGGTGTGTGGAGACCTCAGAGAAGGCACCCATCTAATACCTCCAGCAGCTGAGAAAACCCCAGCATTTGGGACGAAAGCTCCCCTGTCTAGTGGCAGAGTCCTACTGTGGCAAAAAGCCCAAAAGTCAAGTAATTGAGTGGCAAAATGAGCAGGCAAAGGAAACAAAGCAGACAAAAGATTCCAACACTACACTCCTATTTTAGGGACAAAATGGAGCAAAGCATGGAACAAGAGGAAAACAGTGAAGTCGGAACTCCTGCACCAAAAGCTTCCAAGGAAAATACAAGCTGGTTACAGGCCATAGAGGACCTTAAGAAGCAGATAAGAGAAGTGGAGGAAAAATTGGGAAGAGAAATGAGAACAATACAAGAAAATTATGAAATGAGAGTCAACAACCTGACTGAGGAAAATAATACCTTAAAAAACACACTGACTCAAATGGCAAAAGAGGCTCAAAAAGGCAATGAGGAGAAGAATGCCTTAAAAAGCCAAATTTGCCAGATGGAAAAAAAAATCTCAAAAGCTCAATGAGAATCATTCCCTTGGATTTAGATTGGAGGAAATGGAAGCTAATGACTTTATGAGAAATCAAAATGCTGTTAAACAGGTCCAAACAAATGAAAGAATAGAAGGCAATGTGAAATATCTCATGGGGAAAACCACTGACCCAGAAAATAGATCCAGGAGAGATAATTTTAAAATTATTGGACTACCTGAAAGCCATGATGTAATGCGAATGTAAATTTTAAAGATCTTCCCTGCCCCTAGGCTA
>NW_027187419.1:101633912-101646391 GCF_028583685.1 Petaurus breviceps papuanus
ATGTAATGCGAATGTAAATTTTAAAGATCTTCCCTGCCCCTAGGCTAAAGTGCACCAGAAGCCTGGGGAGGGAGGCTTGTTTTTCAGTAGATACTTTTTGATTGGCCAGTGGGTCAATAAGGTTGTTACAATCTCTGAGCCAGGAGAAGGCTATATAAGCCCTGATGTGTAGCTTTGTTTTGGGACTCACTTTGAGAAATATTCTGTGATTTGATCTGAATTCTGGGAAGCCGTTGTTGAGAGTCCCCCGGCTTTGAAAAACCCAGAATGTGGAAACCCAGATGTTGACTGGGTATGGATGTAATGGTTGGACAGTTTGGAAATCTGTCTACTTGATGTTTCTGTCTTGATAATTATGCCTGTATATTTTGAGGTTCAGGGTGCTCACCTTTTCTCCTGAACAAGGTAAACGATATATGTCTGACTGATTAAAGTAAGCTTGTTAACCCATTTTGAGTTGCTTTCCTTTAACAAAGCAGATCCAAGAACCTGTGGTAGCTGCAAACCCAGAGGACGCGCTTGGGGTGCTTGCTGCTACACATGACCAAAGTAAGAACCTAGAAATCATCCTCCAGGAAGTTCTCAAAGAAAACTGCCCTGATGTTTTAGAACCAGAGGGCAAAATAGAGGTTGAAAGAATCCACCAATCACCTCCCGAAAAAGATCCCAAAAAGAAAACTTCTAGGAATATTATAGCCAGGTTCTGGAATTCCCAGATTAAGGAGAGACTATTACAAGCAGCTAGGAAGAAACAACTTTAGTATTGTGGAAACACAATCAGGATAACCCAGGATCTGGCAGCTTCTACACTGAGGGATCGAAGGGCTTGGAATATGATATTCTGGAGGTCAAAGGAGCTGGGATTAAAACCAAGAGTCACCTACCCAGCAAAACTGAGTATCATGTTTCAGGGGAAAATATGATCATTCAATGGAATAGAGGACTTTCAAGCATTCTTGCTGAAAAAAACCAGAGTTGAATAGAAAATTTGACATTCAGATACAAGAAGCAAGAGAAGCATGAGAAGGTAAACAGGGAAAAGAAACCATAAGGAACTTATCAAAGTTGAACTATTAACATTCCTACATGGAAAAACAATAATTGTAACTTATCAAACTTTCCTCAGCAGCTGAAGGGATTAGAAATATATATATAATTAATAGAATCTTACATGTAATTGGGAAATAAGATATACAGGCACTGAGGCATAGAGATCCATTGGAAAAGTCGAAAGGGGTATGGGAGAAAATATAGGAGAGAGCATATTGGAGGAGGGGATATCCTGTGAGACTGCTATTTTGGGACAGTGGGTAGAGGAAAAACAAGAAGAAAATTTGTAATTCAAAATCTGTCGGAAACAAATGATGTAAATCAGAAGTTAATAAAGCATTTTTAAAAAAAGATACATACATTAAGAACAGAACTCTTGCTATCCAATACCCTCCCAATCCCCCCAAAAAAACAAAATCCCAATCCTT
The DNA here is from genome assembly GCF_028583685.1 of Petaurus breviceps papuanus. NCBI lineage: Eukaryota > Metazoa > Chordata > Mammalia > Diprotodontia > Petauridae > Petaurus > Petaurus breviceps. The sequence goes on from NW_027187419.1 coordinate 101,635,391, forward strand.
TCAAGTCAAATGACCTAGCTTGTATTTGTATTCCAGATGAACACTGGTAATGTGGGAAAACTTCAGGAATTGAAGAAAGATTCTAAACACCCTGAAAGAAGGACCCCCTAGGGAATTTTGCATTTCTGTGGTGGAAAAACTTTGTCTTAATGGGGCTCCCTCATTGACTACAAATATGAATGGAATTGGCTTGACCAATTGCCCCTAAAGTGTAGTAATAAGGGAAAAAAAGCAGAGAATGAAAGCAGCCAGTGAGGAAAGCCTTGTCACTGCCTTCCCACCTGCATCCCATCCCCGCTTTAATTGCCTCCCTACAGGCCAACCTCATACAGGTTATTTGTAGGTCCTTAGAAAGACAAGAGTAATTATATACTTTGTTAAGGGATTGCTACAGGTTTTTCCATTTATGGAGAAGAGTGTAGGAGGAGGGTAAAGTTTATTGAAAGTGGAATCCTCAGATTTCAATAGTAGACAAAAATAAATTCCAAAGATGCAGATTCACACAGGAATATATTATTTCAACATCTTCAACTCAATGGAAATCTAATCTCTAAAAACCTAGAAAGAAGGTGTGTGTGGCATATTAGGAAGCTTGTGAATTGTCTCTTGTTCTACAATTTCAAGTCAATATCACTCTAGGTGTTAGATGTCTACACTTTTTAATGGAATGATAGTTTTAAATTTTGTTGTAATGAATCCATGATAAAGTACCACATTGTAATGGGTAGAAAATTGATATTTTATGCCATCTTGCATAATGCCTATTAGTTTAAAGGTGAAGAAACTGGATGTCCTAGAGAAAGGGGGAGTCTCTTACATTATTCCTCCCAGAATAATGAGTCACTTTCTTGGTGGAGAATTAGGTTAATGTCACTTTACTTTGCTGCTTTCTGTTGTGGGAAAAATGTTCTGCATTTTTAATCAAGGGGACTTAGGCAAATCTCAGAACTACTACTTATCACCTTGGAGAGCTCAACTCACCACTCTTACAATTAATTGGGAAGTAGGGGGTGGGGGTGAAATAGTAGAGACCCAGTAGACCTTCTGAATTCCACTTAACTCTCTAACTTTCAAACTGAAAATTGTAGGATTCAAACCCACAACAAGGAGAAATGCATCCACAGAGTTTGACACCAGACAAAAGAAAGACCAGAAATAGCCAGGAAGAAAACCAGCACACAGCCAGTATGCTTAAATGTCTGCAACATCCATTAGATAAATGGAAGATTGATCATATACCAAAACTCTAATTCTCTAAGGCATCACTTATCAAAAACAGTACAAACAAGTCAAATCACCCACCTGCCAACCCACACAAAGGAAACACAGTAGAAAGGCAATTCTACTCCTCAGAATCATGGATTCCTCCTAACAACCATGCCTTCTCTGCTACTTAATGAAGGAATGAGTGGCAATCTACAGATTTCATTACTGAAAAACTTAATTTTGTTTTTATGTGTTAGTAAAAAATAAATATAGCTTGAGGTCAGCTAGGTGGCACAGTGGATAGAGCACAGGACCTGGAGTCAGGAGGATCTTAGTTTGTTGTAAGGTAACCCAAATCACATGCCACCTGATTTGGAACCCACCATTAAGCTCCTTTTATTTGTCTTTATCTTTATCCTAAACCCTGTAACCACTTGTAACAACTTAAAGGAGTAGTCCTGGGTAAAAGTGAATCACCCAAGGCATAAGTCCCCTGATCCCTTATCTTTCCCCTAAATTAGTACTTTCCTAAATCAGTAAGCCTTGAAGCAGCATTTTGTATAAGGGTTATGGTGCAAGTGTGCATAGAGATCATGGGGCAAGTCTATCCCATGCAAGAGACCACCCTGTTCTGGGATGCTGACCAAGAAAGGTCCTCCACCCAGGATGCTGACCAAGCAAGGTCCCCTATACCCTCCACCCAGATCATGACCCTGGCCTGTTCCATGACCCCAGCCTGTTCTGGGAATTCCACTCCGCCTGTGCCCTCCACCCTGTTCTAGGAGGGACCCCTGTCACATATTGCTCCATGATTCCCAAATTAGCCCTGAGCTATAAATCCAACCAATGGCTGTTCTCGGCTTCTGTATGTCATTGCTTATGATAGCTCCCCTTCCCAATTGTGGTTTTTGCTTTTATAAACATTGCCTGTACCCCAATTTGAGTGTATACTCCAGGCAGTCGAGTGCTTGATCAATAAATCCACATCTAAATTTATCTAAAACCCATATCTCGTCTCACTATTATTCTCTTCACAGCAAGTTCAAGTTGGGCCTCATGCTACCTGTGTGACCCTGGGTGGGTCACTTACCCCCAATTGCCTCAAAAAAATAGATATTCTGTCAGGTCTATGCATTTTCTTATATACCTCACTTTGGAGGTCACTAATTCAGGGAAATGGATTTTGGCATTGAGAAATTAAATCACTTGCCAGGATTCATATATGTCAGATAGAGGATGTGAATCCAAGCCTTCCAAGTCCAAGAACAGTCCTCAGTCCACTACTGCAGGCTTTCTCTTGTTAGACAATTTACATATTAACAAAAATACAGACCTCTCACCAAATCTCTTATCTACCCACATTCTCCACTGTGTCTCCCTGCAGAGAAGAGAGTAAATGCCTTTGGGTCTAGCTACCTTTTTCTGCTCAGCTCCTGACCTCCTTAGTTAAGGGGCCATCTTCAGGACTTCCCTCATCTCAGTCCCCCTTTTACTGAACCATCTCGTGCAATTTCTATGAAACTTTCTTCAGTCTTCTCAGCCCAATATCACAACCAAAGGCTGTGAATTTTTAGATATATGCTCTGTTGGGCTTCAAAGCTAATCTCAGCTAATGATGAGGAATCTCTTGCAGGCTAGTCCTCTGAAGCACAGAGGCCTGGGCAGAGTTCAGAGCTTCATTTTGATTTCTTAGAATTCTTTTCTCAACGGCTCCTCTGTACTTTGTTTACTGGACTAAACAGCTCTCCTCTCAACTGTCTCCTGTAAGGTTTCTCCTTTGCAGACTCACCAAGCCTATGGCAAGAAACACATATTCATTCTTAGATTGAATTGCCTAGCTGAAGTAAATCTCCCCAGGGTTGTTCTGTTTCCTTAACAGAAAAAGAAATGGGGATACACTGTGGTAAGGAAACAGTTTTTACCTTACCTAGGAGACTTTGTGTTCTATGCAAAGTAGCAAGAACTCCTTTTCTAGTTAGGATGGCAATAGGGTTGGGAAAGGTGGTAGAGCAGCCCAGCTCCCCCATGTACATTTCAGAAAAGATGTAAAAGGGAAATCAATAAGACTCAAGAAGACCAAAAGAGGAACCAGGGTAAGATCCTCCATGCATTCTCAAAGTACAGAAAAACCAGTGTGAGCTTCAGTAAAAGACCTGAAGAAGGAGGGAAGTAAGAGAGGGAGGAAGAAAATTTAGAACTCATTTTTTTAGTGAGCATTAAAAATTATCTTTACATGTAATTGGGAAGAAATATTATTTGAAAAATAAAAAATAAGATGCCTGTGTCCTCTGAACAGAGATGTGCTATGCTAGGAACACCTAAATGCACACAGCTATCACAGGGCCTCAAGTCTGTGGATACTCTAAACTGGCCTTCTCAGAGGGGTGTGCCCCCCCCCCACAGCATCTCATGGATTTTGAATAGTGCCCATGCTCTTTGCAGGGACATGCCAGGAAAGGTAGAAGTCAGTTGGGTACTATTCTTAGCCTTCCTCCAGCAGCAGTTCTTTACAAAGACAGTCCCTATAGGCCGTCACATAAGTGACAATGTGGGACAAAATCTACCTCAGAACTCTGAAGGAATCAGCTTAATCATCTGATATACCTACTAGGTGGGGCAACTTTTAGTAAGCCTAAAACCACTATGACCATTTTAGTCTTTATAGGACCTCCCAAAGAAATAGCAAGACATGAAACCGAAATTCTGCAAAGAGATGGAGACAGAAAGGGGTGAAAGCCAACATTCATATTGGGATAAGAGGAAAGGCAATGAAAGCCAGGGAGTAAAGCAAATAAAGCTTCTCAGTCTTAGCTCAATGTACCAATCCAGAAACTGAAGTTAGAGACAGAACCAAATACAAGAAAAATATAGGAAAGAAATATTATAAGTTGAGAAGCCCAAGAGGTAAATCCAGAACAAGAGAGTAACTCTACAAAAAAATACATAAATTAAATCTCAAAGAAAAAATGGTTGATCCACAAAGGCTTCAAGATTGTATGGAAAGAATGAAGTATGAGATACAAAAAGTAATTTAAATGGAACATAGATTTCTAAAATATCATAAGGAGAATAAAGAGATTAAAATAAAAGTTACAAATCCTTACAAAATGGACTGCTTGAAGAATAGAATGGCAAAAACAGAACACAATAATTCTATGAGATCACAAGAAATTCTAGTACAAAATCAAAAGACTGAAAAAAATAAAAAGAATGTGTAAGATATCTGTTATTCAAAACAGTTGACACAGAAAACAGGCTAATGGAAGATAATTTAAAATTCATAAGGTATCACCAAAACCATGAGCAAATACCATGTTTCATCTGGATGCCCTATGTCAAGAAACCCTAAAGGAAAATGGCCTACATTTATTAGAGCCAAAGGGCCAAGTGAAAATTAAAGAATTCTATGATCTTCTTCTGAAAGAAGTGTTAAAGTGGTATGGTCCCAGCATTATCATAAGCAAAATTCAGAACTTTTCAATTCAAAGAAATAAAATTGTTCCTTTCATGGAGGAAGAGTTAAAGTAGTTAGGTTCCAATTCAGGATCATATAATATTATGCTTCAACTACTAAAAAAAAATCTGGAAATATAGCACTCCAAAAGTCAAAGGTAAAGGCTTACAATGAATAGTTTGCCCTACAAAACAGAATGTAATCTTAAAGCAGAAATAAAGGATTTTCAATAGAACACAGGACTATTCCTAATGAAAGACCAGAGCTCCTGGAATCTCAAACACAAGAGATGTGAGATATCAAGAAAGGTAAAGGCTTTTGAGGTGAAATAGATAAATGATGGACAGCTAGGTGGTGTCGTGAATGGAGCACTAGGCCAAAATTAGGAAAACTCATCTTCCTGACTTCAAATCTGGCCTCAGAGACTTAACAGCTGTGTGACTCTGGGCAAATCACTTAACCCCATTTGTCTCAGTTTCCTAATCTATAAAATGAGCTGGAGAAGGAAATGATAAATCATTTCTGTATCTTTGCCAAAGATGAATGAGGAATTCAGGGTGACTCCTAGGTTTCAAGCCTGAGGTATTGGGAGGATGATAAAATCCTCTACAATAACAGGGAAGGTAGGAGGTGGGCAATGTTTAAGGGAAAAGAGTTCTCTTTTAAACATGTAGAGTTCAAGATATAACTGGAATCCAGTTAGAGATGTCTGAAAGGCAATTGGAGATATAAGATTGGTAATCAGCAAAGAGATTGGTGCAGAAAAGGTAGATCTGAGAATTATTAATATAGAGATTGTAATTAGATCCAAAGGAGCTGATGAGAATACCAAGTGAAGTAATGTAGAGGGAGAAGAGGGCCCAGGACAGAACCCTGTGGAACAATTATGGTTAGAGGGTGTGATATGGAGATATATCTAGCAAAGGAGACAGAGAAAGTGTGGTCAGGTAGGATAAAAACCAGGAAAGAGTTGTATCCCAATAACCTAAAGAGAAGAGAATATCAGGGAGGAGAAAGTCAATGAGAAAAGGCCACTGAATTTGACAACCAAGCGATCATTAATAATTTTGGAGAGAGAAGTTTCAGAGGAATGATCAAGTTGGAAGCCAGATTGTAAGGGGTTAAGAGGAAAGTAAGAAGAGAGAAAGTGGAAGCACCTAGTGTAGATGGAATTTTCAAGGAAGTTTAGCTACAAATAGCAGAAGAAATATAACATGATTGTTAGTAGGAATGAAAGGTTCAGATGAAGGGTTTTTTTTTTGCAGGATAGGAGAGACATGGTCATATTTGTAGGCAAAAAGAATGAGCCAGTAGAGAGGGAGGGTTTGAAAATAAACAAAAGATTAGAGATGAGAGAGGGGGCAATAGATTGAAGGCGTAAGAATGGAATGAGATCACTTGAGCAGGTAGAGGGGTCAGCATTGGTAAGGAGTAAAGCCACTTCATCACATGACACAAAGATGAAAAGGAGAGAATGGCAGAAAGTATCTGAGTGATAGGAGATGAAATAAAAAGGGAGAAGAGGAAGCTCATGGCAAATGGCCCACAACTATTTTTTTTCCTGTAAAATATGAGGCAATATTCTCAGCTCAGAGTGAGGGAAGGGAACCCATGGAAAGTTTGAAGAGGGATGTAAAGGCTTAGAAGGCTCTCTGTAGAAAGTGAGATAGTAAGTTGATAAGGGATGTACAGCAGGATCACCTAGCAGCAGGGAGGGCCAAGTTGAGGCTATGTGACATAAATCTGTAGTAAGAACAGTTGCATGATTTTATCCACCTGCATGTGTGTAGGTACAAAGACCATGAATGGAGTAATTCAAGGTTGAAGTTTAGGTTGGTACACTCAGTGAAGTGATAAGGGGCTAGAAATTCAAGAGAGGAGGACAGTCAAGTTGAATTGGTTCACCAAGGAATCAAAACAGGGAGAAGAGGAGAGAGTGACTATGCTGAAGATATGACTTGGAAGAGAATTCAGGGTCAGGGATTGGAGGTCAGTGTGGATGAAGAGCAGGGTTATGTAAGAGAAGGCAAAAAGAGAGGTGAAAAATTGATAGATTATGGTCTAAAGGGATTTCAGAATTCTTGAACATGGAAGTGACACATTTATAGGGGGTATGACCATCTTTGTGAGTGGGATGGGGGAATAGCTCATAGGTGAGTAGGCTGAGGAACTGAGTGGTTAAGCCATTTGAGAAAAAGAATCATTATGTGTGTTGAAGTCTTCTAGTAGGAAAGCAGGAGTTGGGGAAGAGAGAAAAATTGTAAGCCAGGTATTAAGCTCATTGAGGAAGGCAGGGGAATGACCTGGGAGTCTGTAGATAACAGCTACAAGGATTTAGATATGTGGTAGATTCAGAGAGGTGATAGATATGAATACCTTGAACCTCAGAGAAAATAGGGTTACTGAATGATGGAGAAAAGGAGAGAACCTGGAAGTGGCAATGGGAAGCAAGTATTCCAACTCCCTGTCCTTGACCAGAGAGCTTAGGGGAATGAGTGAAGCTGCAACCTGTACTAGAAAGGGTGACCAGGGAGGCTGTGTTAACAAGGGAAATCCAGGTTTCAGTAAGAGCTAGCAGATGGAAGGGGTGGGAGAATAGATTAAAGACAAAGGAACATGCATTCTAGGGGCATAGTGGAAGGGTTAGATGGAATTGGGATGAAGCTTTGGGGTAGAAGGGTTGAGGGAGACAGGAATAGAGAATAGAGTGGTGTGGAAAGATGTTTGGATGATGGTCAATAGGAATTCAGAGTCAGTGGAGTGTAAAAGGTATGACCAGTTGCTAGCATATTCATTATTGAGTTGATGATGCCACTCCTCTATTCCCAAAGGACAGCCAGAGCAGGAGAGGGGAGACCTGGAGTCAAAGAGACAGTTGCTCTCCTTTGCAGTGGAGCTTCTCCATACCGGAATTGGGAGATTGGGGAGGCAGCAAAAGGTGGAAGTTCCCTTATGCTGGTACAGATGGAAGTGGTTGTTTTGGGTAAGATGGAAGATGCCCAGCCTGGCCCTAAGCAGCATTTCCTTAGAGGGCAACCTGGGCAAAGCAAGGAAGGATCATGGTGCTAGCAAAACCACAGCCTGAGGTCTTTGCAGTTGAGGAGTCTGACTGTGAGATGGAAATAGGAAGCAATACACTCCCTGCAAAGATATTAGAATATGAAAAAGGAGCTTTGTACAAAGACAAGGATGTTGCAAGAACATAAATCATAAATTGTTCAGAATAAATGATAGGTTCCTATACAACACATATTATATGCACACCAACAATTGATATTGCATGAGCTACTGGGGAAGTACTTCTTCCATTTTCCTGGAAGCAACAGGAATAGACCAGATCATGGGTAAAATAGGACTGATACTTTGGAATGCAGTGGAATTTATATTTGATCCTAGAGGAAAAGAGAGCCATGGGAATCAGGAGGGGAGAGGGGTAATGTGGTCAGACAAAGCAAAAACATGTCAAACATCAAAGGGCATACATGAGAAAACTATATCATGCTGAAAGGAACTATAGACAATAACCTCATACCAATACAATGATTAGATCGGACTATGGGGAAAATAGGTCTGCTACATTGTCTTTGGCTTACTCAACTTGTGGAGAGCCCAGGCTTCTTGCCTTCCACAGATTGAGCGTCCTGACATTCCTATGCTGAATCTGTGGACCTCAGAACCTTGAAGAATCACCTCTCTTCAGTAGGAGCCTCCACACCTGGATTATTAGAAAATGAAGGGATAATAATGACTAGGATCCACCCTTTCTTCCCCATTTAAATATATATCCAGTGGGACGGCAGCAGATTTGTTTGACTATCTTGACTTTCTGGTGGGTATGAAATGTCAATTCTTCATCCTGGGAATCCTTTTTTTCTCCTCCCATAGATTTAGGCACCTAAGTGGCTCAGTGGGAAGGGTGCTGAACTTGGAGTCAGGAAAGTTGTTGTTGTTGTTGTGTCATCTCACAGGTGTTTCTGACACTTTGTGACACTATTTGGGGCTTTCCTGTAAAAGATAATGGAGTGGTTGGTCATTTCCTTCTCCAGCTCACTATATAGATGAGGAAACGGAGGCACAGAAGGTTAAGTGTTAAGAAGGTTAACAGGGTTAAATCCAGGGTCCCAAAGCAAGACAGACATGACTGAAAACAACAAGAAAACATGAAGGTCAAGAAAATCATGAATGTAACATCGAGGAGTTTGGATGAATGAATTTGAGGAAATTTGAGAAAACGTCAGAGAAATGGAGGAAAATTGAGGAAAACATTCCACTTCGAGCTTTGAAGAGAAGCAGGATCCAGGAAAAGTAAGGAGGCTCTAAGCAACAGGATTAAGGGGTACACCTCCCAGGGGTAGTATGCTCCTTCCATTTCTTCCCTAGAAGAGGAGTGGGCTTTTGTCGTCTCTCTACCTTCGAACTCGAGTTTGAGTTGTTAGTCTTTCAAAATAACCAGAAACTACTCCACACATTCGGTCGTCAGACTCAAGAAACATGACTTTTTCTCAGCATTTAAGTTCTGTGCATCGTGCCAAGTGCTGTAGCTACAAAGAAGGGCAAAAGATAGTCCCTGACCTTGAGCAGCTCGCAATCTAATTGCGGAAGACAAGACATAAAGGAAATTGCAAAGGGGACGGCAAAGGAAGAAGGTAAGCAGTGAAATGATGAAATGGCAACCCTGGGTAGCCCACTTCAATGGAGAACCTGGGAGGAATGCTTCACTCTCCACGGACCAATTAGAGGGAGGGAGACATTCCAGGGGTAGGTTGTGATGATGGGGTAGGAATTCCAAAGCTGACTTGCTCACTTAAAATGAGGAGATTCCAGGGGGTTTGGGGAAAGGTCCGAGTTCGGTCAGGTGGGAAATAAAGAGAGAGAGACTTAGAGTTTAACCCTACAGGGTCAAGCTCTTTCAGAGCACAAGAGATGTGAACACCTAATAAAGACGTGCAGCCATTTGGTCTGCCTTGGAACCAACTTGCTCCTCTTAGAAGAATCTGTGTCTGTCTCAAGCCTTCACGTGTGCTATAAAGTTTGCTTTTATAGTGCGTTGTCTCTTATTTCCAACCTGTATCCTCCTCAAAGAATTGGAAGCCCTGTCTTCCAAATAATAACACACCCAGGCATTATCTGGGTAGGAGGTCCCTTGGTTGACCTCAGACCCCAATTCCAAACCAAAGTGCTTTGAGGTTTGCTATGGAAATGAAATGAAGTTGTGCAAGCCAAAAAGGTAAGCCAAGAGAAAAAGGACATTTATCTCACTTTCCAACCATATATATTTGTCTTGATGATATATATATCTGGCTCCAATAGGTCTCCATGCAGTGATTCAACCCGCATTTCTCAGAGCACGTGGACTTCTGCAGATTTCCAGGAATTTTGGATAGGGGTAGCCATTAGCATCCCATAGGGCCTCGAAAATTTGAGAAGTGCAGCAAATAGAGTGTTGGGGGGAGGAATATCTGGGGTTCTGTAAAGGAGCTGTGAGAGGGTCTCCAGGGCTTGCATGCCATTGATTTTGAAGCCAGTAGGCAATAAAAGGGATCGCTAGTAGACTTAGTGCACAGATTATTGGACCTGGAGTTGGAATATCTGAGTTCGAATCCGACCTTAGACATTTACTAGCTGTGTGACTCTGGTCAAGGCACGTCTCAGTATTCTCACTTGCAAAATGAGCCGGAAAAGGAATTACACACCACTCCAATATAATTGAAAAGAAAACCCCAAATGACAAGAGAAAGACTCAGAAGCAACCAATCAACCAAACAACACCAAACAGGTTCTTTAAATGGAGGTAAAGGAATTCTACCTGAAGTCCAAAGGCTGGAGCCCCTGCCAGAAGCACGCAATCATTTTGGCAACAAGGATGTACAACTTGCTGTGCAAGACACATGGGATTCCAAGAGTTCGAATGGTTTCCCCGCTTACGGAAATTTACATTCTAAACATGGAGGCAATGTGTAGATGAACAAGGTGGAGAATGTGAAAATTCGGGGAGTGATAACCCGGGAGTTCAGAGCATACAAGTTGTAAGACTGAAGAGAGATTAGTAAGGCATGAGTCAAGTTAAGGAGGGAATGAAGCATTGCTCAAGAACCATGTCCAAAGGGCTGTGCCAAGCTGCTGGACTGCAAGTGGTAAAGTCAAGGAATTCCCTGCTCTTAAAATGTTAACAATCTCTGGAGGGAACACAACTTTGTAACGACGGTTTTGTCCTTCAAGAGATTGGCAGCGACAGTGGGGCTGTAGAAGAAGCGAGAGAGACAGAGAGAGGAGAGACAGAGAGAGACAGACAGACAGAGAGAGAGAGAGAGAGAGAGAGAGAGAGAGAGACAGAGAGAGAG